>NC_141903.1:18147045-18450075 GCF_057802395.1 Ceratotherium simum simum | reverse complement strand
TCATTAGTTGAAGACTTTAGGAAAATAGTTCTGTTGCCACCTTGCCTTGACCTTTTTGAACCTCACAATCTTTTCATTTAAGCACGTCTTGGTCACCCAAGTGTCTCGAAAAAACCCCAAACTCTCTGTCTTGGTATCATAATAATCATAATAATTATTTATTTCTTGGAATTGGAGACCATATTCACTCCCTTTTTATCTATATGAGGAGCAGATTAAAAAAACACCTACAAGTCCACGATCAAGGTGTCAGCAGGTTTGGTTTTTTCCTTCCCAGCAAACAAGCTACAAACTTTCCGGGAAAAAGCTTTCGGGGGCGGAACCCAGGGAGCTTAGAATCCTCCCATTGGTTCTTCCTGAGCCCACCCCGGTCCCGCCCCCTGGGCGGATGAACCAATAGGGGCGTGAATTGTGGTTTAAACACGGATCCTGGCGCGACCGCTGGAGACCGAGTCTTGGGTGATTTTGGCTGTTGATCCCAACGTGGGTGAATGGGAAGGTGGCGAGTGGTTGGAGGAGCGGGGTCCGGCGAGGAAGGAGCCAGGGCGTTGGGGCTTGGGGCCAGGGCTGGCGTCGGGGGCCGGGGGCCGGGGGCCGGCAGCCGGCAGCCAGCAGCCAGGGCGTTGGGGCCTGGGGCCTGGGGGCTGGAGGCTAGGGCTACCCTGGGTTGTCTATGGCGCCAAGCCGGGTTGAGCCGCGGCCTCGGACTGCATCCGCTACCCACGGCGGTTTGGTTTTGATGAGTACCAGCGCCTGTGCCAGTCCCAAACCGCCTACTCTTCAGGGTCTTAGAGCCCCTGACGCAGGCTTCAAGAGTTAACAGCTGGATTAAGTGCCTGTTCGCTCCGGATCGGGCTTCTCCTTGCGCTTAGCTCTCGTTTTTGCGTGGACGAGCCCAGGGTAGAAAGTCTGGTCTGTGCTACACCATAGCTTCTCTCGTCTTCCCTAACCCCTCAGGGTCTAATATGTATTTCACATCCCTAGCTTAATCCAGAATGGCTACTCTGATCTTTGTTGATAAGGAAAATGGAGAACCTGGCACCCGTGTGGCTCCTAAGGATGGGCTGAAGCTGGGGCCTTGTAAGTATACAGGCTGCAATCCGAGACACAGGTATTGTGAATCAATTGTGAATGCGGCCTGGAGCTGGGGGAGGCATTTAGTGTACTTGGTTGGCAGTTGGAATCAAGTTTACCGAATACTGTTATTGTAACATGCTTGTTATGGGTCTCTTTTTCAGGTTCAGTGTCTTAATGAGATTATTTAAGAGGATACTGGACTGCAGTACTATTAGGCATATCATGGCCATGCCACTGTCAAAAGTGGGGGTTGGGTTTGGGGGTAAAAATTAGGCCAAGTTTACGTACAGTCGGCCTTCGAGTTGCACAGGTGTTTACTGTCTGAATAATCTTATGGTAAGACTTTTTCTTCAGCAGTCAAAGCCTTGGATGGGAGATCTCAGGTTTCAACACCACGTGTGGGCAAAATGTTTGATGCTCCACCAGCCTTACCTAAAACTGCCAGAAAGGCTTTGGGAACTGTCAACAGAGCTACAGAAAAGTCAGTTAAGACTAATGGACCCCTCAAACAGAAACAGACAACCTTCTCTGCCAAAAAGGCAAGTGTTAGCTATAAAGACATTATTGAAACACTTCACTTCTGACTCATAAAATGACTATTAGCATCCTCTCTGGCTTTCTTCCCTGTGAGCAGAAGGAAATATAGACAAACACAGATAGCAGAAAAGAGTCGTACTGTTTTTGTGGACTTCCTCTGTACCTCAAAACCAGAAGTCTCAGAAGCAGCTGGTGGGGCCGGCCCCGTGGCTTAGCGGTTGGGTGCTCGCGCTCTGCTGCTGGCGGCCCGGGTTCGGATCCCGGGCGCGCACCGACCCACCGCTTCTCCGGCCATGCTGAGGCCGCGTCCCACATACAGCAACTAGAAGGATGTGCAACTATGACATACAACTATCTACTGGGGCTTTGGGGGAAAAAAGGAGGAGGATTGGCAATAGATGTTAGCTCAGAGCCGGTCTTCCTCAGCAATAATAAAAAAAAAAAAAAAGAGGATTAGCATGGATGTTAGCTCAGGGCTGATCTTCCTCACAAAACAAAACAAAAAAGAAGCAGCTGGTGAATATTTTTGCCTCACCTGCCCTTAACTAGTATCTTGAGGAAGATTGGTCAGTAGTGTCGACTTATGGATACATGGAGTAGTAAGAGCAAGGGTGCTTTGCAAGAGGTCACGTTCCTAATGTAATAGCTCAGGTGCTGCCATCCTCCCCGCCTCCCAGAGCAAGCACCAGCTTGTTGGGTGATGATTTGCTAAAATGTTGACCTTTGTGTGTGTGCACGAGCTATAGGTCAGTGCATCCCAGAATAAGAGGACTTTGCTGTGAAAGATGCTTCAGCATGTAGATTAACACTTTATTTGAATAACTGTTTTAATGTGTATTAGGAAAAAACAGCTGCTACTTTACATCAAACCCATGACTTACGTGTAGTGCAGCTTAGGACAAGGATGTCTTTTTAAAAAACTGAGTTGACTTAGAAACGTTAAATACATGTATTGCAAGGATATGGCAAAAATAATGAGAATGTGACAGAACCGAAGTGTAGGAGACGCTGCGGTAGGGATTTGCTCTAGGCGTAAGATTAAATTTGGTGTAAGATTAAATTTGGAATACACAGGCTTTAGTTTTGGCCTACTACTGTCGTAGATTGCCTACCTGTCAGTTCCAGACGAGGGATTTATCCACGGTGGGCTTCTCAAGTCCTTGACTGTCTTTTGCTGCCTCTCACTCAGTCTGTGTATTTGAGAAATACAAACTTGTTTTTAATATTAACCAAGCAAATAATGAAGGTAATACTGATGGAAAAAATCACACTTCCAAAAGCCAAAAATGGCTTCTAGGACTAGCTACTATTGTGGGTGACTCATGCCCATTTTTTCCTCTGTTAGGTTGAGTGACTGAGTTGATTAGCTCTGAATTAACTCCACTCTGTGTTCTTGATAACTTATGCTGACAGGTGCCAATACTTAAATTTCAGACTTAACTTTTGAGCCACGCTACTAGAATTGCTTGCTGAATTGTATTTGTATGTAATCATGAGAACTAAGCATTATGGTTTCTTAGAAGTCAGCATGAAACTGAAAAAATTTAAACTGTGGCGAAGTGGTCACACGTCTTGAAGAAGCCCTGTGATCTCTTGTACTAATCAGTTGATAAGCCTTCCACTCTCACTAATCCATATTTTCTTGGGTTGTTTTAGATGACCGAGAAGACTGTTAAAGCAAAAACCTCTGTTCCTGCGTCAGATGACACCTATCCAGAAATAGAGAAATTCTTTCCCTTCAATCCTCTAGGTAGTATCTTTTGGTATAACACAAATGCTTTAGCCTTGAGTTTCTCTTAGAATTCAATTCAGCTGTAACTTGATATGGATATGACCCCAAACTGTAAGGAGACTGTCTGAATCTGGGGGTCTTTGAACAAATATAATTGTTGGTGGAATTATTTGTAAGGTATCATCTTTAGGTCAGGAGGGGGAGTTGGAGCGAAGATGAGAACATTGTTCCTGTCCTCAAAAGCTAACCACCTGGGGGAGATAAGATATGTTCACTATCATTGAACAAGTCTAAAGTGGACAGTGTTCCTGGCAAGCCTTTTAGATAGTGGGCTATTTATGTCAAGTTGAACAATGTCTGAAAAAGCCATATAGCCAGTGAAAATCTTTTTTTTTTTTTTTTTTTACTCCTTCAACCTGCTACATATATCTGAAATATTTTCTGTTATAGAACCAGCTTCTCAAACTTTAATTGATTTACATTTGAGGAGAGGCTACTGTATGCCAGGCACTATTAGGCCTTGGATGAAGTGGTTAACAAGTCAGGCCCCACCCTGAGGGAGCCCACGATTTGGAGGGAAAGTTAAGCACTGAACAGATCATCTCACTGTGAGTGCGAGCCAGGAGAAAAACAGGGCCTGTTAGGGGGCACTGAACCTACCCTGGAAGAACAGGGAAGCTTTCTTTTAGGAAGTGACCTGAGGTTGTCTTTTTTTCTTTTTAATAGCATTATTATTTTTTTTAGGGTAGTAACATTGGTTTATAACATTGTATAAATTTCAGGTGTACATCATTATACTTCTGTTTCTGCATAGAGTACATCATGTTCACCACCCAAATACTAATTACAATCCATCCCCACACACATGTGCCTAATCATCCCTTTTGCCTTCCTCCCTGCCCACCTGAGGTTGAGCCTTGAAGCATATAAAGAGGTAGCTAGGTGAAGAAGGGGAGGGGCAAGGCAAGAGCATTGTACATAAGTGTGCGAAGATCCTGAGGCAGAAAAAAGGCCTGGAGTGATTCTGGGAGGCTAATTGAAAGCCCAAGTGAAAGATGATGCTGGTGGGTGGGTGGGTGGGTGGGTGGGTGGGGGCAGATTATGCAGGGCCTTATAGATTTCTGAGCTGGATTTTTTGCCTTTTTATCCAAAGAGCATTTAGTTGTTCTACTAATATACATTTCTAGGTTGTTTCTGGCTTTTATATATTACAAACAATTCTGCAATTAGTGTTATCGAAATTATATTGTCCAGAGTTGGTGAGTATATCTGGAGAGTAACCTTGAAGAAGGATTGCTGGGTCTCAAAGGATGTGTAATTAAGTTTTGATAAAATGTGGTGCATCCATTCTAGTGATTACTATTCAGGAAAATGAGGTAGATTTATGGATATTGAGACCAGGGAAGAGGACTACGATATGCTGTGTTTGAGGAATGAGATGTTGCTAAATTGCCCTCCAAAACAGGAGCATAAATGAGCAAACCCACCTGCAGTGGCTGAGGATGTCTGCTTCCCCTGTGTTCTCTAACTGCAAATGTTTTAAAACGCTAATCTTTGTCAGAAAGGCAGTGGATATCTCATTGTCTTAAATTGGGGGATGTATGTGTGTCTGAGCATGTTTGATGGCCATTTATAGTTTTTCTTTTTTTAACTTCCTGTTTGTATCTTTGTTTTCCTTTGATTATGTGGCTTACTTATGGATTTATTTATTTTTTTAAGAGCTCTTTGTGGATAAAGGAAGTTAGCTTTGTAATGTGGCAGACTTCTTTCCTCTTGAGTTTTTGTTTATGGTTTCCTTTACAATTCAGTGGTTTTAAACTAAGTAGTCATGCATTACTCAATTTCTTTTTGACTTTTGGGTTTGAACAGACTTGAAAAAGAGCAGACCAATTCCTAGTATTTAGGCCTTAGAGAACTTTCACACTTCAGAAAATGATGGTTCTCCCTCCATCTTTGTTCTTATCTTGTGAGAAGACACTTAACCTCTTTGAAAAGAGGAAAGACTCAATATTTAAATACTACTTCTGTTAAGAAGAATCAGTTGTTTTAAATGATTTCTGAGAAGTAAGGCACTTGCTTACTTAATTTCTTCAGAAGTAAGGCACTTAACATTCCTTCTTAAGGAATGTTACCTAACACAGTGGTTCTCAAATTTTTTGTTTTAGGACTCTTTTACACTCTTAAAAATTAGCAAAGACCCCAAAGAACTTTTGTTTGTGTGTTCTTTTTTTTTTTTTTTTTTTAAAGATTTTATTTATTTTATTTTTTCCCCCCAAAGCCCCAGTAGATAGTTGTATGTCATAGCTGCACATCCTTCTAGTTGCTGTATGTGGGACTCGGCCTCAGGATGGACGGAGAAGTGGTGCCTCGATGCGCACCCGGGATCCGAACCCGGGCCACCAGCATTGCAGCGCGCGCACTTAACCACCAAGCCACAGGGCCGGCCCCTGTGTGTTCTGTTTATAGTTCCTGTATTAGAAATTAAAGTTGAAATTAAAAAAAATTGATTAAAAAATAATAAGGCAACTACATTAATATAAATAACTTTTTTTTCCCCCTAAACTCTTCCAAAACAAAACTTATTGAGAA
Organism: Ceratotherium simum simum; assembly: GCF_057802395.1. Classification (NCBI taxonomy): domain Eukaryota; kingdom Metazoa; phylum Chordata; class Mammalia; order Perissodactyla; family Rhinocerotidae; genus Ceratotherium; species Ceratotherium simum. The sequence goes on along the minus strand of NC_141903.1, from coordinate 18,444,140 downwards.
GTCTGGCATGGTTTTATATTTTTGAATATTTGCTTAATTTGGCTTAATTTAAGACAGCTGGATTCTCATCTGATTCTTTATTCAGTCTGTTGCATCTGTTTTGGTTGAAGTATGAAGAAAATCTGGTCTCATGCAGATACGTAGTTAGGAAAGGGAGAAGCATTTTAAGTCTTTTCAGATAAGTCTGGATAGTTTTCTTTGATACTACACTAAAAGTCAACAAGTGGCCGGTTGGGAACCTGTAGTTGCAAGGTGGAATCTGAAACCATATGTGAACATTTTATACTCTGATGATAAAATCCATTGGTCTATTTTGCACTTCCAGTGTATCTTTTATCCTTGCATTGGTCATTTAGAAATATTGGCTCACTGAGAAATATAGATCATCCAAATGTTGCAATGTTTCATTCTGTGATATCAAAAACACGTATCACCACTGATCTCATCAGAAAAGTCTAAGTATTAGGAAGCTGTCAAGCTAATGATTGCAGATAATTTTTCTAAAATTCTAGTTTTTTGCCTTGAAATTGTGAATTATATCGTAGGCAACAAATACTGTTTTCATTGAAGTGATAGACTTCTTTCATTCCTCTGAGAAAATGTGTGGCAATTACCCAAGTCTGAGTAACCACGGTTTCTTTCCGCTGTTCTTTCATCTACATAGTGTTCCAGGAGAAAGGCCTCTAGTTTAGCTTGCAGATCAAATCATTGCACAAATCCTTTTTCTTTGAGATCACTGTGGTACTTCAGTATGTGGCAGAGGTGCTTTATGGCATACTTCTCATTTTATCATTACAGAATACTAAAAAGATATGTTTTCAAAGGTCAAGAGCTAATAAAATTAATAATGTTTACTGCATATGGTAAAGTGATATGTGAAACTGGCATTTTTTACTGCAAGTGAGTGGTAGTGAGGAATAAAGTGACTACTAAATATAGTTTATTGCCACTGCCTTGATCCGTGCTAAGGCACAGCAGTTTTATCCACTGTTGCTTTTGTACCATCATTGTAAATATCAACAGTGGGAAAAGGTATAAATATTATGAAAATAGTTTGACCTTGTGGACCCACTGAAAGAGTCTCAGACCCCCAGGGGTCCACTGACCACCCTGACAACCACTGCCCTGACGAAACACTTTCTCTGTGACAGATTTTGAGAGTTTCGACCTGCCTGAAGAGCACCAGATTGCACACCTCCCCTTGAATGGAGTGCCTCTCATGATCCTCGATGAGGAGAGGGAACTTGAAAAGCTGTTGCATCTGGGTCCCCCTTCACCTCTGAAGATGCCCTCTCCACCGTGGGAGTCCAGTAAGTGAACTATTGACCTTCTAGAAGGGCTGCAAACAATTTGTGTCATAACACTTTCATTACTGTGGGCACAGAGTTGTGTGGAAGGTTAGCCTGCAAGTAATTTCTATCCTTCAAATTTCAGGGATAAGGTTTCAGAATTTTGAGTCCCAAATGCCCAGGTAAAATTAAGGCATTCTGGAACCTGGACAGTCTTAGATACAGCAAAACAAGATTAAATTTAGCATATAGCTTCTTAGATTATAAATTGAAATACAATAAACTTGCTTGGAATGAGAATTCTATGTTATATCCAAAGCTAATATAGGATCAAGACACCTATGTAATAGCATAGAATAACAAAACCTTCTTACTCAGAAGGTTTGAGGATTTGGTTCAAACTGGTGGTCAAAAGCCATCATCAGTATGTTTTCTATTTATTCTGATGGGATAACTTACACTATTTTATAAATTACGTTAGTGATATTGTTGGCTCTTATTTAGGTCCCTAAGAACAATCGTTGCAGGTACTTCTAAGATTTATTTCCTAATGAAAGTTAATTCTGGGACCACAGCCACATTCCAAGAAGTGAGAGAGAATGTATGTGCATATGTGTATGTGTGTGCGTGTGTGTGTGTGTGTGGGGCGGGGTAGGGATTCATTAGACAAAGGGAAAACAAGAATTTATAATTAAGAGTGACAGCTAATGTCTATGTTGAGATGGACAATGACTCAAGGATTTGCGGATATTGAATAAGAAATTCCTGTTTTCTAGATGCGCTGCAGTCTCCCTCAAGCATTCTGTCCACCCTGGATGTTGCATTGCCACCCGTTTGCTATGACTTAGACATTTAAATTTCTTAGCACTTTATAGTTTGTGTGTATGTATTAATAGTTTGTGTTAATAAAGCAATTCTTTGTTTAACAGACTCTTAATATTTTGGTTGGTATTCTTTGGAATCTGCTTGAAACAGTATGAAATCTAGTGGAAGTATTTAACAGACAAGAGTCTCTAATCTGACAATAGAAGTTTGTCTGATTTGAAAAATTTACTTTACAACTCTTTGGTTTGTTAACAGCTTATTTTAGAAGCTACCACTGTTTTCCCTGAAATATATACCCCTCAATGTGTACTTTATTGCCTTTTTGTAGCCATTAACTAGTGACAGTTATTAGATCTCTTATTTAGAGGAGCCGCTTCCGGCTCATTAAGTATCTATTGCTGGGCGTTCTTTATTGCTGGTTCTGTTTAGTTTCTAATGACTTGAATACTCAGTATTCAGTAATCAGAATTTGAAAGGCTCTAAATCTCCTGAGAACTCTACCTCCCTGGGATCTTCAGTTAGGTTCTTTGAAGATCACACCAGATACTTTACTGATAGTAAGATCCACTCTCCACCTGTAGGAAACTGTTTACTTGCTTACCCTGTGTTGGACATTATTTTAAGTATTTGATAAGCATTGTGTTTCATGTTCACGACCCTATTTTTCAGATGAGAACTGTGAGGCTCAGAAGTTCATTGAGGGGGCTGGCCCCGTGGCTTGGCAGTTGAGTGCATATGCTCCGCTACTGGTGGCCTGGGTTTGGATCCCGGGCGCGCACCGATGCACCGCTTGTCTGGCCACGCTGAGGCTGCGTCCCACATACAGCAACTAGAAGGATGTGCAGCTATGACATACAACTATCTACTGGGGCTTTGGGGATAAAAAGGGGGGAAAAAAAGAGGAGGATTGGCAATAGATGTTAGCTCAGGGCCGGTCTTCCTCAGCAAAAAGAAGAGGATTGGCGTAGACGTTAGCTCAGGGCTGATCTTCCTCACACACACACACAAAAAAGTTCATTGATATACTAAAGACATGAAGAGCTAGAAAATGATAGAGCTGGTGTATTTTGATTCCAAGTCTGAGACTGGAATCAAAATATCAGATTGCAAATGGTTGTCCATGGATTTTCTTTTTTGGGGGGCAGGGGGTGGATGATATTAAAAAAAAAAAAGAAAAATTGTTACCACCATTTAAAATTCCAGAGTTTCACATACTTTTGGTTTTGAATCTTGTCTTGGAAAAGCAGACCTGGCAAAACCAGACCTGGCCCTGGTTTCCAACAGTGGTGGACTGGTGATGGGGTGCTGGCTGCCTTTTAGGTGGAATGTGGGTTTTCTGTCCTACAGACCCTACCTGAGATGGCCTGAAGGGAGAGCTGAAGTGTCCTTTTACCCTTTGTCTCTTCTCTGACCCCGCCTACTTCACTCACTTTACTTGCCTGGGCCACGCAGTCAATTGAATTTGATCCTTGCTCAGTACTAACCTCCGTAGGAAGCCTTTACACGAAATATCTGTAGCATCTGTAGTCAAGTTAGAAGGTGAACCCTTTCTTTTCCATCATTATTAGACGAAGCCGCAGATATTAGGCATGAAGTACTAGGAGCACATACAGACACTAATCTTGACTTTAAGATTTTTACCCTCTAAATATAACTGAATCAGTCTGAATTTGTGGAATTAGTAAAAACACTTCTAAGAATAAGATGACAAGGGCACTTTTCTGTAAGGGCGAGTATTAGATCTAGCATCCTTGGGTATAACTGGGCTACTTTGAAAAGCAAAACATAATTCTGAATGGCTTTTATACTCTACAGAAATCCAGAAACTTTGAAAGGTGGTCTCTTGTGGTGGAGGGAACAAAGGGCTGGGAGCAAGGCAACCAGTCAGTCCTTTACCATTAGTTACTGTCCTCGGCCAGACCTGAGCACGGAGTGATCTCTCTTCATCTGCTGTTAATCTGGATGCAAAGTGCTTCATGTTTGTTGAGACTGAGAACTTGACACAGATGCTTCTACATTAATAGAGATAATTTTCCATTTTGTGGGCATTGTTGCTGTTTGTGTACAAGTTACTAAGTATAATGTGTTTGGCTTCATTATTTAAAAAAGCTTATGAGAAGCCCCATTTGGAATTCTAGTCTGTCCAAGTGATAATACTCTGGGATTAAAGTTTCTTTCAGGTCAGACAGTTGCCTATGCTGGACCTCGAGGGTGCTCTTGTCTGTAGGTTCACCCACACCTAGCTTGCTCCTCTGATGGCATTTTTCAGGCTTCAAATTCCAATTAACCTTTTCAATATATTAATGTTAATATTCTCTATCAGACCAATACTAAGCAATAGTACCAGGTCACAAAAGGGTCAGCACTACCACAGAAATTCCCGAGTTGACTTTGTTCTTCCATTAGTTTAATTGTAGATCCTTCACTGAGGCCCCACTGTGCCAGGGACCAAGCCTACGATGGTTAAGGCACGCATCACCCCCATCCTCAGGTGCCTGTGGTCCAGTGGAGGAGGCAGGCAGGAAACGGAAAATGAGTGCAGGGGTGGGAAGGACCAGGCGCTGGGGAGCGCTCCCCAGCCCAGTGTAGGGAAGGGCGGGGAAGGCTTCCTGAGGAGGGATGTGTGGATGGAGACCTGGTGGAAGAGAAGTGTTCTGGGCAGAGGGAACGGCTTTTGCAAGTTTGAGGAAGCAAGAGAACACATCTTGTTAAATGAAAATGGCCTTTTTTTTTCTGCTTTAGGTTTGGGCAAGGAGTGTGGTTGGCAACAAAGGAGTCTGGTGAGTTAAGCAAGGGCCAGACGGCTTTGTAAACTATGTAAGGGGGTTTAAGTCTGTCCTAGGTTCAGAGTCTGTCCTGTGGGTGCCATGGAAAAGTTTTGAGGAGGGAGTGACAGGGTCAGGTTGCGTTTCAGAGCCTCACTCGAGAGGCAGGGAGACCGATTTGGAGTCTGCTGCAGATGAACTTGATGAAATGACCTTGAGGTGACAGTGGAAAAGAGTAGGGCTTCAAGAGGAATTTAGGAGTTGGGACACCAGGGTGGCAAATGATGGGGAGAAGGCACAAGAAAGAATCAAGGATGCAGGGGAAAACCCCTCACACGAGGGTCCCCATGTGTTTACAAAGATGTTTGTTGCCACATAGTTTATAAGGGGAAAATATGATACAGATATACAGTGGAATAAAATGTATTCTTTAAAAAGGACAAGGTAGATCTACATATGTGGACGTGGAAAGGTAACCACAGAACTTTTTCAGTGTAAAAAGTGGGTTATAGAACAGTATTCAAGATCACTTTTATTTAAATACATATATACTTATATGCCACAGAAAAGCATAGTGGTGGGGAGCGCAGCCTCCAGACTCAGATCCTGGCTCAGCAACTTAGTTGCTCTGTGACCTTAGGCACTGTGACCTTAGGCACCTCTCTGAACTTCCATTTTTTCATCCGTGAAACCCATAATAGAATTTATCTTGAAAGGTTGTCAGGAGGATTATATGAGCTAATGCAGAAACACTCAAAACGGGCTTGGCATGTTACTATTATGCTTAGGTTTATTTTTGAGTATAAAAATATCTGTAAAGCTATACGTTTGTCTCTTATCAGGGTTATCGTGTGTGTGCATATGGGAGATTAGCATAGTTTAAGTTTATAGGGATTTGTATATTAATAGGATTATACCATTTAAAGAGAGAGAAAATGCCCTTCCCTCTGGAACCTTGAGAACCTGGAGGTCAAAGAGATGGCCTTCCTCTTGCAGATTTCCCGCAGACCTCATTGTGGGGTTGGGGGCATCAGGTGTAGCTTACCTTGATAACCACTCCTAAGGTTCTGGGATGTCCGAACATCCAGTTTGTGACTTGGGTCCGGGCTGGTGCAGCTGATTCTGCAACAGCCTCGGAGGAGGCTAGGGGTGGGCTGTGGTCCTTTGGTATTAGTGCCTTTTGGGAACTGAAGATCATTCCTGGAGAAAATCACCCAGTGGAACCAGTTGACATCCCTGAGGATTCAGGATTGACCAACTTTGTGAGTTGAGCTGGGCATGCAAAACTGTTGACAATTTTACACTAATACTCATTCTCCCACTTTGAGTCAACTGTTTTCATACCATCTCTGCTCTAAACTTCTCTCCACCACCCCTGCCTCTCAGGTCCTGTACCTCCTCCCTAGTGGAGGATGTAGGAGCCAACAGTCAGGAATGCCCTGAACTTGCTACTGTTTATCCTACAAGCTTCCTGCATCTTGCGACAGAGGTGTCCCTCCTGCTATCATGGGCCAGTCCCTCCACACGTGCTCTGGGTCACCTCCCCTCTTCAGTTCTCTCCTTCCTCTGTCTCTCTCTCTTTTTTTTTTTTTTTTTAGTCTCTCTAGTCTCCACTCCACCATCACTAAAAATCCTTCCTTGTCTCCACATCTTTCTTAAATGTCAGGTTGTAGAGGCTCAGTCTTGGCCTCTTTTCTCACTTCTACAAACTCGCCTCGTGTGATCTTACCCACTTCTGTGGTTAAAATCCCCTCTCTGTGCTGCATTTATCTCTCTGACCCACGATTGTATCTCTAACCCAGGTCTCTTCTCAGAACTGCAAGACCCCTATCTCTAGTTGCTTACTTGAGATCTCAAATCTAACACATCTAAACTGGATCTCTTGATTCTCCCCTCCCCAATCTGCCCTTTGCTAGCCTTCTCTGCCTCAATAAATGGCATTTACTCCTGTCACAAACTGGGGAGTTATCCTTGTCTCTCCCCATATCCGTCCTAAACTAAGCCTGAGGATCTGCTTCTAGTATATCTTCCACCCCTCAAATGTAAGCCATTATCTCTCACGATGACCAAAGCCCTCAACTGGTCGTTCTGCTTCTGCTCATGTGCCTTCCAGTCCATTCTCCATCATTAACCAGTGTGACATTTTTTTTAAACAGATATTTTTATTTTTTTGCAGGGAAAGATTTGTCTTGAGCTAACAGTCTGTTGCCAATCTTCCCCTCCTTTTTTTTTGCCTCCCCAAAGCCCCAGTGCATGGTTGTATATCCTAGTTGTAAGTCCCTCTAGTTCTTCTATGTGAGCTTCCACAGCATGGCAACTGACAGACAGTGGTGTGGTTCCGCAACCAGGAAATGAACCCGGGCCACTGAGGCAGAGCACACTGAACTTCAACCACTAGGCCATCAGGGCTGGCTCCAGTGTGACATTTTAAAATGCAAATCTAATCGTCAGTCCCCTGCTTAAAGCCTTCTAGTAGATTCCCGCTGTGCCTCGGGTAACATCTGAACTCATCTCCCTGGGCCTCAAGGCCCTGCATGATCTGGGCCCTGCCTGGTGCTTCAGTGTCACTCTGTTCCACGCTGCCTCTCCCCAGAAGCCAACTGCACCTGCTTTTCGTTCGCGATGCACTATTCCTGCCCGTGGGTGGCACCCTGCAGGGGGCATGCGTCTGGTTTCACGGCTGTTGCCTCCTGAATTGCATTTCAGATTCCTCTGCCTGTCACTGAGTCCACTTAAGGCGTTGGTTGGTTCTCGACCTCACCTCAGGTTGAGGAACTAAGGTGGCTGTCTCACCCCACACGGCTGAGCAGTCACCTCGTCCTGCCAATTCCACCTCTTCAATATCTCAGCAAAGCCCCGATTCTTCCAGTGCTAGCCATCCTGTTGCAGGCCACCATCATTCTCACCTGGGACGTTCTACAGCTTATTCTTCCTGCTTTACTATTATCTCCCCAAAGCTGTTCTCCAGGTGGCGGCCAGGACGGCTTTCCCCTTCAGCGAACGTGATGCTATCGTTTTATTTGAGACTGGAGTTTTCAGCTCGAGAAGTTTGATTTCAGTCCTTTTTCGTATCTCCATGTTTCTACTCAACTTTTTGAACATATGAAATACAGTTATAATCTCTGTTTTGCTAATTCTGACATCTATGTCAGTTCTGGGTTGGTTTCAGTTGGCTGTTTTTTTTTCCCCTCATTATAGGTCATGTTTTCCTACTGCTTTTTATGCCTGACAGTTTTTAATTGGATGCCAGACATGTATTTTACCTTTTTTTCATGCTGAGTATTTTTACATATCTAGAAACTTTTTTTTTCTTTTTTTTGTGAGGAAGATCAGCCCTGAGCTAACATCCATGCTAATCCTCCTCTTTTTGTTGAGGAAGACCGGCTCTGAGCTAACATCTATTGCCAATCCTCTTCCTTTTTTTTTTCCCCCAAAGCCCCAGTAGATAGTTGTACGTCTTAGTTGCACATAGTCGCTCTATGTGGGACGCGGCCTCAGCATGGCCAGAGAAGCGATGCCTCGGTGCGCGTTTGGGATCTGAACCCGGGCTGCCAGTAGCGGAGTGCACGCACTTAACTGCTAAGCCACGGGGCCGGCCCTCTAGAAACATTCTTAAACTTTGCTCTGGGATGTAATTAAGTTACTTGGCCACAATCTGATTCATTTGAGTCTTGCTGTTCAGGTTTGTTAGGGAGGACCAGAGCAGCCTTTGGCCTCGGGCTAAATTTCCCCTTCTCTTGAGGAAAGACTTTTTTTCTTCCAGTTTTATTGAGATATAATTGACATACAGCACTGTATAAGTTTCAAGTTTATAGCATAATGGTTTGACTTACGCATATTGTGAACTTTTTTTTTTTTTTTTTTTTTTTACCGTATCTTCCATTTATTTTTATGACAATCAAATGAGTCCCTGTCTTACAGATGAGGAAACAAGCTTCCAAAATTTAAATGATGCAGCTGGTAGGTTGTTGGAGCATGGACTCAAACCCATGTCTGTCTGGCCCCAATATCCAGACTCTTTTTTCTTTTTTCCAGCTTTATTGAGATATAATTGACATATAATATTATGTAAGTTTAAGGTATACAATGTGTTGATTTGATCCACTTATATATTGCAAAAGGATGACCATGATAGCGTTAGCTAACACCTCCATCATGTCACATAATTACTGTTTCTTTTTTGTGATAACATTTAAGATCTACTCTCTCAGCAACTTTCAAGTATATAATACGGTGTTATTTACTGTAGACATTATGCTGTACTTTGGATTCCCAGGACTTACTCGTCTTATAGGTAGAAGTTTGTACCCTTTGACCATCATCTCCCCATATTTCTCCCCCTCCAGCGCCTGGTAACCACCATTCTACTCTCTGTTTCTATGTGTTCGGCTTTTTTAGATTCCACAAATAAGTGATACCATATAGTATTTGTCCTTCTCTGTCTGACTTATCTTACTTAGCATAATGCCTTCAATGTCCATCCATACTGTCACGAACGGCAGTATTTCCTTCTTTCTCATGGCTGAAATAATACTCCATTGTATATATAACCCCATTTTCTTTATCCATCCATCTGTTGGTGGACACTTGGCTATTGTGAATAATGCAATGAACACGGAAGTGCAGATATCTCTTTGAGATCCTGTTTTCATTTCCTTTGGATATGTATACCAGAAGTGGGATTGCTGGGTCATATGGTGGTTCTATTTTTAATTTTAATTTAAGGAACGAGGTAAGACTCTTAGTTCTCTATCCACTGTTCCCTGAATTATGCAGTTTTCCAGTCTGGCTGTTGGGGATGGACACTATTCCTGCCCGTGTGTGGTCTGCGGGCCTTCTTCCCTCTGATCCTTTCGGGCGGTTTTCTCGCGTGCCTGTAATGAGCGGTGCTCTTCTGAATACTAGCGGGAGGCCCTCTGCAAATTTTCCCGGTTCTCTCTCTGCTGCTCTCTCCTCTCCAGGGCTCTGCTCTACAAACTGGCTGCCTTGGTCCCCGCCCACTCTGCGGTCTCCTCCTCTCAGGGAGTCGGCTGGCTCTGCTTGGGTCCCCTCCCTTCCCCACTCAGTGGCAGTCTCTGGGCTCAGCTCATTCATTTTCCATTCCTTGGGGATCGCTGTCCTTGGTTTAACGTCTGTTCTCTCAGAAACCATCATTTCATGTTTGCCCTGTTTATTACTTGTTTCAGGCAGGAGGGTCCAGTGGTCCTTGTTAGTCCCTCGTGGTTGGAATTGAAAGTCCTCTCCAAGTGTCATTTACTATTTTTTTTTAACTGAGGTAAAATTCATGAAACATAAAGTTCACCATTTAAACCATTTTAAAGCGTACAATTCAGTGGCTTTTATTATAGTCACAATGTTGTGCAGCCATCTATCTAATTTCAGACCATTTTATCACCCCACTAAAGAAACCCATGCCCGTTAAACAGCCATTCCCCACTTCATTTACTTTTCAGTGATGCCCCACTGCCTTCGGGATAAAGTCTAGTGGCTCCCACGGTGCGTGGTGGCTCCCAGGGAGACAACGTCTGATTCACTCCTGGAAAGCTCTTCTGATTTGCCTGACTCCTACCTGCCCATCCTTTAGCTCTCCGCTGAGACTCTTCTCTTGCCGGCAGCCTTTCCTGAGACCCCGAGGTTGGACTGGCTGCCCTCCTATTTGCTCAGTTAGCCCCAGACCCTTCAACTTATCCTGGCACTTACCACGCTGGGCTGTGTCTGCCTGTTGGTCCAGCTGTCTCTTCAGCCACCCTGGGAGCTGCTGAGGCCTGTCCTGTGTACTGTTGTATCCTCATGCCTGCCATGTGGCAGCTACTCGGGTATTTGCTGAAATGAATGAGTATGTCATCAGTCCCTGGGGACCCCGTTTCCTGGACACCCAGGGACTGCACTGTGCCCACTGTTACATCAAGCAGAGCCAGGCAGGGGGCCCGTCTTCATCACAGTTTTCCACAGAGAGAGTGGTGGGGGCAGAGCATGAGCAAGGGGGCCGGCTTCCCGCCTCCCCTGCTAGATAGCGCTGGTCCTATTAGCGGTTTTTCTTACAGCGCCCCTTGCCTGTTTACTGAGATGACCCAAGTCGCCAGGGTGGAAAGTGAACTGGTTTTCTTTCTGCAGTAACTGCTGCCTAACGTGTTTTGTTGACCTCTCCTCCCTGCTGGGTGGTAGGTGATGCTTCACAGCATCTCAACAGATTGTTCAGCTTTCCAGTTACTTTGGGTTAAAATTCCATTTTGATTTGGAATATAAGCCCCAGTCCTGTTCATTTTAGAGCTTCCATCTGAAACTCATTGCAAGCTCTTGCCTGCAGATGTCAGGTCCTCGTGGGCCTTACCACAGCCCAGTGCCAGGGAGGACAGCTGGAGGACGGAAGGATTCTGCTCAGGGAGCAGGCCACATCTTGGCTATGGGGAGTGTCCTGGCTTCATTCTGGGTGTTGGGCTCTGTGATGCTGGTGGCCAGTGCTCTGTGTAGGGTGTGTGTGACCACCCCTTCCTCTATGGCTGCAGACCTCCGTTCCTCCTGAGAATGGCAGCTCTGCCTTTTCCCACACCTTTCCCAGGTGGGGCCTCCTATTGCTTGATCCAGGGGCCATCCGTGGCCTCTGCCTCTCCATTAATAACCATTGGGGTCCTTTCCAGACCCTGTAAGGGCCACAGAGAATGGGATGGGGTGAAGGTTTCCCAGGTACACCACGCCAGAGGATCTGCAGGCCCTGCAGACCTGGGCTACTCCGGCAGGTGAGAAATCCCTGGACCGGGAGCAGGCACCAGTGTTTAAGTTCAAGTCCCACATGCCGGTGATCCCCCTTTTCTCTCCACAGTGTGTTAAGAAGACTGAAAAGGACACACACCGTATTCTCAGGCTCCCAGAATGCTCCCCCAAGAGCCCTCTCTCTCACCCCACTTGGCTCTGTTGGTGGCACCAGAGTAAGCCTACAGTTTCTGAGATGCCACTCTCCCATCCTTGCAGGTCCATGTGGTTCGTTTAGAGCTACTCCTGGCTACAGGAAGGGGAGGAACCACTCTCTCCCACCATGGACGTGGCTTTTCCCTGCAGACACCCAAAGGCTAACCACCTCCTCTCTCAGGCCTCTTTCCTTTCCCAATGGCTGATGCTCACAGGGCTAGTTCTGGCGTCTCTCGACAAGCCCAGAATTAACTAGAGAACATGCTGTACCTAGTGGCTTTTGGAACCTTAGCCACATGTACTCAAGGAATAGGAGCAATCAAATGGCAGATCTTCCGTCCCTCTCCTCCAGCTAGAGTCAAACCCTGCTGAGGGGTTGTTTATCTTTGTGGTCTCCAAGTTTACAGCCTTGCCTGGGGTAGACAAACAGGCAGTTTGTAGAATTGAATTACAGCAGGAAGTACCACAGTCAGATGGCTGCCTGTGGCCCTGTGTGCACAGGCTCCTGGGAGGATTCATGCCTACACTCCCTGTGAAGAGGCCTCTCTTTCCTGCAAGAGGAGCCCAGACTGACGAGCCACTTCTCTTCTTGGAGCACACAGTGGAACAGACTGCAGGTCCTGCCTTCCTCTGGAGCTCGAGGATGGAGGGGGTTTCCATGGCGATGGCACGCACCATCCCTCCCCTCCGTCTTGCAGCCCCACTGCAGAGGTGGTAGCTGCCTGCTGTTGGTATGCTGCTCAGAGCCCAGGCTACAGCTGGCTTTTGTCTTCCTGAACACTTGCACTGATGCACTGGAAGGGACAGCCCATCGGGGCCACTAACCCAGGGGTGCGGTCAGGGGCAGGGCACAGAGTTAAGAAGCATCTTCATCTTCCAGAAAGATCAAAAGCTAATTGAGCACAATGTTCTGCATTCCTAGGTTGAAAACTGGGTATGTCACAAGAGTAGTAAAACAGATTGTTTTTCAGTCCTGCACTGTAGTCAGAGGCAGAGGGGTGAGGCTGGCATGGAGAGAGGCTGAGGGGACAGTTGTGTGAAGAGGGACAGGGAAAGCAGGCGTGGATTCATGCCTTGAGAAGGAGCCAGAAAGAACTGGGAGCTAAGAAGGCAACAGACATAACACAACACAGTGCTTGGCACCTCGCAATACTGGAACACAGGACTGTTGAATTTTACGGGAGGGATGTATTCCTGAAGACCTTGCATAAATACTAAAAATTTACATAATTTAGGACTAGTCCTGACACGGATACTGCATTAGTGTGCTCGGGCTATCATAACAGAACACCACAGACTGGGCCCTTCAACCACAATACTTTATTGTCTGACCATTCCGGAGGCTGGTAGCCCAAGATCAAGGTGTCAGTAGGGTTGGTTGCTTCTGAGGCCTCTCTCCTTGGCTGGCAGATGGCTGCCTTCTCTCTGTGTCCTCACGTGGTCTTCCTTCTGTGTCTGTGTCCTAATCTCTTCCTGTGAGGACACAGGTCACACTGGATTAGGGTCTACCCTACGGACTCCATGTTAACTTTAAAGGCCTTGTCTCCACATACAGTCACATTCTGAGGTACCAGAGGTTAAGACTTCAACATGAATTTTGGGGTGTGGGCGTGGGGGGAGGTGGGGTGAGGAGAGACACAATTCAGCCCATAACAGATGTCATGTATTTCTGTTAAAGAGGCGACGCTATACAGAAATGGCATGAATATAACTTCTTTTAAGCCTGTTAAAACATTGAAAGATAATTCTTGATAAATTGGTAGTGGTTTGTTGTTTAAAATTTTATGTAAATGACTTAATAAACATTTTTATTTTTATTGTTTCAAATCTGCATAATCCAATTTCCTCCATTCATGCGGAAAATATCTATTGAATGGTCACTATGTGCCAGGTGCTGTTCTAGGTACTAAGGATACATCACTGACCAAAACAGGTAAAAATCTCTGCCCTCATCCTTGCCGGAAGAAACAGACTGTCTACAAAATAATAGTAAGTTATACCTTACACTAGAAAGTGACAGATGCTGTGGAAAAGATAAAGTAGAGAAGGGGGTATGGCCCGTGGGTGGGTGGGTTGAAATTTTAAATAGAGAGGTTACAGGGGGCCTTACTGAGAAGGTATTTTGAATAATGATTTGAAGGAGGTGAGAGGGGAGCCCTGAAAACATCCAGGGCTAGGACTATCCAGATAGAGGACAGAGCAAGTGCAAAGGGCCTGAGGCAGGAATGGACTTGGTATATTTGAGGAATTGCAGAAAGGTCAGCAGGGCTGGAGAGTAGTGAGTGATAGGGAGAGGGTTGGGAGACAAGGCCAGAGAGGCAGGCAAGGGCCATATCATGTAGGATCTTGAGGGCCATGGAAATGCATTTGGATTTTAAGTGTAGGTCCTTAGGGGGCCAAAAAATTGTTGGGGACAGGGTAGTGTTGAGCTGGGAAGATGGAGAGTGGGGTGCTAGAAGATCAGGTTATGGGGAGTTTGGAGTTGTTGGTAGTGATCATGTCTAGGAGATGACCACAGGAGTGAGGGACTGAGGTAGACGGATGACAAGCTCATTGGGGAGAATTGTCAAGGAATTTTGAGAGCAGGGTCTTGGAAGGAAGAGACAGAATGAAGAAGTGGTGGTGGAGAGAATGGTAGTGAGTGAGGAGCCAAAATCTTCAAGGAGGGAAGGGAATGACCCGAGTGTTTGCAACAAGACAGGCAGTGTGTGGCATAGTCTGATGACATGAGATTCCGAGCTGGAGTTTTAGGGCAGAGAGGGGAGTGTGGTTTGGAAGCAGCAGCGAGGATCCCTGTTGGGGATGGGGTGGAGCAGGGGCCCCTCTTCATGGATGCTAATGGGAGGCCAGGGGAGAGCTGGCGACCAGGGGAAGGATGGCACCCAGGGAGCCAACGTTCCCTCTAGGTGGGAAATGTGACTGTCTTTTAGGATACTGCAATTAATGACTCACATTTATTTATTTTAATGAAACAGGAGTATCACTTCTTAATCCTAGGTTTCTTAGTCTAGATGAAATTGAGTGAGGAGTTGTCAGAATTTCCCTAGAAATGGAGTAGTAGTTAGGAATTAATCGTTTATGCTCCTTGGTCTTTATACAGAGGCATCTAGGACTGAGACAGCGTCCCTCTTTATTGCTTGTAGGGTTCTGTCTCAAGGTTCCTCATTGCCCTGACAGGCTGCATCCAGAGCATAGAGGAAGAAAAAATTGACTTAGAAGACATGCAGTTGCCAGGAAAAGAGCAAGAATGGAGGGAAAGGGAAGACAAGGCATTTGAGGAATCCATAGGAATGTTTCAGGTGGATTAACTTCCCCAGAAGTGACTCTGGGAAGGCAGGGCCCTTGTTCCTTTGCCCTGTGGACAGCATCTTATAGAGCACTGGTTCTCCAAGGGTGTCTGGAGACCCCAGGCGTCCCCAAGACCCTTTCAGGGGTGCATGAGCTCAAGACTGTCTCAGTGATAGCACTAAGATGTTATTTGCCTTTTTCACTCTCATTCTGTCATGAGTGTACACTGGAGTTTTGCAGAAGCTACATGAAGGGTGATATCAGAGCGTATTGGATGCAGAAGTAGATATGAGAATCCAGCTGTCTTCTTTTAAGCCAGATATTAAAGAAATCTGTGAAAATGTAAAACAATAACAGTTTTCTTACTAAATATTTTTTTTATTTGGGAAAACAGTTAATTTTCATGAAAATAATGTTGATTATATTAACATTAAAAGGGTTATTGCAATGTTTAAATTAATTAGTAAATTTAAAAATTCCCATTTTAATTTCGAATACTGTAAATATTGATAGATATAATCCTTGTAAACAAAAGCTCTTTGTGGTCATTAAGAATTTTTAAGAGTGTAAAGGAATTCTGAGACCGAACAGTTGGAGAACTTGTGGTCTAATGGATAAGAGGCCAGGCTTTGGAGTTAGTGTGCTTGGGTGCAAATCCAGGCGTTGTGATCATAGGCAAATTACTTAACCTCTCTGAGACTTAATTTCCTTATCTGTAAAGTGGGCTACCTCATACTGTTATTGTGAATAACAAATGAAATAATATGTTAATAGCACTTTGCACAGTGCTGGGCATAGAGTGATCGTTTCATAAATGTTGATTATCATTTCATCAAATAATTGGTTTGATTTCATCAAATAATTGATGCATATATTTTTATGCAAAGTGCCATGAAGGATGTCAATGCATAAGTCACAGCTCCTAGTCTGAAAGGGTTTGCTTTCCATCATGGGAGAGATTTCCAGATTTGTAGTTGGCACCTTTGGGTTCAATTGCCAGCTCTACCCTTGACTAGCAACCTGACCTGAGTGAGCCACTTCCTGTGGGGTAAAGTCAGGTGATAAAGGCATCCATGCTGGTAAGTTCCCACTTATATCTTTCAGTCATCACTGCCTCCCACCTCAGTCTAACACTTGGTTTTGTCCTCCTTGAAAATTATGCTAAATCCTCTGCCTTCTGTTTCCAGAATCCACTTTTCTTCCTGAGATAATGTAAGCATGCCAGTAGGGGGCACCTCCTGCCTTCTTATTCTTTCATCTGCTGCTTTCTCTAATTTGGAAATGTTCTTTTAGCTGAGATGGGTGGCAAGTCCAGATCTTATGTCTTCAGGACACCCTCAGCTTGATGAGTGTGGTAAGCTTTGTTGGAGAATCCTGACTCTATCAGTCAATACACATTTACTGAGACCTTTTTAAATAAAACTGGGTTGGAGGGGAGATTGGGGCTGTCACCACCACCATCTGACATTTACCGAGCATCTACCTCATGCCAGGACGTGCTAAGTGCTTCACGAGCATCATCTCATGGGATCTCAGAGCAGTGGCACAGGGTGTGGGTAGGGGTACTCATTTTTACTAGCTGGAGACCTAGGCTCTGCCTGGTTGAGTAACGCATGCGAAGTCCAGTGTGGTGGGGCTGGTTCAAACCCAGGAGAAGTGAGCTGACTGCAGAGGAGGGTGTGATGGCTGTGAGCTGGAGGGAGGCCTGGGCCTGGTGGGAGGCAGGATTTGGACAGAAGGAGAAGACCAGAGAGAGTTTGGTCAGGTGGGGAATAACACGTCATACTATGAAATGCTCTCCATAGAGGCTCATCCTGCCCTGGCTGTCAGCCTTTAAAGCAGGGAGCAACAGTGGTTCTTAACCTTATTAGACACAGAAACCCCTTCTAACAAGTATTTTGGAACACCCCCTTTACTATCCTGAAGTGAAATTCAAAAGCAGTACATATCTATGTTTACATGTGGCACAAAGGCAGGTACATTTTAACAGTTGAGTATCAAGGTTGCCCGTTTGACAAGAAGCCTGAGGCACAAATTTCCAAACTGTCCACCAGGGGGCGGCATACCTCTTCTACTGCTGGGAACAGCTCACACAGTCCCTCCGCGATGACATTGGGCTGTTTCTCTTCCTCGTTGTAATTGCCTCGTCTTAGACTCCTCCTAGGGTGGCATGATTGTGTCCCTGAGGTCCCCTGAGTGTTAAGGGGGGTGGGGAGTGAAGAGAGGAAGTCACAGAGTGTGGAGCTGACCCTCAAGTTAGTGTGATAAATTTCTAGTCACATGAACGGGCCATGATTAGAGTCATATGCTTTCAAGTTTTCAGTTTTGTGATTGAGTCATTTGCTTAAAAAGTGATTATAAAGTAACATGTCTGTTGTATTTTCTTTGAAATTATTTTTGAGGTTACTTTGTATTATAGCAAGCAATAAGTATTCATCTGACAATTTTCTTTAAATTGACTCATTTTTTCTTTAACGTAAATACATATATTTAAATGGAAACTTTAATGTATAAATGGAAAACTTACATCGCTTGGCATAATTATAGGGTAACCCCCCCCCAAAAAAAATAAAGAACCAAAGAAAATAAAACAATGTTACTACATTCTTACTGGTACTTATACGGTGTCCACTGAAGGTCTGTTCTCTCTCCATAAAAAGGGAGTTGAACAGGGTTAAAGACATATTCTCACTGAACTGAGACTGTCCTTAGAGTAACCAGAACGACTAAAAGAGAAATGAAAGGGAATATTTTTCTCATTATTTAAGAGAAGTCACTTTATTTAAAGCTTTCTCTGTGTACCCCTAAAATCATCACTCACACAACAGTGGACAAAATGTCTCTCACTCTGGAGACATTGGTTCGCCAGATGGCTTCCTGGACTTGGAGTCAAGGGACCGACCACTTACTAGCTGTGTGTCCTGCCCATGTCACTTGCCCTCTCTGGGCCTCTCTGTCTGGGCTTGTACAATGAGGAGGTTGGAAGACATGGTCTTGAAAACTCTTCTGGCTCTAATAGTCTCAGACTCTCTCAAGCCCTGATTCTCATTGGAAGGAGATCTAGGACTTGAGGAGGGCATCCTCTTGTTTTGTGCTTAGAACCTTTGAAGGGGACCAGGGAATGGTATGGATTCTCGGGCATCCCAGCCAGCACCCTCTCTTCCGAGAGGCATTTTAGGCAAACATAGCAGAGCAGCTACCGGTTTAGAACCTGGAGTCCAAGAGACCTGGATTAAAGAGTTAGCTCTGCCTCCTATAGTTTTAGAACTTTGAGCAAGTTACTTAACACTCTTTTGCCCCAGTTTCCTTATTATAAAATAGGGACAATAGTAGTATTTATCCTTACTGTGAAGATGGAATTATAACTTGGTGTCCATTGCTTAGTACAGTGCCTGGCCCGTATGTTAGCAGTTACTCCTGTTTGTGGTGGTCATCCCTAAGATTTTTTTTTTTTTTTTGGTGAGGAAGACTAGCCCTGAGCTAACATCTGTTGCCAATCCTCCTCTTTTTGCTGAGGAAGACTGGCCCTGAGCTAACAACTGTGCCCATCTTCCTCTACTTTATATGTGGGACGCCTGCCACAGCATGGCTTGCCTGGGATCTGAACCCTCAAACCCCAGGCCACTAAAGTGGAGCATGCAGGCTTAACCACTAAGCCACCAGTCTGGCCCCCTAAGATTTTTTTTTTTTTTTTTAAATGAAACTGGCATATCCTGGAAGGAAACCATTGGGAAAAACTATTTGGTGGCCCCGTCCCCAATATTTTTAAACTGAGGAAATGAAATGAATATTATAGGCACCCAGGAAAGGGAGGCCTTGTCTGAGAAAGGTGAATGTGAATGTGAAGGCCGTTCCACCTACACGTGGCCTTGGTGGTAATGTGAGGGCCCAGCCTGTTGTGTGGGTTTTGGGACTCGAAAAAAATATTTTGTTTTAAAGCACTAGCTGAGTGACTTGTGGCTTTCCAGCCCACAGGTTTCCTGCGCCTCTGCCTGGCCCCGAGGGGCAGGTGCCTGCAAGTGTGAGCGTGGGACAGGGGAGAGAGGGGGGAACAGTGGAGGGACAGAGTTTGCCCCTGGCGGCTCTTGATCTGCTCCACCACCAGGGCTGGCCTGTCCTCGCCCGGGTGGGGCTGGGCCAGGTGGCCAGAGCAGTGGGAGCCTGAGGTTTGGAAGAGCAGCACTGCTCATGTGGGGACACCTGTCTGTGAGGTCTTGCTGCCGCTCCTGGGACATTCCTGACCAGGTAGAATTCTCTTGATGAGGAGATCTCGGCATGATCATGTGACTGCTGCCTAAGGCATGAAGAGGGTTCTGTCATTTGAGCTGTGGACCTGGGTTTTCATCCTGGCTTGACCACTAATGAGCTCTGTGACCTTTCTGAACATCTGTTTCTTGCTTTCCTTATTTGTAAAATAAAAGGTTAGATCATACCAGTGGTTTTTAAGTCACAATTTATTTGTGTGTGTGGTAGGTAGATCACGGAGCCTTTAGACAAACTGATGAGAGTTAGAGACCCTCTCTCCAGAAAAATGTAAGTCCTCACAACGTTTTATATAAAATTTCTGGGTGATTTGTGGCTGGCCCTGTGGCCTAGTGGTTAAGTCCAGTGCTTGGGCGGCCTGGGTTTCCGGGTTCGGATCTTGGGTATGGACCTACACCACTCATCGGCAGCCATGCTGTGGCAGTGAGCCACATACAAAATAGAGGAGGATTGGTAACAGATGTTAGCTCAGGGCGAATCTTCCTCAAGCCAAAAAAAAAAAAAAGGAAGATTGGTAACAGATGTTAACTCAGGGCAAATCTTCCTCAAGCAAAAAAAGAAGAAAAATTTCAGGGTGATTCAAGACCCCGCTGGAAACCTATCCATGGATTCCAGGTTGCAAACCACTGATTCTATGCTTCATTCAGCTTATAACTTTCTACAAAGCCCATGCTTTCCTCCTGAACCTAAACCAAATGAAGATTCTGTCCCTTTGTAAACTTGTGTTTAGTACCTTCGCCCTCCCCGTCCAGCTCCCTCAGCCTCAGCCCAGCAGGACCGTGGAAAAGATGACTACCAGGGCCTTTAGATGTGGCCACGCAGGTTATTCCCTGCACAAGGTGTCCCCAGCTGATGGCCAAGTCTTTTCCTAATCCACACAAAGGTGGGACATGGGCCAGCAGCAGCCTGTGCAATGTATACTTAGCGCCAAAATATAAGGTCCAGCAGGAGATTGTCCATCCTAGGGCTTGACCTGAGGCTGGGTCTCCCTGTGGGGCTCAGTAGACAATATTAATTAGTGGCTGGGGAGAGGGGTCATCAAGAGGCTAGAAATATACACTTAAAAGAAGATTCAGGCAAGGCTGAGCTCCTTGAATTAGTTAGGACCCTTTGGTGGGAAGTAACTGGATCTACTGGAGTTGCTGCGGGCAACAGAAACCAATTCAATTAAACCCATTCAACCAAACCAATTCTGACTTAGGCAGAAAAGGAATTGATTGAAAGCATGTCAGGTGGTTCCTAGAAGTGTCAGGAAAGCTGCAGAACAGGCCCGAGGTAAAGGGCAATGACAAGGGAGGTCAGGCCTCAGCCAGGGTAGCAGGCTGAGTGATGATGCAGCCCCAGCCTGGCCTGGATGCCACCGCCATCAAACAACCCAGCTTACGCTGCCGCCACTGGTGGTGTTGGGTGGAGGATGTTGCTGTTACCACCACCGTTAAAATGAATTCTCTCGAGCCTCCTTTCATTGCATGTAATATCTAATTGGTTGAACCTGGGTCATGTGGTCAACCATCCCAGCTGCAAGGGACACTGGGAAAGCCAGTGACTGACATTTGCCACTTCTATTGTGGGAGGTGCTCTCTGCTTCCCACCAAGACTCTAAAGTAGGGGAATTCCCCAAACAATGGGGGCCAGTCCTCCAAAATCAACAACATTCTGCAGGAAGGGAAACCAGCTAGAGCTAGCTTTGTAAAGAAGACTCTTATAGGCCATGGGGTGTTTCATGAAACCAAGGGCAGGAGGAGTGCCAGACCTCTGGAATGGCCTGGAACTAGGTGCATGAAAATCAGCTTAACTCTTTCTCAGCTCTTGTCTCTGCTTCTCTCTGCTCCTCCTGCATTCTCTCTTCTGACAGTTTATTTCCTCAGTCCAGGAGGTGGGATCATGTGGTAAAAACGGGGTCTTTGGATGCTCCCTCTCATGGCTCTAAGGGTATCTTCCAGGAAGGAGAGCTAGGCATTCACTATAAGGGGTAGCTTCTGCCTCTTTCCTGCCTCCTTCTGGCCACCCAGGTTGGGTCTCTGCTGTTCCATACTGCTTTGACCCAGTGCCAAGGTCCCTTTCAGTAACATGAAATTCCTCCTGTGTCTCTCTGAGGCTGCAGTTAGCTACTGAGATATTCCTAGAATGTTAGATCTTCTTCATTTTACTGATGGGGGGTCTGGGGTCTCAGAAATTAAGTGACCTACTCAAGATTCTGACTGTGCCATGAATGAGTTGGTACAGGTACAATGTTTAGAAGAGTGCTTAGCATGTGGACAACTCTCAATAGATGTTATGTCACTAGGATTTCCTTTCCTCCAAAGTATATTTCTTTCCTCTTCTCTCTTTTTCTTTCTTGGCTCCCTCTGTCCCTTCTCCATTTGTTCTTTCCAAAAATATGTACTGAAGGCCTCTGTGTGCCCAGTACCTTTCTAGATGATGAGAACTCATCCATGAACAAGATAGACAAGATTCCTGCCCTTCCAAGGCTTTTATTTCAGTAGAAAGCAAGTAAACAAAAAAGATAATTTCTGATGGTGATAAGTGCCCTGGAGTAGCCAGGGCTGGCTCTGGGGGAGGGCTGCTTTGAAATGGTGATTCTGGGAAGATGCCTCTGAGATGATGATTGTTAACTGAGATATGCAGGATGAGGGCTGAGGGAAGAGGGAATAGCACGTGCAACAGCCCTGAGGTGAGAACAAGCTGGAAAGAAAGGAAAGAAGGAAAGAAAGCAAGCCAGCCTTTGCGGCTGGAACACGATGGAGGTGAGAGTGATGGGAGGTGAAGGCGTAGAGAAGGCAGAGGCCAGATCAGGAAAGGCTTTGTATTGCCATGGTAATCTAAGCGCAAGGGGTGGGGAACCCGTGGGAGCCATTTAAATAGACAGTGTCGGGACCTGATTTAGAGTAAAAGAAAATTTATCTTTATCAGAGAACCATAAATTGAGGGACACTCTACAACCAAACAAAAGAAAACAACCACCACCACCACACGGGCCTGTACTCTTCAAAAATGTCGAGGTCAAGAAAGACAAAGAGGAGCTGAGGCACAGCTCCACAGTAAAGAGACATGACAATTAAATGCAATGTGTGATCCCGGAATGGGAAAAAGTTGGTCTAAAGAACCCTACTGGGGCAACGGACGAAATTTTGAAATGTACTGCCTTTCAGACAGTAGTATTGCATCGTTGTTAAATTTCCTGACTTTGATAACTCGGCTGTGGTTATGTAGGACAGTGTCCTCGTTCTTAGGAAATACATGCGGAAGTGTATAGGTGTAAAAGGGCACGAGGTCTGCAATACACTCGCAAAAAGTTCAGAAAAAAGTATGTAGAGAGAGTGATAAAGCAAATATGGAATAATATTAAAAGTTGATGAATTTGGGGGAAGAGAATACTTGAGTTCTCTGTACTATTTTTGCAACTTTTCCGTAGATTTGATTATTGATATGGTTAAGTTGAAGTCTGTCATCTTGCTATTTGTTTTCTATTTGTCTCATCTGCTCTTTGTTCCTCTTTTTCTGTCTTTTGCATTTTTTTTTTTTTTAATGAACTTCTTTTTGGCTTATTAGCTATAATTCTTTGGGTTGTTTTAGTGGTTGCTGTGAAGTTTCTAGTTTCTTTATCTTATCACAGTCTACTTTCCAGGGATATTATGTCACTTCACATACAGAGTAAGAACCTTGGACGGTGTACTTCCATTCGCCCCTCCCAGGCTTTGTGCTCTTATTGTCACACATTTGTACTTTCTGGTACGTTATAAACCCCATATTACATTGTCATTATTTTTGTTTAAACAGTCAACTATCTTTTAAAGAGATTTAAATAATAAGAAAACATCTTTTCTTTTTTCAGTGCTCTTCATTCCTTTCTGTAGATCCAGATTGCCATCGGGTGTCTGTTTCGTTCTGCCTGCAGAACTTCCTTCAGCATTTCCTGTAGTGTGGGTCTGCTGGCGTTGAATCCTTTCAGCTTTTGTGTGTCTGAAAAAGTCTTTATTGTAGAATTCTAGGGTGACAATTTTTTTTCTTTCAGTCCTTTAAAGATGCTGCTCCACTGTCTTCTTGCATCTTTTCAATGAGAAGTCTGCTGTGATTCTTATCCTTGTTGCTCTGTGTGTAACGTCTTTGTTTTCTACATACTTCCCCCCTCCCCCCTTGTCGCTGATTTTGAACAATTAGATTATGATGTGCCTTTGTGTAGCTTTCTTCATGTTTCTTCTGTTTGGGGTTTGCTCAGCTTCTTGGATCTCTGAGTTTATAGCTTCTATGAAGTTTGGAAAATTTTTATCCATTACTTCTTCAAAGAGTTTTTTCTTTTTGCCCCCTCCTCCCCTTTGGAGACTCATAGCTTACAGATGCTCTTTCATTTTTTCCAGCCTTTTACTTTCTGTATTTGCATTTCATATGGTGTCTATCACAAGGTCTTCAATTTCACCAATATTTTCTTCCACAATTTTGTATCTGCTCTTAATCCCATCCCGTGTACTTCTCATTTTAGATATTGTAGTTTTCACATCTAGAAGTTTGATCTGAGTCTTTTAAAAGTATATTCTCTGACTTGACTTAACTCAGAATGTATAGCATATAGTTATAATAAATGTTTTCATGTCTTTTCTACTTCTAACATCTGTGTCGGTTCTGGACCAGTTTCGATGGATTGATCTTTCTCCTCATCATGGCCTTGTTCTCCTGCTTCCTTACATGCCTGATAATTTGCTACTAGATGCCAGACATTGTGAATTTGAACTTTGTGGGTGCTGGATAGTTTTCTTTCCCTGTAGGAAATTTCTCGAGCTTCATTCTGGTATGTAGTTAAGTTACTCGGAAACAGTTCAATCCTTTCAGATCTTTCAGGCTTTGTTAGGCAGGACCAGAGCAGCATTTAGGCTGGGGCTGATGATTTCCCTCTGCTAAGGATGACCCTTCTTATTACTCTACCAATGCCCCACGAATTATGAGGTTTCCCGGTGTGGCTGAGGGGATCAGGCACTATTTCTGACGCAGAGTGAATGCTGGATACTCTTCCCTCGAGTCCTTTCAGGCACCTTGTCTCGCAGCTTTGGGTGGTTTTCTCATGTGCACACCATGATCAGGACTCTCCTGAATACTCAAGGGGGGCCCTCTGCAGAGCTCTGGGGTTCTATCTCTGTGTGCCTTCTTCTCTGTGGTCTCTCTCCTGTGACCTCCAGCCACTGTGGACTTCAAGGACTCTCTACTCTGTCTTCTCACATCTAGGCGTCCCCTGGGGCTGCTGGTTGCCCTCTCTGTGTTGTGGCCCGGAAAGTCTTGTAAGGCAGTAAAGTGGGGCAATTGTGGGACTTCCCGCATTTGTTTCCCGTTTCTGAGGTATCACTGACTTGCATTGCCTCAAGTCCAGTGTCTGGAAAACCTTTGTTTCATATATTTTGTTTGGCTTTTCAGTTATTTCAAGTGGGAGAGTAAATCCAGTTGCAATTACTCCATCGTGGCTAGAAGTAGGTGTTCTTCTGTAGGTCTGACATTATTTAAACGAAAGGTTAAAAAAATAATTCTAGTTGCTGTGTGTAGGGAAAGAGTAGAAGCAGGAGACAAATAGTCCAGGCAGAGAGAAGGGTCATCTGGAATTGGCCAGTGACAGTGACGTTGGAGAAAAGTAGATGCCTTGGGGATTTGTTTTGGAAATAGAGTTTACAAGACTGGCTGGTGGATTAGATGGGCAGGCGTGGGAGTGAGGCTTGGTGTGAAGGGAATGAAGGATTCAAGACTGTCTTCACATCCACTTTCCTGACCTCTTACCTCTTGGGGTTTAATCTCAGCTCTTGATTTAAAAATACCCAGCAATATGGTATTTCAAGAACGTGATTCTAAAGCCAAATGGCATCATCCAGGTAATATGTCCTCATTGGAAAGCTGGATGTTCATGAAGGCTTGATGAACTGGTTGGCCACCTCATGCCTCACACACTCAAATGCGTGATATGGTCTATGACTACAGAATAAAATCATTGGTCCTTGGGAAAAATATTTGCTTTCAAGTAGTGGAAAGACTTTCTAAATTTCTGCTTTTCCAAGTTTATATTTAGACTGGGTAAAACCTCCCTGTTACCTCAGATTTTCTTTTTTGGGAGGGAAACCCATGGTGTCTGCTGAAAAAGACTTTGCTGTGGGGCTCTTTATTAAAAATGTTGTATTAGAGGAGTCAATGACTGGGCCTTTCTTCTCATCACCTTTTTATAGGTAAATCTGGTCCAGTCAGAAGAGGTATCCCCAAGAGGATGATGGCACCCCAGTTCTGGTCCTTAGCCAATGCTGTTGGACCAGGCACTTGACCCTAAAGCAGCCAGTTAATGCATTTGTAGCAGCCTGTGATGGGGCCTGGCATGAAAAGATGGGCTGGGCCATTGGAGTCTCTCTTTATCAAGAATTTCGATTTAGGAAACGCATGGGAGAGCTGAAGCTGTGGGGAACCTGGAGTGGTCCTGGTGTGACAGGTGCAAGGTATGCTTTTTAGTGCACACGAAGTCACTTGAGATGCTTATTTGACAGGCCCACTCCCAGGCTCAGCCCCTGAGAGGCAGATCCCATTGTCCTGGGTTGGGGCTCGGGAACTGGTATGGTATTTTAAACCAGTCCCCAGGAGATTCTGATGCATCTGATCAAGGACTACATTTTTGGTCTTTTTAAAAATTAATTTTGTTCCCTGTAATTTTATTTAACTTAAAAAATATTTTCAAACTTAAAGTTGCAAGAACTTCTTTATGCTCTTTAACCAGATTCATCAACTGTAAACATTTTGCCACATTTGCTTCTCTTTCTCTCTCTCCACACGCAAAACACACACACGACTTTTTTCCGACACTATTTGAGAGTAGTTTGCATACATCAAGCCCCTTTACTCCTAAAGACTTCAGTATATATTTCCTAAGAAGAAGGCTATCCTCTTACACAACCACAGTAGAGTGATCAAATTCAGGAAATTTAACACTGATACAATACTATTATCTAAACTTCAGTCCATATTCTGATCTCACCCGTTATCTGAATGGTGTCTTTATCCAGCCCAGGATCCTACCTGGGGTCATGAATTCCACTTAATTTCATGTCTCTAATGTCCCAATGACCAAATTTTGAGAAACACTGCTATTCAGCTGGTTGGTAGAGGGAGGAGAGAGAATCAAACTCCCTGAAAACAGCTGAATCACAGCAATGACAAGGCAGAGGCCTGAGGGCAAGGACCTCCTGCTGCATTGTGCCTGGGCCTCCTTGGATCCAGGGCCAGTGTCCTGTGGAATGCTCCAGCTCTTCCTGCTGCCTCACTGCAGTCGTAGGTTCCCCTACAAGACAGGCCTTGTTAATTCCCTTGTACTTTCTCCCCCACCTCCATTGCTTAAGGCAAACAAGTAAGTCTCTATTATGTGCAACTGAGAGTGGGAAAGGAAAAAGAAAATGAATGGAGAGGAAGAGAGTAGGAAAGATAAGTAGAAAAATACAATAAATCAAGCTGTCTGCCCCTGGACCCACAAATTGCTAAATGACCTTGGGCAAGTTACAAAACATTTTCAAGCATCAGAACCAACATCAAAATAAAACTGGCTCTTACTTGCTATGTCCAGAGGGTGAGATAATGGTTGTAAGGTCTGTGGAAGTTGTTATTATTGTCAAATGAAGGGATTGGGGAAGTCTGCAGGAAAGGTTCTGAATTTATGAATGTCCTACCTTGTCACACCAGGATGTTGACCTTCACTTGGATTTTGCATGAGTTTTTTTCCTTTTTTTTTTAAAGAGAGAATGCAAGGAGGAACTCGGTGCACATGACATTGATGGGGCTGAAAAAAATCCCTATTTAGAAATCTGATACAAAAGCAAAGTCATCATTTTCAAATCCAAACTTGGTTCCAACTCATCGGCCTGACTCGTACTTCTGTGCAGGCTTTGGGGGGAAGCTTCCAGGCCCCTGTGCCCAGAGCAATCCTCCAAAGTGTGCAACTGGAGCTGTAGGGGCTGGGTCTGTGCTATATCATGCTGGCACTGAGAAATGCCCAGAGGGTGATGCCTGTGCATGGATCCTAACACCTTCATCATGAGCTGGTCTCACTGTAGCCTCCTTTCTGCCCACTCCCTCTCAGTCCCCATCCAACCATATTACACCTCTTTAGCTCCTCCAGATCTGGTGACCTTTGTGTTTGCTGTCTACTCTGCTTGGAATATTCTTTCCTGGCTCTCTGTCTTCTCAAATCCTGCTTCTCTTTCTGTTCTCAGCTTTGATGTCACTTCCTAAGCCTGCACTGATGCTCAAGCTTGGAGTAGGTGCCCCTACTTGAAATCTCAATAACCCGTGAATTCTCCTGTCCTAGCATGATTGTGATTGACTGTTAACCTGCCTGGACTCCACGGTAGATGTTAAGGACCGAGAGATCAAGAACCGTGTTTTCTTTACTGCTATATTTCTGACTCATAGAATAGTACTTATATACAATGCGTAGTCAATAAATATTTTTTGGATGAATTAAAGAGAAGCTTGCTTAGATCTTCTGACAGTTTGGAGATTAAAACAAAAAAGAGTGAATTGTGTCTGGCAACATTATACATACTCACATGTACCCCCATTTCTCCCTCCAAATGTTATGGAAAGCTGAGATTTATTGCATTAACTAGAAGTTTGTCTCCAGCTTCTTCCTCATCTTCCCCAGCTAAACAGCCAAGTAGTCACCAAACCCTAGATAGTCCACATCCTGGGGTCTCTCAGGTTCCATCTTCTCATTTCCATTGCCCTCATCACCTCCTTGTTGGGTCAGGAAATTTCATTGCTCCTTGATTTTCAGTATCTATTTTGTTCTGGAAGCTGCTCATCACAGCATTTGAAACCTTATCCTGATTGGTCCACTGGTCTGCCATGATGGAGGTACCTACACTCGGCTCTTGGCCATTCCTCAGACACCTTTATTGCTTCATTCTCTTGATTTATGATGCTTCTTCAGCAAGGAATTCCCACCCCCACTCCCACCTATTGAATCTGCCTACTTATCTTGCGAGGCTTAGCTTAGCTTCCTCTTCTAAGCTTCTCAGGAGTAAGGATATCCCTTACTCTCTGTATCTATTTTGTTCCTGAGTTCAGGTAGCATGTTTGGATAGAGAGGGATAGTGGGTTATTGAAAACGAAGAGGTTCCTGAGTTTGAGAGAGTGAGTAGCCAGAGTTCAGATAGAGAAAGACACCTGTTATAACATCGGCTGTGCTCATCACCATTTATTGAGAACCAGGGTGAACATTTCACCTATCTTATCTCCTTTATTCTTTTTTTTTGAAATAATTTTTTTTTTTTGCAGGAAAAGATTTGCCCTGAGCTAACATCTGTTGCCAATCTTCCTCTTTTTTTGTTTTTTCCTCCCCAAAGCCCCATTACATAGTTCTGTATCCTAGTTGTAGGTCCTTCTAGTTTTTTTATGTGAGCTGCTGCCATCACACGGCAACTGACAGATGGGTGGTGTGGTTCCCTGCCCAGAAACTGAACCCGGGCCGCCAAAGCGGAGTGTGCCGAACTTTAACCACTAGGCCAACAGGGCTAGCTCTCCTTTATTCTTCATAACAGCACTTTAAGGTGAGCAGGGGAGTTGACCCTTTAAATATCCTCATTTTAAAGATAAAGAAAGGGAGGTTCAGGGAGGTGACCTGGTTTTCCCACAGTCATCCAGGAAGGAAGTGGTAGACCCTTGGTGCACCTTGAGTCTATTCCGCTTCCTTCCAGAGCTTGAGTGGTAACTGCTGCGCCTCCTGAAGGAGGGAACTGGTCTCCGGCATTTCTGCACAGCTAGTTCACGCAGCATGTCGCTTTGCACACAATAAATGCTCCATCGGCCTTTTAAATGAATGAATGCTCTCTGATTGGTATTGACAGAGTGTGATCTTTCATTATCTTCTATGATTAATATCGATAGCAATATGGCACATAAGTGCAGCCCTTTTGTTTATTTAAATAGAAGTTCTGTACGTGAGTGATAAAAAAAATTAAATAGTACAAGAACATATAGAATGAAAATGAAGTTTCATTTCCTCTCACTCAGGCCGCCTCGTTTAATCCCCAGAGGCAACCGCTAGTAACAGTTTCTTGTTTATCCTTCTGGAAATATTCCATGTATAAATCACATATGTGAATATAGATTTCTTTTTCTTTTTTTTTTTTTGTGAGGAAGATCAGCCCCAAGCTAACATCCATGCCTATCTTCCTCCACTTTATATGGGACACCGCCACAGCATGGCCTGGCAAGCGGTGCATTGGTGCACGCCCAGGATCCGAACCCAGGCCGCCAGCAGCGGAGCATGCGCACTTAACTGCTACGCCACAGGGCCGGCCCCTAGATTTCTTTTAAAGAAACACAAATGGGAGCCTACTATGCATGGCTCTGCATCTTGATTTTTTCATTTAGAAATGGGTTCTGGAGAGCATCCCATCTCGCACATACAGACCTGCCTCAGTCACGTTTAGGGCGCCTAACGTTCTATAGGATGGATGTGCCGGTGATTGGTTTAACAAGCTCTGTGCTGACGGACGTTTAGATCACTTTCTCTATTTTACTATTACAAACAATGCTGCAAAGAACACCTCTGCACACTCTTCTTTGCCCTCATGGTGAGTGATCTGTATCCCCTTACATGTAAATGTGTACTATTGTGATGTAACTCTGGGCAATTGTTCCCCTTTTAAAAATAGGAGACCAAGGCCCAGAGGTTTTTAGGAATCTTCTCAAGTGATGGGAAGGTGGGAGGAAGTCAGAAGCCTCTACATTTTCAGAACAGGGTCAGATTGGAAGGTTATAAAAATGGAAAGATTATGGTGCCCCCCCATTAGTAAAAATCATAAATTAATATAACAAAAAAGTTCAGATGTTTCCCCACAGGGATCATCTCAATGTTTTTGTTGAAGTATCTATTGCTTTTAAGACATTCCTTTCTTGGTGTCTCTGCTTTTTCTGAGACCCTAAGCCCAGGTTTAGCCTCCTCTGGCATTGGCCCGAGTGAGGAATGGAGCAGCACGTGGAACAGTGGGTCCCCGGCCCTGGGGTTGGCCAGGTCAGTGCTCAGAGGGGAACTGAGCCCAAATTCACAGCCCTTGCCCAGCCACCCACTTTACAGATGAAAAAACTGAGACCCAGAGAGATGTCATGCGACTGTCAGACACTAATTGATATCATCTTAACCCAGGTCTCCCAACTCTCAGGCTGGTGGCATTTTTAAGTAAGTGAAACCCTAGGCAACCACCCATAAATACATGTAGCCTAATGCTTCATTTTTATTTCATGAGAGCAACCGGCAGCATCAAGAGACTCCTGAGGCTGCTCTAGGTCGATGGCGTGTTAAATGTTGGCTGCCCCTGCCCTGAAAGGACGCATCACTCAAGATGGAACTATGATTTACGATGTCCTTTAGGAGATGTGGAGAGCAGCAGTCAGCGGGTCTCAGGGGCCTAATGTGTGCTGACGCTGCCCGTCGTTCAGACACTCCGATGGCCTGGAAGATGACTGTCAGCTGCCTCTTAGTTAATATTTCAAGACTGGCCACGATATTATCTATCTCGTGCCCT
Organism: Ceratotherium simum simum; assembly: GCF_057802395.1. Taxonomy (NCBI): domain Eukaryota; kingdom Metazoa; phylum Chordata; class Mammalia; order Perissodactyla; family Rhinocerotidae; genus Ceratotherium; species Ceratotherium simum. Next base: position 18,413,267 of record NC_141903.1, on the reverse strand, counting down.
GTTGACATGGCTCCCAGAGCTCCCAGCCACTGCACTGATCAAGGTAAGATCTGAGCTGGCAACACTTCCTGTCAAGAGAACCTTGTAAGTCAAAACTTTCCAGAGAACACGCCTGGCAGCTTGGGTGGCTGATGTGAGTCCTTGGGGACCAAGAACCTCCTAGGAGCTCCTTGGTCTTTACTTGCACAGGACCCTCCTATTTATTTTTTCTTCACTCTGGCCCAAGTGCTGGCAGTGCGGTGTGGTGCTTAAGGGTAAACTCAGGAATGAGGACTGTCTGGATTTGAATCGTGCCTCCACTGCACACTGTGGTGTGACCTTGAGTGAGTTACATCTCAATGGGTCATCAGCCTGGAGCAGGCTCGTGATTCTCTCAGTGCTGTGTGCACGTGTGAAAATAAAGTTAACTTTAGACTACAGTGATTTATTAGTGGCTTTCTAGAATTTCACTTGCATTAAAGAGGCCACTGGCCTGAATGGAAACCTGAGTTGAAGCTTGGTAGAGGAGAGCATGGTTCTGGAACCAGGCTGCCTGTGTTAGGATCCCTGCTGCGGACTCTTCCTCTTCTCACCGAGTGACCTTGGACAATCACTGCACCTCACCGTGCCCAAGTTCCCTGAACCCTAAAAGTGGGTAACAACTGTACTTACTGAACTCACAGGTTCTTGTGAGGGTTGCCTGAGATGTGTGTGTCAAGTGACAGAAACAAATCTCATGAAATATGTCCTATGGTTACATGCAAAGGTCTTGTTTTGAAAGACAATGATGGTATCTATAACTCCCCTGCTCCCTCCTCCAAATATAATATGCCTTTCCTCTTTCCTTGTTTCTATACTTTAATATACTTTAATTGTTAAAAATATGTATGTAATACAGTATGCTCACACACACCTGCAATTCATTCATATTTATTCACTCAACACATATTCATTAAATTCGTCCTATGTGCCAGTGACTATGTTTGAGGCACTGGAGACGCATCAATGAACAAGATGGACACAAATTCCTGCCCTCAGGGAGCTTACATTTTAGCCAGAGAAGATAGATGACAATAATACAATAAATAAGAGAGTTATACAGTATGTTAGAAGGTGGTAGATGCTATGGAAAAAATGGTGGGCAGTGGACAAGGGAGATAGGAAGTACTGGGGGATGTGTGCTATTTAAAATGTGGGGCACCTCCTTGAGAAGGTGAGATTTGATCAAAACCTTGAAGGAGGTGAAGGAGTGAGCCGTGGAGACAGTAGGGAGAAGAGTTCTGAGGAACAGCAAGGAGTCCTTTGTCACCTATTGGAGAGGGCAGGGCTGATGGTAGAAGATGAGGTCCCAGAGCTGAGAGGTGGGGTGGGTGCAGATCCCACTGGGCTGTGCAGGCCATTGGAAGGATTTTCATTTTTGAGTTCCCCTGGAGATTTTTGAGTCAAGGAGTGACACAGTCTGATGTAATTTTGAGATAATAATTTAAAAATTTACTCTTTTCAGCCTTGGTCTTTTGAGCAAAGACTGGAAGGATGCCCTTTAGTAAAGAGTTGGTTATATAAATGCAGCTGTAGAAAAAAAAGCTCCTTATGTACGGATATGATACGTTCTATGGACTGAATGTTTGTGTCCCCCCGAAATTTGTATGTTGAAGCCTGATCCCCAATGTGATGGTATTTAGAGGTGGGGCCTTTGGGAGGTAATTAGGTCATAATGGTGGAGCCCTCATGATGGGATTAGTGTCCTTAGTAGAAGAGTCAGAGAGAGCTTGCTTTTTCTCTCTCTACTCTCTGTCATAGGAGGATACAGCAAACTGCTGTCCATCTGCAAACCAGGAAGAGGGTCCTCATCAAGAACCCCTCCATCCTGTCACCCTGATCTTGGACCTCCAGCCTCCAGAAATCTGAGAAACAAATGTCTGTTGTTATAAGCCACCCAATCAATGGTATTCTGTTACAGCAGCCCAAATAGACTGAGATAATACGGTATCTAAGACACATCATCAAGTGAAAACATGCAAGGTCCAGTGTTTTGTATGACGCCCACATACAGAGATCTCTGTAGCAGTAACTATCTCTGAAAAGATCAGAGGAAACTGACAGCCGGTGGGAACTGAGAGCCTCTGGAGGATGGAGCAAGCAGGACACTCTTGCCCTCTATGTTTTTTGTCTCGTTTGAGTTTTGAGCCATGTGAATATATTACCTATTCAAAAAAGAAGGATCAAAAATACAAAGTATACATGTTTGTACCAAGTCAGATGATATAATTTGTATATAAAGAAAAAGTTAATAATTGCCCCCTTCTATCTTCCAGCCCCACCCCCTGAGAAAACCAATGATGTTTATCTTTTCACATCTTTCTCTATGTTTAAACATGAGTATACAAAACATAAACACATCTACATTTTCTTCTTAAAACCAAGAAACCAACAAGAAATGGCATTGTTATATTCATTACTCTGCAACTGCTTTCCTCCATGCTTCACAAAACACCATGGCCAGTCTCCAGACCAAGCCAATAAAACGAACGTTTGTTATTACTATGGTTTTGGTAGCAACAGCATCCATTATACGAATGTGCTGTAGTTTACCTAACAACTCCCTAGTTAGAGCACATTTAAGATGTTTCCTGTGTGTGTGTGTGCTTGTGTATGCCGCCCCTGAGAGTGCTGCAATGAACATCTTGATATGCCTTTCAACTGCTTTCAGATACTCCATCTCAGCTGTTTGAGGAGTCCTCTGGGGTGGGGGCAGGCAGTTAACCTTCGTCCCATTTGTGAAGCATTGCAGTGGGTCATATGAAGAGCTGGGTTTTCGTCCAGCTCTGCCACTAACCAACTCATTGCATAACTTTGAGCAAGTCTTTCCCCTCCTCTGGGTCTCAGTCTTTCCATCTGTCAAAGGGAGAATTGGACCCGGTGATCGTGAAGGGCCATTCCATCTCTAGGATCTTCAAGGAGTTGCAAGTCCCACAAGGAGAGGCACAATGTATATTTTATTCACTATTTCCTCAGTATTAAACACATAGTAGACCATTAATGAGTATCTGTTGAACAAATGAATGAATGCATTCTTTGTCTTATTTAAGGTCATGAAGCTCAATCACAGCCGAGTTTTGAACTCGTTTCTTTTTTCCTCTACATCACGCTGCCTCCCGCCTCCTAAATATCTTTGCCCTTGACCTTTGCATCTCGTAACCACATGATCTTTTGTTCTTTTTCTGATACTCATGTGATGTGTGTTTCACTGTCAGTGTGTCTTTTACATATTAGGCCTGGGTTCTAATCTTAGTGCCATCATTTACTACCTGCGTGGCCCCGGGGCAAATTGTCTGACCCTGTTTCCTCCTTTATAAATAGGAATAGAAGTTCAGTTTTTACCATGCTGATGTGCTTTGAGGTAAATTATCTAAGAGAATGTGTGTGAATTGCCTAGCAAAGTGCCCAGTGGACAGAAGGTGCTCCATAAATGGTTGCCCTTGTGGTTTGAGCAGGGTGGAGCCTAAATGATGGGCATTTCAATTTGACAAGTGAGTGGTGGCATCTGTTAGATGGGGGGACACTGGCCTAGGTGCTGGGGTGATTCAAAGCTGTGTGAAAACGTGCCCTGTCCTTCAAGTAGCTCATCACAAAATTCCAGAAACATCAATTGCATCAAAATGGTTAAGTATATTGTTGCAAATCATATTTCTTGTTTTCCCCTCTTGGGTAGTTACTGCATTAAAAGACACATACATATGCACACAACATAGAGTGTTATGCATTTGACTTAGTTTCTGTGTTTTTCTTATTCCAAAGCCTGGACCATTTTCCAAATCATGTTCTTGGTTTTGGAGGGTACCTTGGAAATTGGGGTGGATTGAAATAGTTCAGGTAGGAAAGGGTGAAGGCAGCTGAAGGCTTATTTTCTTTCATTTTCTTCACAGAAGGAGAATCTGAGACTCAACTTAATCAAATTCTATTGATGTAGAGAATGACGAGAACATGGTCAAGTTCCCGAGAAAGAAACGTAAAGGATTATTCATCTCAGAAAAGTGAATCAGTTAGCACATCTTATGTGCAAGTTACAGAAGGCCAAACCAAATTGGCTTAAATAACAGTGTATTGCTTCATATAACTGAATTGTTTACCAGTAGGCTAGCCTCAGGTGAGGCCTGATCCAGGGACTCCAGTGATATCAAGAGCTTTCTTGAGTGATGGCTTCATTTTCAGCTCTTATATGGGGCTCTCCAGCAGCTCCAGACTCCTCCTTACGGTAACCAAATGGCTATGGCAGCAGCAGCACCACCTTCATACACTACATCATCTAGGGGGAGACAGGGGGTCTCTTTTCGAGACTCTTAAGCCTCAGTATTGCTTCTCTCTCATTGGCCTGGTCATGTGTCTTTTCCTGAACCAATCATCGTTGTTTGTAAGAGTAGTTTAAGTCCATCAGTGACCACCTTTGGAGGGGAGAGCAGGATCAATTCCACTCAAAATAAGGGTTGAGAACAGGGGAGTGGTGATTTCATAAAGGAGATCTAGAACAGTGTTTGGAAGGGAGAAGGATGCTAGGCAGCCAATATAGAATAACTTGTCTACTAGAATAATCCATTTTTTATTTATGGAATACCTACTATGTGTTGGCCATAGTTCTAAACATTTTACATGCACCAACTCATTTAGTGCTAATGAAAATCCTACGAAGCACTACTATTTTTTCTATTTCCAAGATGAGGCAACAGAGATAGAAAGAGATCACGTAAGTTGCCCACCTGGTGGGTGGAAGCAAAAGAATTCAGCCTAGGCAGTCTGGTTCCAGACCCTCTGCTTGAACATCGCACCGTGGTTTTAACCAAGACCCAGGTTGGAACCTAAAGTAGTTCTGCTCCACAAAATCATTTCCCTAATACTATTTGCTGTAAACTGTATTTTGTTTGGGGATGCTTTTTGAAGAAGATGATGTTCTTATATATCTCTGGACCTTGCCACTTGGTTGAAAGCTTTTGGGTAGTTTCAGGGTCCTTTCATGCTTTTAGGAGTACACGGGAAAGACAAAGTAATTTTTGCTTAAAATTATGCTTAAATTGCACTTGTCTTTGATTTGTAAATATTTACTCTCTGTGAATGCTTCGGTCATATGTTCCCAGTCTTTTATCTATAATCTTTTACTGGCAGCATGGCTCGTGTTGTTTTTCCTCAGCCAGAAGCTTTGAAGGAAGCAAGCAGAGAGGTTTGTGGATGGGAAGCAGCTTGGTGGGAAGATGTTTATCAACCCCTGCTTTCTGACTTTTTTTTTCTTTCTCCTCCTCCCTCTCTTTCTTCCTTTCTCTCTCTCTCAAACTAGCATTTTCCCCCTTTTAAAAAAATAACACACTTGGATTTTTATTTTTAAATGTAGAAACACAGATGAGACAAATAAAAGAAAGATCTCACGTATCCCTTCTGTAAATAACTGCTCTTTTTCATGTGTTGCTTTCACTTTTTCTTATAGAAATTACATGACAATAAGCATTTTATAGTATTATTTCCCTTTTAAAAGATATCTAGAAGGTTTTTTTAAATGTTATCAAACATTCTTTAGCATCATCATTTTAAATAGAGTGGATATGCTTGTTTGGTAGGTGCACCATAATTTATTTAACCAGTTTCCTATTTTGGACAATTAGCTTTGTTGCCAGTATTTTTGATGTTAAAACAGCTTTACTCATGAGCACTGTTTGGCTAAATCTTTGCTACATGATTGATGGCTTCCTTCATTTGCTGAGTCAGTACCGAATGTGTCAGTATTCCAGCATTATCCACTTCTGGAGATGGGGATGCTCTATTTCTTTTAGGCCCACTCGTGATGTTCCCACCTCAGAGATGCTTGATTCTCCACTTACACATTTTCAGTTTCAGGAGCAGACTCTCAGAATGCAGGAACACAATTGGCATCATTACTGTCTTCCTGCCTGTTTGTGTAGCAGTGTGGTACGATCTCTTTCCCAGGGATGAGGATGGAGATAACTCTCTGGATGTCCAGCTTGGGGAAGGGCCAGACAAGAAATACAAAGATGTTTAATAGGTGATCTTTTGCTCCGTCATTTTCAGGGCCTGCTATGGATCATGTGTTCTATTTGGCACTTTACTGCTTTTTTAAAATAAATTTAACCTTTAACACAACCCTGTCAGGTAGAAGTTATTTCTGATTGTATTAGAAGTTAATTAGAAGTCGTTAGTTTTTCTCAGCTGGAGTCTAACGTCCAGCTCTTTCTACTACTGCTTGTTGTTTTTACAGGTGTTAATCTAGTTGGAGAGACCAGTTGTTCACAAATGAGAATTTAGGAACATTGGACGAGGCATGTGTGCCAGACAGTTCTGTCATAGGATGAAGCGGGGGAAGATTTGGTTGTGGCAGCCTGGGGGCCAGCTGCTGCTCATTATGCTTTGTGGGCAGCACCTGAGCAGAAGGGCACTTGGTTACCTGGGATTTTCCTTCGGATAGAGGCAGTCCACTAGGACATCTAACCCTCAGTTGAACCTGCAGAGACAAGGGTGAGTTGAATCCTGATTCTGGGCTCCACCTGAACTGTAAGCTGATCGAGGTACCAGCTCTAACCCTCACCCCAACAGAGGCTCTATTTGGGGATTTCCTAGGTTCGAGAACCCCAAGCATCTTAGCTACCGAGTGGGCTGGAAACACAAGCATCATCATGAACCCTTGGGGGTATTTTTCACAGCCACCTATGTCACAGTTTCCTAGTACCGGATCAAAGAGTCTGAGGCCCAAAGAACTCAGGTGGAGACGTCCCTGTAGTATTCGGGGGCATGCTTGAGGGTCATCTTTCCAGTATGACATTTTTGTACCCTTAAGCCCACAATGTGATATTTAAGGTGAACAGTGGCAAGATTCTCAAGCTTCTTGTATGTGCATCTTGAAACATGGAGCAAAGCCATCTCTTAAACATAGAACCAGGTAACATGTCAGAGACTCTGGATGCTGTGTGTATATGCTTTTCAAGGGCTCATGAGGGAAAAATGGCCCCAAAATTCAAAAAGAAAACGACAAGATTAAAGCTAATAAATTATTAAATGCCTCCCCAACGTAACATCATAACATTGTATAAATTTATGAACTTTAACTCTACTCATATCAACATTAGTTTCAGTTAATGCAAAACTGTGCAAATCAAGGACTGCCTGTGTGTAATATTTACTGTGGGATATGGATGCATTTTTAAATGTCTAATACAATGGTAGAGGGTGAGGGGGGAGCGAGTGAGTTATTCAAAAGGAAGGGGTGGGCCTGCTTGGATTTAAAATAAAACAATGCAGGGCTCAAAAATTTTCATACTGATGTTGTTCCCGTTGCCTCCCAAGTAACTGGGTAGCAAATAGCTCCAACCCAGTAATTCTATCAGTTTTTGCATTTGTGAGCACCTGTTAAGAATGTTGCATGGCATTTAATTAGACTGGGGCTCCAAACCAGAAAAGGCAGTGTTCTTGTCACTCAGGAAGATTCATACTCATTCAACAATTCCCCTCCTCCCATCATTGACTTACTAACTCAGTATCTCTGGGAAGTTGTTTAACTTCTCTGAGCTGCAGTCATCTGTACATTTTCATCTGTAAGATGGAGATAGTAATACCCATCTTATGAGCATTAAATGAGATAATATAGGTAAAGTGTCTGGCACTTTGCCTGGCATATAAGTTCCCTAAATGGTGTTTAAGTTCACCTCCATTCTACCCCCCCAAAAAATACAACAGAGTGATATAAATTTTGATTATAAAAGAATGAAGCTAAGTTCCTACATCGTCCATGGAAACTCGGCTCAAAATTTGAGAGTCTGTTCTTACCGAGGCAATAGGCAGACAATGGGGGATGCATACAGCTGGTGGTATATAGCTGTTTAAATCCTGGCTCCACACATCCACTTGTCTGTTTCTGGAAAACCATACCAAATGAGCCCCAGGTGTTGTGAAGGACCCTTAGGAAAGCAGAAGTTAACTGATTGGAATGGGGTAATGAACTTGTTAGCAGAAACCAGCCAGGCCTGGGTTCCTCCTGTTTATTCCATTTGAGTTGACCCCCAGTTAATGGATCCAAATGACTTCAGGTGTCTTTAAACAAGATTGTCACTAACTGATATTATGCAGCTCTTAACCTTTTATAAAAGGTTCACAAATTGGTCATTTACTCGTTAACACAGCATGGGATGGGTTAAGAGTACTCTTCTGGACACCCTTCTCCTTCCTCCCCCCATCCACCCAGTGTTTCAGCAAACGCTGAAACATTTTAGTCAGAGAAGATAGATTACAATAATACAATAAATAAGAGAGTTATACAGTATGTTAGAAGGTGGTAGATGCTATGGAAAAAATGGTGGGCAGTGGACAAGGGAGATAGGAAGTACTGGGGGATGTGTGCTATTTAAAATGTGGGGCACCTCCTTGAGAAGGTGAGATTTGATCAAAACTTTGAAGGAGGTGAAGGAGTGAGCCATGGAGACAGTAGGGAGAAGAGTTCTGAGGAATAGCAAGGAGGCCTTGCTCAGAGTGACTCAGAGGTCTGGGGCCTGGCCCACAGCCCCAAGGAGCTCCTTTTCCCATGAGAGAGAACCTCACATCAGCAAACAGTCTTGATGTCGGCCTCCTCGAGAGGCAGTGTAATGCAGCGTGTGGGGTTCAGGGATTTGAGGAGAGCAAACCTCAGTTCAAACCCTGCTCTGCTAATTTCTAGCTATGTGACTTTGGGCAAGTCTTTTAGTCTCTCTGAGCCTCAGTTTCCTCATTTGTAATCTGGGGATAATAATAGTATCTACTTTCTAGGGTTGTTGGGAGGATTGAATAAGAACCTGTATGTATGTACAGCATCTGGCATATATAATAAGTGCTCAATAAATATTTTCTTTTTAAAAAGTTATCTACAACAGAAGTTCAAACAAACCTTTTGGGAGCCCAGCAAGGTGAGCAAGGAACACCCTCTGGGGAGGTCAGGGAAATGACATCTGCCTGGAAGCAAAAACCTTTCAACAAGATCTTTTCTGTGCATGGGCAAATTGCCACCGTAGGGAGGTTGTATTTATCTTGGCTGGGAATCTGCATTTGTAGTTGCACTTTCTAAGGGCCTAGAAAGGCCTTTCCAGTTTGGGAAAAGGAGCAGCAAAGAGCACCCACGGACGCAGTTATTGTGTGACCTTGGGCAAGTGACCCTAACCTCAGGGAAGATAAAATTCCCTTATCAGTCAAGTGGGGATCACAATCTTGGCTACCTGACAGGCTGCCTGTGAGATTAGGAAAGCTCTTGCATGTGAAACATTTAGCAGAGTGCCTGGGGCAGGGTAAGTGTCCATTAAAATTTAGCTGTTATTGTTATCATTAGCTGAGTAAGACCCAAGACTGCTTTGTATGTCCACATTTCAGAGAAGAGCACTGGGAAAGAAATTTCTGGGTCTCCTGCCTGCCGGGGCAGCGCTCATTTCAAGCAGCCAGTTCAAAGCATCTGTTCAAATGCTGAGCAAATCCAGGCCTCGTGTATCCCCAGCAAGAAAAAGAGCTTTCTGCCTGATCCTCACCCTAAAGGCCATTCTTTTTTCTTTCTTTCTTTCTTTTTTTAAATAAATGCCTGCACACATGTTATTTATTTATTTTTGGTTAACGTTAAATTGAGGTTTTGACCGAAACTCAGCCTGCACATACTTGAAAAGCCAACAGGCTCGTTGGGCAGCGGATAAAGCTCTCGGGATTTCCCCGAGAGGCTGCGGAGAGTACAGACAGGAAGCCCGGGACCGAGCGCCTGACCAGAACTTCCTCGGGGGAGGCTGGAGCAGAGCACGATCATCCTGCACAGAACTCTCCAGAGCGTGCAGGCCAGAGCAGTCTTCTGCTCCCATCAGCGCGCTGGGAGAGGGTCCCTGGCCCTGACCCGTGGGTCCGGACCCCGAAGGCAGCAGGAGGGAGGCTGAGGCCTCCCCAGGGAGAGGCTGACGCTGACAGGCTGGAACCTTCCATTCCGGCCCAGCCTCTTCCCCCCTCGCTGCGCAAGGAGGGAATCGAGAAGGGACTTTCCAGAGAGCGTTAGCGTGCAGGGTGTGGAAATGGAATAAAAGCATATGCAAATAGGCCTTTGCGTGCCTTCCTCTACCCCAGTGAGCAAGAGCCTTTCTCCAGAAAGATGCTCTTGCTCCAAGACACTTGACAGCTCTCTTCCTTCCCTGGATGGCGGCGGCAGGGCCGAGCGGAGCGGTAAAACCCGGGTGGGAAGCCATGCCAGGCGGTGGGCTGGATGGACAGGAGGAAGCAGCAAAATGAGGAGGGGGAGAGGGCCGCCGAAATGGAAAAGATAAAGTAAAATGCAATTTTAGGAGCTTGCTGTGAGTATGAGCTGGGAAAAATAATCATTGCAAGTTGATTTATTATATACTTATCTTCTGTGTGAGAGGCAGCAGGCTTTTGTACAGTGGATTATTGCAGAGTAAATGGCACAGTAAAGATATAATCAAGATGTTTAAGGCATATTGAATGACATTAGAGTTAAAGTAGGTGAGACTTTTGTCATGGTCTATAAATATAAAAATGTCTGGCTTGGAAATGTTTCCAGTGCTTTAGTTAAGATGTGGCTCCATTTTTAAAAGGAATATATTTTTAACCTTTTGTTATTTTCAGGGTGGGGTAGGGTGGGGTCGGGAGGTGGTGTAGAACCTATACATGATAAACTAATATGCTTTAAATCCTGGAGTTGTGGGCTGTGAACTCTGTTGAGCATGTCGTAAACTTTCTTGCAGTGACAATAGCATGAAAATACTTTACGTATGGTATAATTTGGGGGGTTAGGGAGTGCGGGATTATAGCTGCTATATTTTATTTATTGTGTTCCTATTCTTGATCTCATTCAATCTTGTCTTTGGGTGTAAGAGTTTTTTTTTGAAAATAATCTTTTTTTACATACTGAACTTGATTTGTATATTAATTGGGCAAATAGTGTAGCTTTTCTTCCTTGAAGGCTTAATGATTCTATTTTCTTGTCATTCGGGACCTTCACATTTCAGCGTCCATTATTTCATTTGCCTTCCCCGGGGTTCCACTTGGTTTTGCCCCAAACTCTTCTGATTACAGCGCTATACTGCCATTTGCCGCCTCGTTGCTAAGTATGTTTTGAACAGAACAGATTTCTCTTCAGTTTGTTTTTAGTAAAAATCACCTCGCTGTCCTTACGCATAGCATCCCTCAGAACAGAGAAGCAGTGGTATGGTTCGAGAAGCTCTTGGTGGTGGAGCTCACAGAGGAATAGGAAGGTAGAGACCTTGACTTTGGGGTTTGCTCAGATCATTTGGCATTGCTTGGATTGTTAGCATTCGGGGTGGGTGGTGTGTGAGCCTGCTCTTCAGGAGTCCACCAGGCCCAGACCTGGGATGGGGCGCAGTGCTGTGTGGACGGCCATGATGCTTCTTGGTCATCCTCTTATCTCTGAATTCCTATCATCCCACTTTTTCCGAGGGCCCTGTGGGAAGTCAGTGTAGTCTGTCTTCTCTTCTATTTATTTGTTTAGCCTTTGGGCTAAATCTGTAGCAAGTATTTGTTTTCTCTGGCCTTCAGCAATTTAGAATCTTGGGTGTGGTCCCTAAAAGTCGCTTTTGGGCACTTTTTGAATTCCAATGGTGATTCCTCCTTCTGGTTGTACTACAATCTGGCAAAAGTTCCTTATTTTGGTCCTGGCCTCAGTCTTAATAACAATAATAATAACAACAACAGAAATTCTTTTTATTTTAACAATAATTAATAAAGTATTTTTACGATTTATAACTTGCAAAGTATTTTTATGAATCACTTCATGTAATTCTTCCATAAAATTTGTAGGGTTAGTAGAGACAGTAGAATTGGCACATAATGGGAGCTTGTTAAATATTTGTTGAATGAATGATTTATACCCATTTTGCTACTCAGGAAATTGAGACTCAGAGAAGTCAAGCGACCTATCCAAGGCCCCCTGCCCAGGAGGGACTCAAACTCAGATCTTCTGACTTTTTCTACTGCAGACCAGCTCTGATACAATGTTTTACATGGTATGTGTTGTCCTTTCTCAGAAAGTGTCTTTGATTCTCTAAAAAAAGATACTGGGAAAATGCAAACAGATGCCTCTCCTATCAAAGGGGTGGAGGAGAGCCTGGCCTGCCCCTCTGTACAGATTTTTCTTATGTTCCTTACTCTGCCAGAAATTTATATCCTTAAGGACATGGCTCTTTGGATATATTCCTTATCGGAGATAAAAACACGAGGTCATGCTGAAAAAAAATGACTATCTTGGATTTTTAATATTTCTTTTATTTTTTAATATTAAATATTAAATATTAAATATTAAAAATATTAAATATTTAATATTTAATATTTTAAATCAAACCTCATAGATCTCAGGGGAAGCTAATACCAGAGTTTTGGGTGTGGAGCTGAAAAGTTTGCTCTAGCGTTGTCTCGGGAGGTGCCGGAGAGAGCCATGCAGGGCCACCATATTGGCAGGGGCTGGTGTGCAGGATCAGGGTTGTGTGGCCTACAGTAGTTGTTACCAGCTGCTTCCACTGCTGGAGGAAATGTCACCCAGATCAGCTCAGATCTTAAAATAACAAGAGCCCCTTGTTCTACCAAAGACTTAGGCTCACGGGCCGCACCTATGCACCAGGAGCATCTGCTCGCCAGCGAGTCCCGTCAACCCTGTGACACTAGGAGCAGAGAGAAGGGAGAATTTCCCTCCTAAATCTAAACCTAGTTAGTGAGGAATGCCAACAGGGCTCCCTTCCCTGTGACTTCTGTAACCAGAGAGTCAAAGCTTTGGCTGTGAAGTTTCTCCCAGAAGAAAGCTGCAACAACAATTCTGCTTACTTTACTGAACTGTTACCCCTTCCCTCTTCAGTAGGCAATTGTGTCGCCACTGCAGGGTCTCAAACCCCTAATCTTTTCCTTAATGGTTTTGGTGCTTCGTTTAGAAAGGCCTTTCTCAAGTGAAGGTTATCAAGATTTATTCTTACATTTACTTATGAAACTTTTATAGTTTTAGTTGTTCTCATGTTGTTTATTTGCAGTTAGCTCTTTCATCCATTGGAAGTATATTTTTTATATGGTGTGAAACAGATCTGATGTTAATTTTTTCCTCTAGGGATGCTAGTTTTTCCCTCTGCTGTTTTTTTTAAAATAAGTTTTTAACTTTAGGATAGTTTTAGATTTATAGAAAAATCGCATAGATAGTGCAGAGAGTTCCTGTATACCCCTCTCGGCTGCTTTTTGATACGAAAGGATATTTTTGTCTGGTCCTAAATTCCCATATATACACAGATGTCTTTCTAGAATCTCAGTTTTATTCTATTGGTGTGTTTGCTATTTCTGCCCTGATGTCACATGTTTAATTAATATTATTTCTAGAGATTCATAGCTTTTGATAGGGAATCTGAGATCTCACAGGGCTCTTAAGAGGTTGTATCCAGACTTCAAGCAAGTAAATCATTATTAATCCTATTTATGGATGTTGCTGTGCTGAGATGAGTGGCTGGAAAGGAACATGTGTATCTCCCTAATACGTAGAGAAGGGGTCACCACTGGTGACCTGCCTCTTATGTGGAATGCCCTATTCTCTGAGCACAAGCCTTGGACACAATGGCAAGGATGAGGTTCTGGCCTGGGGTTTCTCCTCCTCAGTCCTATTGACATTTTGGGACTGATAGTTCTTTGCTGTGTGGGCTGTCTTGTGCATTGTAGGATGTTTAACAGCATCCCGGGCCTCTACCCACTAGATGCCATTAGCATCCCTGACTACTCATGATAATCAAAATTATCTGCAGACATTAACGAGATCTCCTGGGAGTCACACCTCCTCCCCCTAGTTGAGAATCACGGCTCTGGAGTCAAGCTGCCTGAGTGTTAACCCTGGCTCTGCTGTTTTGTGGCTCTGTGCTTCCATTTCCTTCTGTGTAAAATGCAAGTAATAACGGTGCCTGTCTCCTAGGGTGGTCCTGAGGCCCAAACGAGCAAATACACATGAAGCACTCAGAACAGACCCTGGTAGGGCAGACCCTAGCTCAATGTTAGCTATTACTATTATTTAAAAGATCCTTTATATTTGATCCCACTCCTAGTAAACACACAGACTTTCCATTTTTCTACTACCTCCACATCTTCCCCACTGTGGAGCAAATGTGTTAAATCATAACAATATTTGCCAAAAAATTGCATGTCTATGTTAATGAAATGGAACTCTATTTTGAGGGCCCTGTAACTGCTAATTAATCAGTTCCCATGATAAACTCATCCAAGCTGCATGTGAATTTTATTTTCAGCTACAGAAGAGCAATTCCAGTTAGTTAACAGGACTTTGAGTGACAATCCAGCTCGGTGCAGCAGCAGAAAGACCCAGAAATGATTTTCTAAGCAAGAGGGTAATGATAGTGGGAAGATAGAAATCTGGGATAAGAAGACTGAGGATTTACTTGATTCATTCACTTGATGGCTTTGGGAACGCTGTGTTCTTTTACCATTGAAACACACCATCTTGTGATTCGGGGCGGGTGAAGGGAAGACTTGTCTTCCAGCAATTTACATTACTTAGTCCCAGAAATTTTTTTCCTTTTGTAGCAGCAGCTTTTGTAAAACCGTAATGTTTGCCATTAAGCTTATCCGAGAGCCCCTATTTTTAGTGTGTAAGAAGATCTGGCTGATATGGGGGGTGTGGGCTGTCTCTGCCTTTGTCCAAAGGGCTCCCTTCTTCCAGTGAAACCAGGACTTGGTTTGAAGAGGAGAGAGGAGTGCTCTGGCCTGAGCTGGAGGGTCTGTAGGCTGAGTGGGGCTCATTAGTTTGATGACCTTGGTGAGGCTCGGTTAATTCACTTAGCAGTGCAGGTTGGGAGCCTGGGTTCTGGAGTTGGAATGATTAGGTTGAAATCCCAGTTCTTGAACTTGCTGGCTGTGTGGGCTTGGGCAAGTCACTTAACTTTTTCTCATGTATAAAATGATCCTGATGATAGTACCTACCTCATAGCTTTGTTGTGAATTTTAAGTGAGATAATTCATTTAGCCCAGTGGCTGGCACATAATAAGTGCTTAATACATCTTAGCTGTTATGATAATTACTATAATATTATTTATTTGAGTGTCCTCCGTGGGCCGGGCATTGGGCTAGGGGAGGGGGATACATTGAGGTCAAATATGACATTTTGTGTCTCCATAGAGTTGGTACCCTGGAAATTAGAGTGTTTCAACAGGTGAGCATCAATGGCTGTGGAAGTGGGAGAGAGTCAGAGAAGTGCCCAGGAACTGGTATCTTAGTAACCACAGGGGCCTGGACCCTACACACAGGCAGAACCTGTACACAGAGGGAGAGACAAGGCCATGGAAATGGGTGTGGAACTTAGAATTCTTTTCCCCTCAAATAGGAAACAGTTACCAAGTTTGGAGTGGATAGGCTGGAAGACCGGAGAGAAAAGCATTGCCCACTTCTGCTGAGTGAATCCAGCCATCAGACAGTTTCTGCAGATGTTAAGCGTATTTTGTATTAGGCTCTGTCTGATTCCCAGCCAACCTGGCCCCAGAGCCTAGAGGTGCCGGCACCTGGTGTACGGGCTGCAATCGTTTGGTGAATTGTGTTTTGTTAAGTCTCTTTTCTCATGGCAAGAACTCACCTTATGGTTATAAGGTGATTTTGTTTTACACAAAGGGCTAGCGAAGTTCAACACCGGGGTAACCCTGCAGTTTCTTAGTGGCCAAGATTTGTCAACCCTGTTTCTTTAATATTGCCATGTCTGCTCCAGCTTTCCTCTTAAGGCTATGTGCACAGATCTAAGTGAGATAATTGTGCAGACTATTTAAAAACTTTTTAAAAGTCAAGTGCTATGTAAGGGACTATTTTTTTTATAGCGAGAGCATAAAGTAATTTGAATGCATCTCCTTTACACCTTATGGTAGTGAACTGGAAGACCAGGATTAATTTAGGTTGAAAGGATTTTAGATTTGCAAAATTACATTAGAATTAGTAGCTGACCTAAAAGCCTCACATACTGAAAACACGTTCCTTTATAGGAATACTCTATAGGAATACTCTATATAGCAAAAGCAAAGTGCCACGGTAATTTTTTTTTTTTGGCAAAATCATATTTGTATCAACTTTTGGATCAGTTTTTGTTTTTCCCTCAAATAGTGGGAAAAATACATAAAGTGGAGGGGGATGAATTCTTGGAAATAGAAACAAATTGCTTCTCTAACATAATGCACCAAGACCAAATCAGGTGTGGGATTTCTTTTCATAGGACAGATTATACGTTTACCCAACAGGATTACACAATAGAATTCTGTCTTAAAAAAGAATTCAGCTTTTTAAGTACAACTTCTGTTTTCCTGAGATCTACACTGGGGAAATGCTGATAATGGATAGAACCGTAGTGTTGATAAATGTGAATGCTCAATGGTTAAAAGGGCTTCCTTTTTTTGTTCTTTTGTTCCCACATTTTCTGACTACAAATCTCGTGAAGCTGACAAAATAGTTCATAGCACGGAGTTCGTCCTGGTAAATAGCAGGTAATGACTTTGCTGCGTTGCTCTGTCTGGTTCTCCGTTTTGGCTGAGAAAGCTTCTGGCTGTGCAGTTTAAATTCGTTTTGACCTGGCTGCTTCAGCAGCGCAAGAGTGAACCACTGCTTCATTGGAGATGCAGACTCTGAGGAACCAAAGGCTGGAGGGTCTGGGTGACCCGGTACTGGGAGGGGTTGGGGGCAGGGAGCAGAATATGGTGGCTGAAATGGACCACCATTCAGATCCTCATCACCTCTCATGTCCCCTGTCCGTGTGATGCAGTGACTATTCAGAGAGCTTCTAGGGAGGTTATCTGAAAGTTATGGTGGTCTTCAGAACCAGAACATGTCAGTCGGACAGGGAGTGGGAGAGTGGGGACAAGGGAGGATCTTTCAGAAGGTAGAGGGAAGAAGTTTTTAACTGTAATAAAAGCGTAGAATTTGTTGTCACAAAATAATTACTCAAGAATTGTTTTTTAGAGCCGGCCCCGTGGCTTAGCAGTTAAGTGCGCGCGCCCCGCTACTAGTAGCCCAGGGTTCAGATCCCGGGCGCGCACCGACGCAGTGCTTGTCTGGCCATGCTGAGGCTGCATCCCACATACAGCAACTAGAAGGATGTGCAACTATGACATACAATTATCTACTGGGGCTTTGGGAAAAAAAACGGAGGAGGATTGGCAATAGATGTTAGCTCAGGGCCGGTCTTCCTCAGCAAAAGGAGGAGGATTAGCATGGATGTTAGCTCAGGGCTGATCTTCCTCACAAAAAAAAATAAAAAAAAAAAAGAAATGTTTTTTAATCATCTACCATGTGCAATGCACTGCTATTATGGGGAGGGGGTAAAGAAGTTGAAAATATCATACCTGTCTTTGAGAATTTCACAGTCGCATCAGAGTTGCACTGGTGGATTCAAGACCCTGCAGAATCAAGTGTTAAATGCATGATCAGATGATGGGTACTTGGGACATTTCTTGCCCTCTTCCCAACCGTTCGCCACACCCAACCAGAATATTTAAAAAATGCGGTTGGAATCACATCACTTCCTTGCTCCCTCTGTCTTCTGTTAGGGTCAACTCCAAATTCCTAAGTAAGGCTGATGCGAGCTGGCCCTTGGCTACCTGGGCCTCCCTTACTTCTGTGCTATCCCTGGTCTCGTTATTGGTCCCAGCAGAGGAGCCCCTGTCAGTCCCCACTTGTGTGCCTGGTCACATCCCATCTCAGAGTGTTTGCACATTCTGTTCCCTCTGCCTGTACTCCCTTTTACCTTCTCCTCACCAGACCACAGCCTATTTATCCTTCAGGATTTCTCCTTAACTGTCACTTCCTCCTCACCACCAGGTGCTTCACAGGAACATGTGCTTTTCCATTGGTAGCACTTCCCACATTTGTCCTTTCACAGAGCTTTTCTCTCCTCCTCCTAGGGCACTTGGTGTGTTGTTCTAAACGTCCTGTTTGTCTGCCCTCACACGCCCATAAGGTTTGAGAGGGCAGAAATTGGATCATAGTCCTCTTTTCATCTCCAGGGTCTAGTTCACCTAGAAACTCAATGAAGCTTTGGTGGATGAAGAATGAATTGTGCGTGAATGGTGGGGGACTTATCTGGGTTTTAAAGCATGATTGGGGATAAGGGTAGAGGAAACGTGAATTTAAGCATCCAAAGTAGCCATAAGAGTTGGGATGCAAAACAAGATTAGGGTTAAAAAAAAACCCCTGAAAACGTGAATTAGAAAGATACCGGATAGTCACCAGACACAGCATGACAGGATGTGCTCATACTACAGATGGGAGGGTTGGGGTGGGGCGGGCGCTTGGAATTTCCCCAGCTCAACTTAATACCTTGAATGATATCTGTCTCTCAGCTTGCTGTTCACCCCAGGAGTTTTATCCATTCAACAGATATTTATTGAGCACCTAATTGATGCATTCCCAGTGGGGAAAATGTCACCCCAAAGGCACAAAAATTAGCTCTTGTGGGGTAAAAAAAATCTTACTCTTTTTCTATACAAAGCATAGATATATGTATAGTACAAAAACAAGATATACAGTATATCTGTGGTATCAAAATTTCATAGTGGGGGTGATTAGGAGAATATGCCTAAAAAGTCTCTTTCAGGGGATGATAATGAAAAAAGGTTGAGAATGACCAACTCTATGCCAGGCATTATTGGGGTCAAACTGCCCACCCCAGTGGGGCTTTCATTCTCGTGAGGCAGAGAGGCAATAAACAAATAAGTAACCATAACTGTCAGAGAAGGAGAAATTATGAAGAAGACACTCGGGGCATGGGGAGAGAGGGCCTGGGGGTGAGTATGGGCAGCGGCATTATTTTAGGTAGGGGTCAGGTGACTCTGATGAGTGACTCTTGAGAAGAGTCTGGAAGAAGTGAGGGGTGAAGAGTGCAAATATTTGGAGGAAGAGCATTCCAGGAAGAGGCGATAGTGTGGTGGAATCAAACAGCAAGGAGGCCACTTGGGCAGGAGTGGGTGAGTGAGGGAAGGGTGGTAGGAAATGAGCCTGGATGTGGGACCAGGGCCAGATCACCTGGGGCCTGTAGGCCACGCTAAGGGGTTTGGAGTTTGCTCTGAGTGTGATGGAAGCTGTTGGAGAGCTTTGTTCAGGGAAGTGACACGATCTGATTAACCTTTTTTTTTTTTTTTTAATTTTATTTATTTATTTATTTTCCCCAAAGCCCCAGTAGATAGTTGTACATCATAGTTGCACATCCTTCTAGTTGCTGTATGTGGGACACGGCCTCAGTATGGCCGGAGAAACGGTGTGTCGGTGCGCGCCCGGGATCCGAACCCGGGCCGCCAACAGCAGAGCGCGTGCACTTAACCGCTAAGCCACGGGGCCAGCCCTGATTAACCTTTTAATAAGAGCCCTCTGGCTGTTGTTCAGAGGGTGGCCTGTAGAGGCAGGAGTGGAATCTGAGCACCAGCGAGGAGGCTGTTGCTGGGGTCTAGGTGGGAGGTGATGGTGGCTTGCGGGAGGGTGAGAGGTTAGGTTCCCATGGACTGCGAAGGTAGAGCTCACAGAACTTGCAGAGGGATTGAATGTAGGGTGTGAAAGAGTCAAATCTGAAAGGTTTTATTTAGCCTGGGCCCCTGGGTTCCATTTACTGAGATGAGGTTGACTGTGGGAGGAGCATACCTTCCCAGGGACTGGTCCTAGAGCGAGGTCTTCCTTCCACCAGCTGCTGGCCCCTTGTTGACGCCAGGCTTAGTATGTATTATATGTACTTTCTACAGTTAGTTGGTTTTCATCGTTATACCTTCCTACCTTACCTAGTCTTTAAATTCCTTTAGGGAAGAAACTTTTGTTTTTTTTACTTCTCCAGGAGGCAGGCAGAGGGACAGAATGGCTACTACAAGTGTTGCGTGTGCTAGGCTGAGTGTTTTAACTGCTTAGCTTTTCCTCCTCCTCCTTCCCTTTCTCTTCCTTCTCCCCCTCCTCATGTCCCGCCTCCTTCTTAATTTCTTTTTTTTTTTTTGTCAAGTGAGGATGCAGCGGTATCTGCTTCCTATGGCTTTGAGAGTGAAGTGAGATTTGCATGTAAAGTGTCTTGTTTGGGTCCGGCAAGCAGTTGGCACTTGGTGGTTATTATGCGGTGTGGCTCTGCCCTTCCCGTTAGATTTCTGTGTTGCCAACTCTCATATCTCAGGGTCGTCTAGGCTGGAGCACTTTAGGGTGAGGGTGTCACTTTTTCCCTTTTCGTGTCTTGGTTTTACTTCCCATAAAAGGGGGAAGCAAGACTTACTGGAGAGAGGAAACAGTGGAGACCCTCAAATGCAGGTATTTACGTTGTACATTTCATTGTATTCTAAGTATAAAGAGCCACATCGAGTTGAGGGTGATAGAGAAGCCATTCCATGCCATCCGAGGGAAGTGAGTGCCTAGTGGATCATTTTGGGTAAGCAGAATTGATACTGCAGCATGAGCAATACAAGACGTTTGTACAGTAATCACCAAATTGTGTGGATCCAACCAGAAAAAAAATGCCTGGAGCTTTGGCTTAGGGCCATGGACGAACGGAGCATGAAGCCTGGCATGGAACAGAAGGAGTGAAAGGCATGGATGTAACACAGTGAAAGTTACGAACAGATGTAAGTTTAAGCAGAGATGAAAATATGTGGCTGCCTCTTTCCCTCTCTACACTTGTGGCAGACTTTGTTAATCTATCACATCATTCATTCCTGATTCTTATATAAAACTAACATTTCTTGAGTGTTTACTGCATGCCAGGCACTGTGTTCTACAAACATCATCTTGCTTACTCCTTACAACGACTCAGTGAGATAGATCTATTATTATCCTTATGGTACAGGTGAGTCTTGGGGAAGTAACTTGCCCAGGATTCCTCAGCTGGCTGGGGGCAGAGCTGAGATTAGAACCCTGGCAGCCAAACTCCAGAGCCCGTTCTCTGATCATTATGCCTTACTGTCTTTAGATACGCCCAGATGCTACCTCAGAATCCTTCTACCTGGTAAGTGCATTCTCTCCTGCTTCATTAAGATAGTGGGGTTCAGGTTCATATTATAGCCGACATTCTTTTGTTTGTTCATTCTTCATTCATTTATTCATTCACTAATAAAACAATACTTTCGTGTATCCACCATGTGCCACACACAGTATTAGGTGCTGAGGATTCAGTAGAGAATGAGACACAATCCCTGCTCGGAGGTACACTTAGTGGAAGCATCACTTCCTGTCTAGGACTCTCACTGTGTAGGAGGACTCAGAATTTGTGTGATTTGGGACTAATTTAGTGCCCCCTTCCCTGTGTTGAACCAGAAAGTATCCCAACTGATGATGGAAATCAACAACAATCTGAAAAATGAATTACGATGCCCGAGCATGCACCCTGGACCAGACGTTGGGCCCCTTTCCACCTTTTTCTGACTTGGCTGATTTAGCTATTTGACCTTGAGCCTCAGTTATAACTTATGGTCAAACAGTGTTTTCTCATGCGTTAGTGCACTTTGCTCCTTCTAGTACCTGATGAGAAGGAGGAGGTCTCTTATGGGCAGAGAGGTTATGTGACCTGCCTAGTTCTCAAACCTGGTAGGAGACAAGCTGGGACTAGAACCCAGTTCTAACTTCTAGCTCCTTGTTTTTATTATCTTATCATGCTGGCATCTTAATGTCTTTAGGCTTTCAGTTTCCCCATCTATAAAATAAGGAAATTAAACCACATGGTCTCTAAAAGTTCTTTCCTTCCTTCCCTCTTTCCTTCCTTCCTACTTTCCTTCCCTCCGTCTTTCCTTCCTTCCTTCCTTATCACTGGAATGCCTACCATGATCCAGACATTATGCTAGAAGCTGGAAATAACCTTATGGAAAACACACGCACACACACATGCACCCATCAAGAAAGTTAAAGGACAACCCACAGAAAGGGAGAAAATATTTGCAAATCATTTATATGGGACTTGTATCTAGAACATATAAAGAACTCTTACAACTCAATAAACAAAAAAGACAAACAAGCCAATTACAAAATTGGTAAAGGATCTGAATAGACATCTCTCCAAAGAAGACATACAAATGGCCCATAAGCATGTGAAAAGATGCTCCACATCATTGACCATCAGGGAGATGCAAATCAAAACCACAATGAGATGCCATTTCACACACAATAGGGTGGCTATAATTAAAAGAAAGATAATAACAAACGTTGGTGAGAAAGTGGAGATCTTAAAAAGGTCAAGCGTTATCATATGATCATATTAAGAGTTATCATATGATCCAACAATTCTACTCCTAGGTACATACCCAAGAGAAATGAAAACATATGTCTACACAAAAGCTGTACACAAGTGTTCACAGAAGCATTATTTATTTATAATAGGCAAAACAATCCACATGCTCATCAACTGATGCATGGATAAACAAAATGTGGTATATCCATACAATGGAATATTATTCTTCCATAAAAGGGAATGAAGTACTGATATATGCTAAAACATGGATGAACTTTAAGAACATTAGGCTCAGTGAAAGAAGCCAGTCACAAAAGGCCACATATTGTATTATTTCATTTACATAAAATGTCCAGAATAGGCAAATACATAGATACAGAAAGTAGAGGAGTGATTGCCTAGGGCTGGGGGGACATGAGGAATGACTGCTAACGGGTATTGGGTTTATTTTGGGGATGATGAAAATGTTCTAAAATTGATTATGTTGATGGTTGCACAACTCTTGAATGTACTAAAAACCAATTAATTCTACACTTTAAATAGGTGGATAGTATGATATGTGAATTGTATCTCAATAAAGCTATTATATATATTAAAAAAGAAAACCCTAGCATGGTCTCTGCCCTTGTGGAAAACATAATCTTGTTGGGGAGATAAATATTAATCAAATGATTATACAAACAGATTCATAGTTACCAGTTATGGTAAGTGCTATGAAGGGAAAGAGCAGATATTAAGAAAGAGAGTAGAAGAGGCTAGTGGGGGATAGGGAAGAGAAGTTAGTAAAGCTGTAACTTCAGGTGCTCCAGCAGAGATCCCCCAAAGAGCAGTGGCTTACATGAGGTGGGTGTTCAATTCATGCTGACACAGTAGTACAGGTGTAAGCAGTCTAGGCTCATATGGGAGCCCACAGTTTGAGGGATCTTCTAGCATAGGGCTCTGTTTTTCCCTTGGGGGGCTTCCCTTGTCTGCATGGTCCACAGTGGCTCTGCACCAAATCTCCAGTCCAAGCAGTGGAAGTGGGGATCGGTGCAGTGGAAGGCTCATCACTTCTGCTCACGTCTGAAACTTAGTCACATGAGGCTAGGAAATGAAGTGAGGTATCAGATAAGTGCCCAGATTAAACTTAGGGGTTCTATTACTATAGAAGGAGGGATGAATGCATGGTGGGCAAACAATTAGCAGTCTCTGCCATAGATGGCCTCTCTGAGGAAGTGATGTTGGAGATGAGAACCTAAGGATGAGTTGGTGTTAAGGAGAGAAGAGTTTTCCAGCATAGCCTGTGTAAGGGCCACGAGGTGGGAAGGACCAGCTGTAATGTTTAATGCTATTTAATGACACACACGTCTATGAAGCACATCCCTCCA
Source organism: Ceratotherium simum simum (assembly GCF_057802395.1). NCBI lineage: Eukaryota > Metazoa > Chordata > Mammalia > Perissodactyla > Rhinocerotidae > Ceratotherium > Ceratotherium simum. The sequence continues at coordinate 18,389,716 of NC_141903.1, read as the reverse complement.
GATGCTTAGGACTGACAAGCACCAGGACTAGACCTGGTAGTGGAAGCAGCTTCTGTGGGTTCACCTGGCTTTTCTCTCTCGTGTCTTACAGGGCTGGGATGGGGCCTGGACTGTGAGGAGCGGGGCTTTGTGCCAACTCTGGACTGCCTATGTGTATCCTCAGCTTTGAGAACTGAATTCCATGGGTTGTGTCACTGTCAGACCTGTGAAGTTCAGTTCTTCAGCTGGGATATCTCTGTCATCGTGGACTCAGGGACACTGGAGAGAGCAGACCCAAGGTCGCCTGAAGAACTTGGAAGACTGGAGACGAAGGGCAGTCTCAGGCTCTGAAGGAATAGGGAGTGTGGGTTCCTGGGAAAAGTGCTCATTTAATTGCGAGAAGGCTTGAATTCTATGCTGAGCAGGGTTCCAACAAGCTAAATGAGTGCTCCCAGCAAGTCATTCTTGCTACTGCTGTTGCCACTACTGGTTTACATTTATTGATTACTTATGACGATCCAGGTACTGTACTAAGTGCTTTACATGCTGTTATAGGAGACTCTTGGGAAAAATCATTTTAATGAAGCTTGAGACACCCGGCACTGCCATGCTGTGATTTTTATTCCCTCTTTATGGGATCAGATGGAATTAATAGAATGTGACAAGTATTCTTTAGCATGGACTGCGGAGATTACTGGTCTCTTTTTAAGATGAGAAGGCTGGGTACATCTCTTTTATGGTCCCCCTCTCCATTTATTTGAATCTCTACTTCCTTGCCTTCTATAACTACATTAGGGCTACACTGTCTTTGTATTCCCAACAAGACAAAAAGAGGTAATTAGACTTTACCACGATCCCCAGTTTCTCCCAGGGAAAATAGATATGAAGACTTTGAAGGCCCCTCCATTTGCTGGCATGGTCAGCTGTGGGTCAAGCCCTTCTGTTGTCCTCCTCTGTTACCAAGTCAGGTCAGTCTGCTCTGAGGCTCGGGCTCGCTGTGATGGTGGTGATCTCTACCTTTAGGCAGAGGGTTGGGGGCCTTGTAAGTACTATCTGGCCTTTATTAGGCTTTCGATTTGATGGGGAATAAGGAGTGTGCTTTGTCTCTTGAGAACTCATCTTTGATTCATCACTGTCACTTGGTGTCCTGGAACGTCCGTCTCACTATAGTCTACAGAATGAGAGTGTGGTCTGACCCGGAGAGGAGAAGCAGGTACAAGGTGGGAGACCCCGCAGCATGCACATTCTCACTCTGTCTTCACAGTGACACCGACGTTTATTGAGTGCCTACTGCGTGCCAGGAATTTTGTGCATGATCACGGTGAATCTCACACTCAGCCTCATCTGGAAAATGGGGATGAATTAACAAAAGGATGTCGTATAAAAAAGCACAACTACATTCTATGAATGCAAAGGGGTGCTTAATTCTTACGACATCCCCCAGCATGGGTGTGGCCATGGGTGTGCTGTCTGGGCTGCCCTGATCATGTCAAGGACCCCCCGCCCCCCTCACTGCCCACTTCCCCCCTTTGCTTACTACACCCTTAGCCAGTGCTCATTCTAGGTCCAGAACATCGGTGAAACTCAACTGAGACCAGAGATCAGTGTCTTCAGTCCTAGACCATTGGATAAAATCCAGAATTTACACTGGAAGCTCCAAATGCTCTGGGTTTCAGACCATCTGTGCTGTGAACACTGACTTAGACCCAGAACTCTGATTTACTGCAAAGTCTCATCCTTGTTACAGGTGAGCTCTTCCTGAAGCAAACCTGATAAATGAATGTGGAATTCACACACACACACACACACACACACACACACACACACACACACTTAAAAAGATAAACTGGTGGGTCTGTGAGGAATAGGCAAAAATTCACTATATAAAAGAATGCTTCATTTCCTAAGAGGATTTAGGTTAAGATTCCACTAAGTAATACATTTCCCGAGGATTTCTGAGGTTGTATTTGCTTTATCAAAACTTGTTTTATATAAGTGGAAAAAGCAGTTTACAAAATAGCTTAGATTATAGGATTCCATTTATGTAAAATTATAAATGTGTATAGGAATATGTGCACTGCAAGATGTACATCAATTTATTAACAGGGATTATCTCTTGGGTGGTGGGAATTGAGATGCATTTTCTTTCTTTGTACTTTTCGCTATTGTTTGATTCTTACACCGGGCACGTTTAATTAAAACAATAAAGTTATTGAAGGAAATTTCACACACAATTCTGATGAATCTAGACAGTGCTGGTGCTGTGCATTTGTTAGAAGCTGTGTTGTAGAGGTGTGTCATGGAAAAGTGGAGGGAGGTTCCTGATGTGTTCAGGGAAGGGGGTCGGCAGAGGGCAATATATAGTGTGATGTTTTTTCAAGAAGAGAAGTGTGTGTGTGTGTATCGAAGTCCAGTGGGTGGTGGGTGGTAAGGGAGAAGGTGACTTTTTTCTCTCCCTTATTTATGCTTTTCTGCTCAAATAAGAAAAAAAAAAGAACCCTCAATATATGTACTACTTTCCAAGAATCCATCCACTGTGTAAAGCAGTAATTTTCAAAGTGTAGTTCCTGGACCAGCAACATCAGTATCACCTGAGAACTTGTTAGATATGTAAATTCTCAGGCTCCACCCAAGACCCACTGAATAAGAAACCCGGGGAGTGGGGCCCAGCAATTTCTGTTTTAACAAGCCCTTTGGCTTGACTAATACACAGTGAGGTTTTAGAACTGCTGGTGTCAATCAAGGGACATCCCCACTCCACTAAACTGAAATGTAGCTGATATTGACATGAAAGATGCTGGCCCACTCCTACAAGTGGGTCTGCAGGTGTTCTGAAAAAACAAACAAACAAAAATGTCTGTCTCTGAGAGATGAACGGTAGGACCACAAACCTCAAGATCCTTACCAGTGACCATTTCCACCAGTGACTAGTAGATCTCGAAGTTTTTCAGGTGCATAAAATCACCTGAAGAGGTTGTTAATGAAGGTAGATTCCTAGGTCATGCCCTGACCTGCAGGCTTAGTATCTCCAGGGCTCTACCATTTTAACCATCACCCCTAAGAAATTCCACCAAGGAAGTTCTAGGATAATACTTTGAGTAACAATTTTAGGCTTTTTCAGACTTTCTTTTTACTTTTTCTGGTACTCCCCTTACATATCTTCTTTCCTTCTCATCCTTTCCCTTCCTGCTGTGATCGATGGGGTCTCAGAAGCAGATTCATCATCCTTTCGGCTCTGTGCTTAGGAGAGAACAGGTCAGATGCTCCTGGAGAGGTGCCTTGGGAGTAATAATAATAATAATGGAAGTATTGATTTGCCATCCTCAGATAACAGGGGAAGGACATGATGTATCAGCTCACATTGATGGGACATGGTAGGAAGCTGGACGTACTACTCAATAGTCACTGCCTATCTGTGTTATGAGGCTGCTGAGATTCAGTGATTTAGGGACACAGTGGTTTCCTAAGTCCTCCCAGCAGCCAAACCTTTGTTAGTTAAGGTGAAGTTTCCTGCATTAGAGTTCTCCAGAGAAATGGACCCAATAAGATTATATATATATAGAGAGATTTATTATAGGGAATTGGTTCACATGATTATGGAGTCCTGCTTGGCAAGTCCCAAGATCTGCAGGGTGAGTCATCTAGCTTGAGACCCAGGAGAGCTAGTGGTGTAGTTCTACTCTGAGTCTGAAGGCCTGAGAACCAGGAGAACCAAGGTGTATTTCCAGTCCGAAGGCCGGCAGGCTCAAGACCCAGAAAGAGCTGATGTTTCAGTCTGAGTCTGAAAACAGGGAAAAACTGATGTCCCAGCTCGAGAGTCAGGGAGGAGGAGTTCCCTCTTACCCGCAGTGGTCAGCCCTTTTGTTCTATTCAGGCCTTCAACTGATGGTACAGGGCCCATCCACCTCAGGGAGGGCAATCTGCTTTATTCAATCTATTGATTTAAACATTAAACTCCTCTGAAAACATCCTCACAGACATATCCAGAATAATGTTTGACCACTATCTAGGCATTTTGTGACCCAGTTGACACATAGAATTAACCTTCAAATTTTTTTTTTCATATTTTTTCTCATCTAGACTCGCTGTCTTTTTTGATAATATTTCAGAGAGGCAGCCCAGACCTTGGGTGTCTGGGTGGCAGAGAGTATCAAAAAATGCTCTATGGGGTAGGGAACCAGTCATCTCCCCAGTTCCTCTTTGCTCTTCATAGCGCTGAGGTGCTTTGCGGAAATGTTTTTGAAGGAAGTCCTGCTCCTGTCTCCTGGGGCAGCCCTTCCAAGTAGAAGGGATTGTGCAGACAACATATTCCTGGGAAAGTGCAGACAATATAATTACAACTTTCCTACATTAGGTGTTCACAATGCTCAGGTGTCTTATATAGAAAGAAAGACATTATCTCCATTTTTTAGACGAGAAAACTGAAGCTCAGGGAGGTTATATATTTTGCTTAAATTTCACACATGATTAAGTGTCACAGCCAGGATGTTAATCAAAGCAGCCAGTTCAGAGCCGATGTTCTTTTCACTGAAGTTTGTACTGGGCTTTACATTTTATAAAGCACTTTAGCACACATTATTATATTTGCTAAACTTAGCATTCCCCAGTGGAGTAGATATTATAACGATAATTTTAGAGATGGGAAATGGAGTTTTAAAAGGTTATACAACTTGTCTGTACCCTCTGTCATACGGCTAGTAACTGGTGAAGTTGAGCCTCAAATCCACAATCTCTGTAATAAAAAGATAGCTTTTATCTTAAAAATTCGTAGGAATATACAAAACTTGGAATGAAAGGAAAAAAAAATATCCTGCCTCAGTTTCTCCAGTGTGACTGTAAACAGAAGAATGTACATTGAGACCCACTCTGACTTACTCCCGTGTCTTTGGTAAGCAGGAGTGAGCTCTTATGTATGACTGATTCCACCCTCTGGGGCACAGTTATACTTTAAAATATATTAAAATTACATTGTTGGTAGTGTTTAGGAAACCATAATGTATTTTTGCTATGTCCTGCATTGCTGGTCAGATTCCACTTGTCTCTGGGCAATAAATGTTTTCTTGTCTTAAAAACAAACTCATATTTCTTGTTATATAAGTTAATATGAGTTTACTGCAAAGAATTTTGAAAATGTAGAAAATCATAAAAGAGAAAAAATTATCAAAAATTTTATATTATACAACAATTATGTATTTTTTTACCAGGAATTTGGAAAATTCAGAAAGTCATAAAGGAGGAAAAAGTTATCCATAATCTCATAGATTACCATTTTGGGTTATTTCTTTTCATTTTCACTTTTTTTCTTTTATACAATTGGGATCATCCTTTAAATGTAACATGTGGGTGTGTGTTCTGTTCTTTGTTATCTAACATTATATCATAAGCATTTCCTCTTGCCCTTGGATGGTCTTTTTCATGCATTTTAAATAGCTGCATATGTGGTTCATGGAATGGATGTGGCTTTGTCTACATGATCATTCTCCTGTTACCGGACATTTAGAACCTGGGTCTCCCGACTCCAAATCTACTGCTCCCTCTCCCCGCCAATACACACATATCTGTCGTTATTTCCTTTTAGCCTTTTGCTTACATTGATTCAGGCATTATTTGTGATGGCTTTAGGAGTGTTTAAAAAAAAGCCTAGTAGCTTCTTATTCATTAATACATAATGATGCTAGTGTTAAGGATTTACTATGTGTCAAGCTCTATTTCAAGACCTTGATTAGAGTTTCATTAAAGCTACCACCTCTCATAACAATAGTAGATACTGTAATTATTCCCATTATACAGATGAGACCACAAAGGCACAGTGAGGTTAAGATAAGTATCAGAATGCACTCATTTGTATAGAGGGAAACATGCAGCTTACAGAGCCTTATACAAATAGGCATTTATTTTTTCTCATCTAGTCTGAATACAGGCAGCTGTTAGCATTGGTTTGGGGGCTCAGTGACATCAAGACTGCTGTCACCAAAGTCCTCTTCTCCCACGCCTCTTAGTTTTAAAATGGCTGCAATGGGTCTCGACATCGCATCCCAATTCAAGGCAGGAAGAGAGTGAAACAGATGGTGCTGACCAACAACTTCTGCCCCTTTTATCAGGAAAGCAGTTTCTTCCCAGAACTTCCTGCCCCAGCAGAATTCCACTCACGAACTATTGTGTTTTACATGACCACTTGCAACTGCAGAAGAGGCTGGGAAAACACTTTTCCAAACTCTGGAGTGGAAGTTGACTAGAAGAGAGGGATTTGGTCATGACTGTTGGGTCAGCCAACCAACAGTGGCCATCACGTACTTGCCAAGGTCAGGTTCATCTTATTTGACCCAGCCAGCCTATTTCACACAGGGGCAAACACCATCAGCTGGGAGTTGCTGTTTCTCACATCCCTGGCCTAGACTAGAAGTGGCCCCAAGCCTGTTAAACCTCACCTCTCACTGAATATGACACCATCTGATACAAGCTAACATTTTTCATCAATATTAGTGTCACCGCAAAGTGCCATTAACATAGAAGTGGTTTCATACAATATTTATCTGCAGCGTGTCCACGGAGCCATTCTTTTGCTGGAGAGCTGTCTCCTCGGCATTTATAAGCTGGGTGACGACTTTGCAGCTCATTGGGTTTGCATCCTCAGTCTGTGGCAGAGGGAGGGGAGAATTCGTGAGCTGTTTGGGCTACAAGTTGCGTCTCTTCTCCCGGCCCTGAGCACATTAATTAAGTGCCTGGTTGTAGGTGAGCTGAGCTAAGGGCTGCACAGTGGGAATTCTGAATACGATGGCTGTGCCCCACTTCATGAAAATATGGCTTTATCTAATTAATAGAGGTTTAAAAAGGATCCATCATTTATTAGCACCTTTCAATTGTGGTTCTTTCTAGAGCAGAAGTAGCAATTCATAGGAGTGTTTTCTTCAGGGCTGGGACTGGAGTGAGATGAGTGAGGAGCCAAGGAGGCAAACTTTGAGGAGGCGTTCCCTCTCACGTCGTGCAGCACTTGCATGGCCCTGGTTTTGTTTTGCCCTCACTAATTGCTAACATTTAAAAATTGGAATTATTATTCAACAAAGATTTTTTGATCACTTATATGTGCTGGGCACTATTCTAGTCACTAGGGATACAGTAATGAATAAAATAGTCATTACTAACCTCGTGGTACTGACATTCTAGTAAAAGGGAGATTTCATATAGAAATCTGGACCTAAGGCTTCTTGAAGTATCAGAAGAACTAACAACTCTGGGCTGGCTTTTCTTCATGACAACCATCAATCAGATCTGGGGAGTTGCAGCCTCCCTCTTACAGGCAGCATGAACTCTATAATTCATCACACTCCCCACCACTCCCTATTGTCTCATTTGATCCTCATGGGATATCTATGGAGTGGATACCACTATTATTATTATTGCCATTTTTCAGATGAAGAAACTCAGGTTTAGAGAGGGAAAGTGACTGGCCCAAGGTCTTCTAGCTATAGAAGGTGGAATGGGATATGACCCCAGTTCTACACGACTTCAGAGGTTGAGGTTTTTGCTATTGTGCAGAGCAGTGATTCAGGAGGCAGGAACATAGATATGTCACCAAGTAAAAATATTCAACCCATATAAGATCAAATTAGAGAGGTGTATCAGCAGGAAACAGATGGCACCCTCAAATTAGGATAACTCAAGCAGAGTTTCATAAGGCAACTATTTACAAAGGCGTGGGCAGAGTGTAGGGAAACCACAAGGCATAGCACGGAACCCCAGGTTAGTAATAGTGGGGCTCCATCACCGCTTCTAACCTTTAAGGGCAGATGAGGGGTAGGTTACTGGAATTGGGAGACAGAGAGGACCGTGAAGTGGGCTGCCTTACTTGAGCTGAGACCTGTGGATGTAGCCAGCACTTGCGGAACCCACAGGGAGGGAACTTGGAGAATAAATACCTCAACCTTATTCTCCAAGTTCTCTCTACTCCTTCCCATTGATCTCCTGCCAGTGTCAAACCCAACTGGAAGTCAGAGGGCCAGGAGCCCGTTGCTATCTCCCTCCAGGTCAGCCTCTGGGAGCACAAAGCAGGGTGGCGAAGAGTGGAGAGCGCTTCAGGAGGGGCACATGAAGGCATCTAGCACAAAGGCCAAGTCAAGGCCAGGGCCATTTTAGGGGACAAGGGAGTGATGACAGGTAGGGGAAGAAATTAAGATAACAGTGAATTCCAGGTCCAGCTTTGATAGGCCTAGGGGAGCAGCTGCTCCTCCTCCTCCTCTCGCTGGCAGCTGTGTTCAGCCGTCCTGTCTACCACAAAAATCATTGATTGCATATCAGAGACTCCTCAAGTTTGTAGCACGGGGCTTGAGACTCTTGTCTTGATGACTTCCCAAATGACAGAAGGCTGAACCAGCAGGGTGCTAGCTTCTTCCTGTTTCTCAGGGGAGTGGCAAAGCACACCGAACCCTAGCCGGAGAAAGCTATATCTTAAAACATCAGAGACAGCTCTGTCTGATTTTAAATTTCTCCTCTAAAACCTATTCAGCTTAATCCTTCTTGTCAAATATGGTATATCCTGCTAAACCGAGCCATATATTACACCACTAAAAATCATTTGCTTGCTTGCTTTCAGAATTCTCAGTTTCCGAAATCAACTGGACCATGGTGTTGGATCTTTAGTAGATTTTAATCGGCGTGTTTCAATCATCTTTATGGTGACATTTCCCAGAGCCCATCCCAGAGGCTTTTATGAATATCTCTGTCAGTGTAAGTAACAGTAACAAATTCAGAAGCACTTCAGCTGACACTTGAACAATTCAAATAGTCTATAAACCTAGTACTCCTGGCTCAGAAACAATGTGTTTCTGAGAATACATGGTAGTTGCGGGGTTGGGGGGATGGGGGTGGAGGGGGAGGGACATGAAATTAGTGGATGAGAACACTCATAAGAGCAGCATGGTGTCATAATTAATTTAGGGAATAACTGTGACACCATTGGTTGTGTACCTATGAGCCTTTCTTCTCTTTTTCCTTGTTATTAGAACCCCAGTATTGCTCAGAGAGTAGGCAAGTCATGTGCCTCAAATGGGGCTGGCCTCTCCAGTCCCAGGGAGCAAATTGATTCTCCATTCCAGGCTTGATGACCTCATCCCCTTTACCCGCTGATGGTTAGATTAGTTATACAGTTCTGACTAATAGGATATGAGAAGTCTGCTGTGAATGTTTCTAGAATAGATTCATAATTCAGTTAACTATGGAATTAACCAACCCAAATCCTGTCCTACCTCAATACAATACATTCTTGTGTGAAACAATACATTTCTTATTGTTGATGCCACAGACACAGGAGGCTCAAATCTTTATGCACACAGATGCACGAAATTCAGGAATTGAAGGGAAGCGTAACTGATGATTTTAGCACTTTGTTTTCCTAAATTTTTTTTTATTCCAAAAGTAATACCTAATTGTAAAAATTCAATCAAAATGGAAATGTTAAGAATAGAAACTGAAAGTCTTCTATAATTCTCCACCTCCTAACTACATATGTTAATGTAATGTTAAAAAAATAGGATCAGAATAGACATAACATCTTGGATGTCTTTTGCATGAATACATGTCAATCTACCTCGTTCTTTTTAATAGCTGTGTAATATTCAAAAGTATGGATATATCATACTTTTTAAGACCTAATATAGGTGTGCTTTTTAAAAGCATGACCCAGGGGTAACTATATTCACGAGCCCCCAATCTCTGCTTTCAGTCATTTCCAGCAAGTTTTGCTGTCATTCAGAGAGGCATGCACAGCGAGAAGCCATGTGGCCCAGCAGGAGAAACACGGGATTTGGGGTCAGGCAGACTGGGACTGGGATGCAGCCCAACCACATGCTAGCTGTGTGATCTTGGAAAGTGATGAAACCCTTCATGCCTCAGTTGTCTCATCCCTAAAAAAAGGGATAACCAAAACTACCTCTTAAAGTTGTTGAAAGGGTTAGAAATTATGCAGTAAAACAGCCGCCGTCCACAATGGTTGTTTGGTGAACAGTAGCTATTATTCAAGGAGAGGAGCTGCCTCTGTGGATGGTACAAATATCTTTGATTATCCTCACTGTGGACACGATGGACAAACACACATGTGTACTCGGTAGTCACAAATAATTTCACGAAATTATTGGGCAATTGTCCCCCAAATCGTGCATAGTATGTCCATGGAAGCAAATAACCTAAATTTATCTTTGTGTCAATCCTGTAAAGAAGAGAACTTAAACATTTAACCTCCATTTCATGGACAGAGGCCTGCAGATCCAGTTTGAGCAATTTATCAAATAGGCCAGAAAAAGTCACCATTCATAGTAAGAAGATCTCAATAGGCTGGAGAGACAGGCTACATTAAACAAGGTGAACTTTATTAGGGTAAAATTTAGCTGTTTGGTTCCTTTCATTTCTTTTTTTTTTGCACAATATAGAATGGGAGAAATGTGACAATAGCAGGTATGAAAAAGGCTTAGGGGTTTTATGTGGCTGAAGTTCAAGGTGAAGCCACAGTGTGATCCAACTCTCTAAACAGCAAATATAATCTTAGTCCTCATAAAGAGAAGCAGAAGATTCAGGACGAGGAAGGTGATGCCTCCACTTAGTTTACCCTCATCAGACCACACGCTCTAAGACTAGATGGCAAAGTAACTGGCATGCAGGTAGAGGCTTTTTGTTTGCATGTCCATGACAGATAATACTAATCCACCATATTCCGTTGAGTTCAGATGTAGCCTCTGAATCCTTCTCAACACAGCCTTTAAGGCAGCCAATATTTTTTGAATGGAGCGGGCATGCGAGATGAAACCTAGTGGTAGCCAATGGACAGCAGGCTACTCCTATGATCTCCTTCTAAGGGGGAAGCCTTTGCTTAAATCATGTGGTCCAACCTTTTACCAGCCAAGCCTACCAATCTGTAGGCTGCTTTGAAGAGCTTTATCCAAACTGGAACAAGCTTGCCCACTCCGATCCTCTATTTTGGGAATTTGAACTAGAGAATATTTTCTAGTTCCAGGCCCAGAAGCTAAAATATTCATGGAGAGAGGCCATGCTATGGTAAAGGCCAAGAGGGGACATAAGGAACAAAGAAAACAGAAGCAAAAATGAGGAAGCAGAAGCTAAGAGGTAGAAATAATCTACAAGGACAGAGAGAATAAAGGAATTGGCTGGTGGCAGCAGAAATAGTGTAAGAGGCAGAGAGTGCTGACGGTAAATGTGACCCTGCTGCTAAGGGACTAGCAAGCTCTCTTGCCTTTGGGGTAGAGATCCAGCTACATTGCCATCTCTGCTCTTCCCAAGAGGCCTCATCAGCCTGAGGTCCAGTCAGGGGCCATAAACTTGAGATTTCTCTTTTTCTTAAGTCCACGATAAACACCTCCTATTATTTGAGGTAGCCTGAGGGAATCTTTGTTCCTTGTAACCCAAAATGTCTACTTAAGGTTCCTTGTCTAGTTCTGGGCGCCATATTGGCAAACTGGAGCTGGTCCCAAGGAGAGAGACTAGAACGGTAAAGAAGCCTGGGAACTCTCACACAGGAGTTTTCAAAGGTACGAGGAGTGTTTATCTGGAGCAGCGGTTCTTAAAGTGTGATCCCCAAGTGGCAGCGGCCTCTTGAAGATGTAAATTTCTGAGCCCACCCCAGACCTAGTGAATCAGAAACTCTGTGGTTTAGCAAGATCTTCACATCTGATGCACACTCAAGTTTGCCAACCGCTGGCCTAGAGAAGTCCCACGCAGAACGTGAGGACCGTCTCTAGTTATTTGAAGGATTGCCAGGGGGAGGCGTCATATGAGACCCCTGAGGGCAGCACTAGAACTAGAGCTAGACAGAATGTGGAGGCAGATTTCGGGGCAGTAGTGGGAAGACTTTGCAAGCAGTTAAGGGTGGTTGTAGAATGGCTTGGGCCTGGTGGGTAGTGAGCTGCTTGTCCCTGGTAGTGGTGAAGGAGGTGGGGCTGTAGGACTGCCGGTTGGGAGCTAATGTGAAGTCCACAGGAGAGAGAGGAGGAGACTGAAGGGGAAGTGTGCATTAGGAAGGCTCTGTGAATCAGAAACAGCAATTGAGGCCTGGCATCCTAGGTCCCTCGTTGCCATGGTGACAGCGGAGGTGGGGCGGTAACAAGCTAATTGTGTGTGCAGGAGCCTCGGGCACGGCTTCTTGCCCTTAGAGGCAGGTCCACGATCCTGGTCTCTGCCTCGAAATGAATCCTAACATCTAGAACGGGATCCCGCTTAGGGATTTGCTTATATCTCTCTCTTTAGGTTCTAGCCCCTCATTGAACTGTCTGAAGTAAAAGCAGGGATGCCAGTATTGGGGCAAACAGGTGGAGGCAATCTGATCACTCACCCAAACCTCGTGGGACAGGAAGCTGCATCTAGAATCATGAATACTAATATCAAACTGACACATTGCGTTTAGTGGGTAAAAGTGTTGGGCCCTGGAGTCAGAAGGCCGGATGTGCAATTGCATGACCTTGAACAAGTTACTTTTCTCTGCCTTATTTTTCTTGTCTCTTAAAATGAGGCTTCTACTACTTGCTATCTTATAGGATTGTTTTAGTATTGAGACAACAGCACTGTGCCCAGTCCACGATAAGCACTTAGTATATTTAACTATTATCATTGCTATGATTGCTGCATCTCATTGAACTCCCAAAGTGCCTGCAAGGGGGGTAGAGTAGGTTTTGTCAACCCCATTTTACAGCCCTAGGAACTGAGGCAAATGATGGTTAAGACCCAGGCTGGCAACACACTGCTTCACTATTAGTGGCAGAATAGAACTGGGACTTGGTTTTCCTGACTTCAAGTGGCCAGGACAAAGGACAGATTCAGTAGGCGTGTTCTAGAAAGAGGAACAGAATTTATTTTTTGAAAAGGCAATATATGCACATGGGAAAAATTCTACAAAAAGGCGTGTGGTGAAAAATAAGTCTCCTTCCCGTCCCCCTAACCTCTGGTCCTCTGGTCCCTTTCTGTTGCTGTACGCATGTGCACGTGCGGGGTTGGCAGGGCCGACTTTGTGAGGGTGGAAGTGGTGGTTTGGGATCTAAGCTTGCCCTTGGAAAGAGAGGCCAGTAGGTCTTGGGCAGCTTCCGCTCCTCTCGGGGCCGAGGACCTTTGAGTTCTTGTCTCTGTTCAGGAAGGCACGGGAGGGCCGTCTGCTGGTATGACCTCTGGCTCACATCCCCCTCCTGACTCTAGCTTCGTCTTTTCTTACCCCTGCTCACCCCGATCTGTCTGGGGAAGGCTGAGGGGGATACCCGAGGCCCCAAGCTGCTGGATCCTCGGGCCTGGGGCCCAGGACAGAGTGGGATGCAGGTCATGGAGGCGCAGGTCACGGGCCTAGGGGCCCCATCTCCTTGGCTCTTCCCCTTTCTCCTGGGGCCTCTGCTCAGCCGGCTTCTGGGGGAAATGTCAGACTCGTTCAGCTTTAGCAATCCTGCCACTTTCCCAACTTAGAGGAATAGTCTTTGTATTTATTACTATTATTTAACTTCTAAAAGCCATTCCCTGACAAACACAGAATGGCTTTGGCTTCTGCCACTTTGGTCAGGAGACAAGGGACGGGGCCAGCCAAGAATGCAGGTCCTTTCTGGGGTCTGCTGGGGCAAGCAGAGGAAGGCACGGAGACGAGACTATCCCCTGTCAGAGCCGGTCCCCACATGTGTTGAGGTGTCGGAGCAGATTTCCGTGCTTCCGGGTTGCTGGTTCTTCCAGCCTTAGTCTCTGGTTTCCCTGTTCCCCAGCCTGGAGTTTAGAAAGGTTCTGGGTGTGTGTGAAGGCCTTGGTGTGTCACTTCTCTGAGCCTCCCTCGGCAGGGCCTGGCCTCCCTGATGCCTGGAACTGTTTCAAAACATTCCTGTCAGTCAGCTCCTCGCTGGCCTGTGCTGGCTTGAGTATGTCCAGTCATGGGGAACCCCGCACTTCCTGAATCTCTCCATTTCATTCTTAGATGGTTCTAGAAAGAAGAGCAGAACTGGAATTTGTGGCTAGGGCTGTTGGAATTGACAGCTACTGGGCTCCTAACCTCAATTTCCTCTTTCACTTAAAAGTCCTATTGGCTCTTGCTCTCAGGGTCTTTATGTCTTTGAACATTCCTCCTAGGGTCAAGTTGCCAATGCCTGTCTAAAACTTGGGTGGGCTGGGCCTGTTGTTCATGGGAAGGGGTGTAAGTGTAGGAGAAATCCATCTGTCACAAGAGAGAATCAAGTGGGGGATGGACAAAGTGACTTCCAAGGTCCTGTCCTTATGCATTTGGGCTCCACATTCTCTCATTTGATGAAGAAGTGGGAGTCTGTGATTTTGGGGCCTTATCCTCAGTGTAAGGAGAACAAGTTGGAGAAGTTACAGTGTCCTGGGATGAGCCCAGTGCTCTCTTCCTCTTCTCACTTTGCCTCTCTCCTTCCCCCACCATTTCCTGCCTGGGGCGGTACAGCCAGCAGCCACAGCTCCTGAGCCCTGTTATTTAAAATTCAGCCATCACCATGGCAACCTGCATCCTGCTCCATTTCAACCAGAGATACAAAGAAGCAGTGAGAGGGAAAGTTTAATACGATTTATTTATTTATTTTTTTTAATAAATCTCACTGACAGTGTCCATCTTTTTGGGGAAATAGAAATGTTCCATTTTAGTGGCGTTATCGAAATGCCGTTCACTGGATGCCCCTTGCCTTCTGGAGGGTCAACATCACTGCTTGCTCTCTAGGGCTGCTCATGTCACCTCTTCTCTCCCTTCAGGATGGGTGAGGGGGTCCTATTTGGCATTTATGTTTTTTGAAAGGGTCTGGGGTTGGGCTAACTCTAGAGCATGTCCATGGCTCCATTCTCTCTTCCAGATCCCTGACGTCAAATCAGAGTCACAGCAGGGTATGTAAAGCTGGAAGAGTCCTTCAAGATCACTTCCTCTGCAGTGCTATTTTTGTTTTTGCTTGTCATTCCCCCACATTCTGAGAGTGCTTCCTTGATTACCCTCTGGGGTGCTTGGCCTCTGGCCATGTTGACCCTCGTGATTCAGGTGGAGCCCAGAATTCCCCCTGACCTCAGCAACTGCCTCATGGATGAGCATGTGGTGCAAAGGCACCTTGGTGCGGGTGACGGTGGGCAGTCCTGGGACTTTGGTCTGATTCTGCTGAGAGAAAGCCTCTCTATGTTTCTGCTGTGGGGAGGAAAGCCTGGAGCTGCTGGAGACTGCCATGGAGAAGGCACCTGCCCACGAGGGGACCAACACAGAGGGAAGCAGAGCAGAAGGATGGAGAAGAGAAACCAGGCTCTGATGACGTTGCTTGATATCCTGGGTTGAGTCAATCCTGAATCCACGGCTTTTCAGTTTCATGAACAATGTATATCCCCTTCTTTACCTCTCTTAAGGCAGTTTAAGTTGGGGTTCCTGACACCTGAGAACGAGTGACTTTGATGCCACATACCCCAACATCCTTATTTTACAAATGGGTTAATGGAGACCCAGTGCAGGGAGGCGCCATCCAAGGTCACACAGACAGGCAGCCCTGAAGGTCAGGTCTCCTGATGTCCTCACAGCCTCTCAGCCTGCTTGTCCTTCAGTCCTCAGTTCTTGGGTGGGTTTTCCTACCACAGCAGGGACGAAAGTTGAGCCTATGGAGGCTGATCATCAAGAAGCGAAATTATGGGGAAGACACCTGCCCAGCTACCCGCCCCGAGGGCGATGGTGAGAATTTGGGGTGACGTTCGAGGGAGATCTCCACCTGCAGAAGATTTTTGTGCCTTTTATGGGCCAGGAGGGATCGAGACACGACAAGAAAAACACTAATCCCACAGTCGGCGCTGCACAGCCCTGGATCCCGGAGACGCAGTCAGCCTGCTTTCTCCACCGAGATGAGATGTTTATTCTGTAAAAATATGCAATTCAGTCATTCAACCGACACTTGTGATTTTGTTAATTCTGCTGAACAGTACTGATTGAGGGTCTCCTCTGTGCTAGTCACTGTTTTGGGGGTGCAGATTCAATGGTCAACAAGGTAGCCTCAGCGTCTACCCTGGTGGGACTTACTCTTTAGCATGAGCACGAAAATAATCAGAGAAACATGGAGTTAGGGACTGTGAGAGGTCTTGTGAAGGGAAAGTTCCCAGTGCCCTGAGAGCATATGCAGAGGGCTCCTCTCCTCTGCTGAGGTGAGGGCAGCTCTGAGCTGAGACAGGCAGAAGGAGCACCAATTAGCTAAGCAAAGGGTGGGGACCAGTGGTTTGAACACTGGGCACAGCCTGTGGAAGTTGAGGGCGCAAGACTTTGAATTCATTCATGCCAGGGTTTATTGGGGGGCACTCACATGCCAATGCCCCCTCTTTTGCTATTTGAGGTCCTTCTGTTTCTGCCCCATCAGATTCTTAGAGCCCTGTTAGTCTCATGAGTCCCTGAGTCAGTTACATCATCTATTTTCAACCCAGGATCCTTGGCGCTCTGGCCTCATCTCTCCACAGGTTCAAATCTGCTGCTGGCTAACGTCTAGTTAGTCACGTTTTTGTGTGTGAGGTTAAAAATTTTTCCCATCATAACCAGGCCTGCTTTATTGTCTCTTTTCACCCAATTTCTCTCTCGTTTGTCTATAGATGAATGTGACTGCAGTAAAGTTTGATACCACTAGGGGGCAGGAGCGCCAAGGCAAAGGACTGAAGCCCGGGAGGAAGGCAAATAAAGCCTGCAGGTAACACGCAGTCCGACGGAGTTTGCGCTGCTGTGGGACGCGTCAAGCTCCGAAGCCCAAACTCCGCGTGTCTTGATTCGGATGCACCAAGTATACTTACAATGATGATTCCGTTCGGCACACTGTTGATCGCTGCAGATACTAGTGCCAGAGGGAAATTTTAAAAAGGGGCTTTTGGTGGGGAAGTTTCCTATTGTCTTTAAAACAAAGGAATGGGGTCTTGGATTAGAATTTAACCTTTCAGAGTCCCTCAAAATGTGCATAGGAGTCAGAGGACCCCAGTCCTGGTTCCCAGTGTGCTGGGTGACCTTGCTTAAGAAACACAACCGCTCTGAGCCTAACTTGCTCCTTCATAAAAGGATGACAGGAAGTGAAAAGTCCCTTCTGATTCAAAGAATCCAAGTGGGGAAGATAGTTGAGGCTGGAGAACTGGCCCCTCAGATGCCTATTTGTGTAATTTCTCACTTGGGGGCGCTTTCCTATGAGGGAGTTTTGTTTTCCTGACATACCTCCTCTCATCTTAGCAGATGAATATACTTTAACACAGAGGAATGAAGAGCTGTGGGTGGTTTTGGCAAGTGGCGAGAGATACTCTTGGCACTTTCGAATCAGACCGTGACAGACTCCTCTTTGCCTTTGATGGGGATGAGGCATCTGGGTCTGATGTGGGAGACTGGGTGAGTATCTGCGAGAAGCTGGTCTCTCCCTGAAACTCAGATTAAAGCCTCGATTACCCTGGAATCCGGAGCCTTATTGAACTCGCTCATGAGGCGGCCAGCCTGAGAATCGCATGGAAACAGGACTGCTCTGAGAGGGAGGGATGATCTGTAAGGCCTTTTTCTGCCTTGTCATTCTAGAAGGAGAAGATTTATGCCCCGACAAGACTGTCTGTAGGAGGCTGGGCCCCACCGAGAGGTGGAGCTTCCGCCTGAAGCCACAGTCTTGTTCTCAGAGGGGCCCCCGTGGAACTGGGTCCCTTAGGACCCCTGCCCCCATCTACACTCCCCCTGCTGCTGCAGGCTGGGGGAAGGTGGATTGTGCGCTCACTCCATGTACTCAGCTGTGAAACATCACGGAGATGAAAAACAAAAACCCAAACAAGCAACAACAAAAATTTCGTATAAAACCCTCCTTTCTCTGGTCGCGTGTTTCTAGGATTCACATTCCCAGACAACTTAGTCTCAAAATCGGAGTGAGAGGGGTCAGCAGGGGTGAGATGAGGCTGCACCTGGATTCTCCTCCCTCTAGAGAACCTTTGCGGACCCCCTCCTGCCTTTGGTGGTGGCTCTCTCCCCTCACACGGGGCCTGACTGACAATGACGGCTTATTCACCAGGCTGCTGCCATTTTCACTTAGCAAGGTCTTATAAATACCTTCAGTCTCAGTTAACATAGATTAGCACCATCATTTTCTTCTTTCAAGATTATTTTAATTTTGAGATACATTTTCATGGATGTTCATTTTTTGTTGGGTGGCATCGGCACCACAGTTTTTAGTGATTGCAGAATGTTCCATTATGACTGCCCCACAGTTTAAACTGGCAGCTTCCCATCCACCCTGCCCATTGCACAT
This sequence comes from Ceratotherium simum simum, assembly GCF_057802395.1. Taxonomy (NCBI): domain Eukaryota; kingdom Metazoa; phylum Chordata; class Mammalia; order Perissodactyla; family Rhinocerotidae; genus Ceratotherium; species Ceratotherium simum. The sequence continues at coordinate 18,371,501 of NC_141903.1, read as the reverse complement.
CCTGTAGGTCGCCTCTCTTTATCTCATCACAGGTGGTATCACGGCCTCTTAGGGATCCCGCTCTCCAGCTCTTTCATTTTACAGAGCAGGGAAACGGCTTCTAGCTGATGGCAGACTAGGACTAGAATTCAGGTTTCTTGAGCCCAACCCGCTGCCAGGTTTATTGAGGGCAGGCATGAAGGGAAGAGGGAGGGACTTCACACACCCATGTGCTCGGCAATTTATAGACTATTAAGAAAAATGTCCTCTCTTACATATTTTTATATTCTCTTCCATGTTTCTACAAGTAAGTGTCCAAAATACTATCCCCAGCTGATTGCTTATTGGACAAATTTGGTTGACCCACTGTCTTGTGCCCCGAAGCGGCATTTTAAACCCCTCCTTACCCTCTCCCAGGTCTGTCCCACCTCTGCATCCCCCAGGATTGAATTTCCCAAGGGTGATCGCCACACAGAGCCAGCAACCTAGTCACAAGATGGCTAAATATAAACCGTGCAGACTGCAAATAAGCCTCCGCGATCCTCTGCTCCTTTGTTGAGCTTATTATCCTCCCACATCAGACTGGCAAGGAGGCACCTGCATCGTCCATGCTGGGCAGGACCCAGTGGGTGTTCGTGCCCAACAGGACAAGCCAAACAAACACAACTCTGATGTGAGCTGAGTCATTCCCCTTCTCCAGTGGAGCGGGGCCTGCTTTTCAGAAAAAGCCCACAATCCTCAGGCTTTGATTTCCAAAGCAAATTACTGTGAATCACATCAATGTTGGGAACAGATGCAACAGTCTGGCCGAGGGCTGTGTGCAGCCAGTCAGCCAGGGACGTGGAACCAGGGACAAAGAGACGTGGTGTGGCGTGGAATGTGTCTCTTCTCTGTCTCCTCCATTGGCTTACCTCTTCAAGGGAGGATGGGGAATGGGGGACAAGGAGGTGGGCAGGGGATCCACGGTTCTGGGCTGTATAGCCATCCTGGAACATGAGATGTGGAGATAGCGACCCCAGAGACACACGTTTTTAGGTGAGGACTTCTCATCGATGAGTGATGTCTGTTGTGGACTGAGGTGTGATGGGTGTTAATAGCATGCTGTGTATTTGCCATCTGTGATCTAGAGGAAACCAACCTCAGTTTTTGGATTTCTTACTATGTAGGGTGGAATGGGGCCTCCAGAAAGTTATTGGCTTAGCTGAAGCCCCAAACTGTCATGTTGAAACAGCTGTAGTGTTCAGGACCCCAAGGAGGATTAGTTTTCCCAGAGATTTGAGATCTATTTTGACCCTTGGATGGTACTAGGAGAAGGAACAGGAAAGACCCTGTGTTTGGAAAGGACCTGGAGTTTGAATTCTTTCATGAAAGGGCACTGATGACCTCCATTGCTAATCTAAAGGACATTTTTTAGCCTTTATCTTAAATAAACTGTTATTAGCACTCGATGCTACTGGCCATTTCTTCCTTCTTGAATTATGCTCTTCCCTTGGTTAAAAACACTATTCTGCTTTTCCTTCTGTTGCTCTGGTCTTTCGTTTGTTTCTCTAGAGGTTCATCCTCCCTTGCTGTTAGATATTACGGTCCCTCAAGACTTGTCCTCCGCCCACTTCTTTTTCCACCCTGTATTCTTTCCCTGAGTGATCTCATCCTAGACAATTACTTCAATTCCCACCTACATGGATATACTTGACATTTTATATCTTGAACCACACACAGCCCCTCAGCTCCAGTGGCCTGATTGACATCTCCACTTGGAGGTCTCAAAGGTCCCTCAAACTCAACATGTTTGAAATAGAGCCTGTGATCTCTCATCTGTGACCCACCTACCTGGATCTCCTCTGGTGTTTCTTACCTCGTCAAACCGTACCACCATCCAGTTAAATAAGCCAGAAAAGTCACCCTGAACAAGCCCCCTCCCTCTCTCTTCCCGTAGCCAATCCATCACCTAGCCCTGATAGTTTTACCTCATAAATATTTTTGAATCTGTCTACTTTTTCCTTTCACAACCATCATCCTAGTTCAAGCTATTATCATCTCTTGCTTGGACTACAGATGGGCTCATATCCCATAATTCCTTTCCTTAAATTCATTCCAGCTCCCAGGTAGTCAAAAAATGTCATTGTCAAAGGTGTACTGGATCATTCATTCCCCTCTTTCTACCCTTCATGTTTCTACCCTGACATTGGCCTCTAGTTTACTATGAGGTGATGCTATGAGAAAGACAGTTAAAATTTTGACACTCATATAGTGATCTCATTTTCAAAGTACTTTTGTTCACATTATCGCATTTAGTTCTCAATTAACCCTGTGAGCAGGTCACAATCACCTCATTGTAGGGATCTTATCTGTTTTTCTTGAAAATGATCTCAGAGAGGTGAACTAGCTCTTCTAAGGTCATCCAGCTGGTTCGTGAGGGGGCCAGGGTCTTCTAACTCCTCAGACAAACCTCACTGTTTCCCCCCTAGTCAAATGAGGGCTTTGGATTAGCCAGCTGCTCTTGAAGGCTCATTCTAGCTTTAAGTCTGTGATTCCAAGGTTTGCAGGGTCCAAGAGGAAGTTGCAAAAACATTTCAAAGGGTGAGTTGAGAGAAGAGGTTCAAAGTGAAACTTGTCTGTCTCCAGATTGAACTTTAGATCTGAAGTGCAGAGACAACAGATCAATTTTCTCCTCTTGTGGCTTCTTCTTCTCAGGCCTCTCAATGACTAGAGGTTGGGTTACAGCTTGACGGTTACCCGAGAAGGGCTGAGGGATGTAAATTTTGTTTGGGAAAAGATCAGACGTGGGAAGAATGAAAACCTCACTGTTTTGACAAAGAGGGTAATGTGAAGGGAAAACAATCCCTGTGAATGAGCCGGTGTGACAACTTGAAATAAAAGCAGGTGAGCCATAGGAGTGGAGAATTGGAGGGAAGAAAGAGTCAAGGCAACAAAGGGCCAGATTTCAGGTTCCCAAATGTGATCCATACAGTTTACATCTGAGAAAGCACCAGAAGTTTCTGTATGTGGTATAGATTGCTATGTCTTCTCTTGGTATGTGCGAATTAAGGGCTTCTCAAGCTGCAAAAAGATCATTAATGGATTGAATGAACAGGGGGCGTTCCTTTGATGAGATGGCTGTTCTCTGTGAACTTTTCATTAGGCTAGAAACAAAAATATAGACAGTTCCTTATCCTGGGCATAAATATGACAGATGGCTGATCTGTGGACCGTGTAGAGTAGGGATGGTAAATAAGTTTAATTTCCCGTGGTATCCCTGATTGTTTACATGGTGATGGCTGTCTTGAACACTGGGATGAGAAAGACTTTAAAGGCAAACGTGGGCTTGATGGGGAAATGTGTGACAGTCGATTAGCAATGTCTGCCATGGCTGAGGAATGAGGCAGTGGGAGTCCAGATACTGATCTGAATCGGTGCTACTCACAGTGTGGTCTGCAGATGGGTGTAGGTCTACAAAATATTTGTTATCCAGGATAAAATGAGTACAGAAATTGGAAGTAAGCATTTAAAAGCTTTAATAGCAATTCGACGTTGCTGTCCAATGCAATTGGAATTGCTGTCTCCTCCATGTGTATAATATAAAGTATTGATCTGTGATGGATTGAAAATAAAAATACACCTGGCCTTTTATCATAGACAGTTTGAGAAGCATTTACCTAAAGGACTGTATTTGATCCCATTAGTTCCTGTGAAAGACTTTGAAATGCCCTGGACTTGGGGAGGTTATGAATGCAGCCAAAGTCCTATACACGTCAGCGTTTACAAGGACTCGTTAACTAAGCATGGGTGTTTGCCAGCTCTCCTCTTCTTGCTTGGCAGAAGGATTAAGATAATAACTACTCAGAGATTGCCAAAAATGCGTTTCTGGCATTCTCTACCCATTTCTACTTTCCATTTATTCCATAAAATCTTCACTAACATTGATTTCTTCCAGTGGCATGTTGGTGAGGCCAGCAAAAAGGTTATGTCATTGATGGGCCTGGAGGGCGAACAGAGAGAGGTGTCCAACATCAGCTGTTGAATTGGCCTGAGTGGCCACTGGGGTCATGAATTAATCTATCCATTCATTTACCCATTCATACATCCTCAATCATTCATTCTGTCGTTCAACAACTCTTTGTGGAATGCCAACTATGAGCGTTGCAGTGCCAGGTACTGGGGACATGATGGTGACCAAGACAGACAAGTTCTCTGCTTTCACGAAACTGACAGTGTAGGAAAGGAGACAGATATTAAATTAAATAATGTATATAGGTAGTGGTATAAATCCTGGGGGTGCTCTGACGGGGAAGCATTGGTTGCTCTGAGAATATTTAGCAGTTGTGCTCTCCTGGCCAGGGCATGTTGAAAGACCCCCTGAGGAAGTGATGTGTCTTCTGATGTGGCTGGACCATGATGAATGACTGGAGAGCAGAGGAGGCTACTCAAGATGATTCTGGAGAGGTGGGCAAGGGACAGATGGTGCAAGGCCTTGCAGGCCGCAGAAGGAGTTTGCACTTGATCCCAAGAGCAGTAGGGAGCCTGAAGGAGTTATAAATATGATTAGGACATCATCTCTGCTCTCAAGAGGTCATTAGCTTGGTAGGGGAGAAAGATACCTAAGCAACCAGCTATAATGTAATGTGATCTGGGTTATATAGAAATGTACACACAGATGGGAAATGATAGGATTAGAAGACTGAAATTATTTAACAGACGAAGTTGGACACTGTCACTCTCTTGCTTTAAACACTTTTGTAGCTTCCTGCTGTTCTTAGAGTACAGGCAAAATCTTTCTATACGGCCCCACGTGATCTGGTTGCTCCCTCCCTCCTCAGACTCTTTGGGGTGCTCTCTTTCTTGCTTTGTCCACTCCCGATATCCTGACTGATCCCCAGATATCACACCCTTTCTTCCTATTGTGTGGACCTTTGTTTGGATGCTTTCCCTATGCCCCCACCCCACCTCTGTCTGCCTCACTAATTCTCTAAGTTTTTAGGTCTCAGCTTAAATATCTGCAGCTCCCCAGAGGACCCTGTACTTCTCCTTCCTAGTGCTCAGGACAAGTGGAATTCTTTATGTGTATGATTGGTGGTTTAATGTCTGTCTTCCCTGAGGCAGTAAGCACTTGATATGTGTTGAATGAATGAATGAGAGGACAGCTAGCCTGGCCTGGAAAGATAACAGTGCTGCTGTGACAGAGAGTGGACATAGGGTGTGGAGTTGGGGCCGAGTATGGAGGAGTGGGCATGACATGTCCCAGAACACAGCCATTTCCTCCCGGTTGGCTTTTTCTCTCTCTCGAGCATGTGTGAAATGAACCACGGTATGATGGGACTCTCTGAAAGGCCACTTTCAAGGGATTATCGATGCCAATCCTTAGCTCTTTAGGGAAAGCAAACATCCCAGGTGGATAAATTGTGCTTAGTCCTATCTCTTTGAATTATTAAAAAAAACTCTTCAACTTTAAATTTGCTCGGGGCTAAGGAGTTTCTTTTCAGGTATGTCACTTGGCAGAATGATGGGCATGTTGGAAGGCTGGGGCTGGTGGCTGGGGCAGTGGCCAGGCACAGCTGAGCCCTCCTCCCCCTGCATTCCCCTCTGTCCTGGGTGGATGAGGGCTTGCTGGCCTTATGGTTTTGGTTCAAGAACCAATGTCTGTAAACTTTCCTGTATGAGGCATTTATTGCTGTGTAACAGCTTATCCCCAACTTTCATGGCTTAAAGTAATGATTATCATTTACTCTCTCTCACGGTTTCTATGGGTAAGGAATTCAAAACACAAGGAACATGGCTTGTGTCTGTTCCACCCTGTCTGGGACCTCAGCTGGGGTGGGTTGAAGGCTGGGTGCTGGAATCATCTAAAGTCTCCTTTACTTACATGTCTGGTGGTTGATGCTGCTGTTGTCTGGGGGCCTAGCTGGGTCTGTTGGCCGGGACACCCAAGTGAGTCTTCTCCACGTGCTTGGGCTTCCTTGCAACATGGTGGTTGGATTCGAAGGGCAAGCATCTCAAGAGAGAAAGCCAGGTGGAAGCTGAATCCGTTTTAGAACCTAGTTCTGGATGTCACATAGCATCACTTCTGCCACATTTTATTTGTTAGAAGAGAATCACTAAATCCTCCCTGTGTTCAAAGGAAAGGAAATTAGATTCCACTTTTTACAGGCATATTTTAAAACCACCACATTCCCTTAAACAAATGCCAAGAGAGAACTCTGGAATAATGATATAGGGTCAAATGTAAAAGAATGGCATTATAGCAAAAATCTCATTTTTGAGATTTTATAGGACCCTACCCAAGGCAGTGTTTCGGCAGCTTCCCGCAGTCCCCATCTCCCATTAGGGAGATGCACTGGCTTCTGAGAAGCTGCTCTACCCTTGGTTACATACACATAGGGCAATCTGATTTTATTGTGTATGCGTGTGTGTGGCAGGGGTCTCCACAGTTCACCTGGACCTCTGCAGACACTCTAGTCACTGTCCTGGAACATTGGGCAGATTCTCAAAGTTCAGTATAGATTTGTTATGTTTTAGAGCTGCCCAAAGAGAAAATAAATAAATAAGCCATGTTAATAGTGAAGAGTTATATTTAAGGGAAGGTTCTTTGACTGGACTAGTTGAAATGTTAATTTTATTACTCAAGAGGGCACTTTGGAACTCTCTGTCATTATCAAACGATTAAACTGTAGTTCCTTATTAATTTTTACTGCCTTCCTAGGTAATTAGTGGCACATAATGTGAATTGCATCCCATTAATGAATAGATTTTTGATTGTGCGTGGGCAGGGCCTTTTATTTGGCTCTTCAACGAGACAAGGCCGGTGAAAGGAAGAAGGGTGGACCTTTCCCAGAATAGAGGGCCTCCACACACCTTCCTGAGTCTAAGGTTAACCCTGGCAGAACTCTACATAACACATGGTCATCAAGCTCTCAGGAAGGTATGATGGCTCTGGGGCTCTCCTTGAACTCAAAGTTGGCAGTCAGAAAATGGAGAGTTCTTTTGGAACAAAGATTTGGAAACCAAAAACAGGATATTGAGATTCCTGAAGTCCTAAAGGCAGATCATCACTTGAGAATTCATCTTTTTTTTTTTTTTTGGTGAGGAAGATCAGCCCTGAGCTAACATCCATGCTAATCCTCCTCTTTTTGCTGAGGAAGACCAGCTCTAAGCTAACATCTATTGCCAACCCTCCTTTTTTTTTCCCCCGAAGCCCCAGTAGATAGCTGTATGTCATAGTTGCACATCCTTCTAGTTGCTGTATGTGGGACGCGGCCAAGCATGGCGTCAGTGTGCGCCCGGGATCCGAACCAGGGCCGCCAGTAGTGGAGCGCGCACACTTAACCGATAAGCCATGGGGCCGGCCCGAGATTTCATCTTTTTGTTTTGTTGAAAGTGTCATTTATGAAGCACCTGTGTATCCCTGGCACTTTACTAGGCAGGATGAGTGTATTATTTAATTCTCAACACCACTCCAGGAGATCGCGATTATTACCTCCATTTTATAGACGAGGAAAACTCATCTTAAGCTTAAAAACATGAGATCGTATAGTAAGTGACAGATCTTGGTCCTAAGCCCAGGTCTGGCTGAGTCCAGAGCCTGAATTCTCAACCGTTGCATCTTACTGCCTGTTGGCTGGGCCTTATGTTTATTCATATCCTCAGTCCAGTCACTCTGATTTATTTTAACTCTTTTCTTGTTTGTAGATCTTTAACAAAACAGAACACCAGTGTTGAAAGGACCTTAGAGATGTAATGTGATCCCTCCATCTTATAAATGAGGAAATTGAGGCCCCGGAAGAAGGGACCGTCTAACCAGTGAGAGAGTAGTGAATCTTGTTCCATCTTCAGCCTTGAGGTCGTGGGAGTCCTGGCTGCCAGCGGTTCCCCTGATTCCCGCTCTGTCTGCGTAATCCTCAAATCTTAACAGAGAAGTCGAACTCGGGCTTCCCAGGTTGGCTTCTCACTGGCCATGCCGCCTGCTCTGAGAATCTAGGTAGGCCACGTTCCTCCCTCTGGGAACCTCTAGCCAACTCTGTCTTGTCCACTTGCAACCCGAATGTCACCAGCCTGGAAACATAAATTATGTTGGCACCAGCCCCCACTTGCTCCGCTGACAGCACTCGCCTCCTCAAAGCATTCTCTGGTGATTTCTGGGATTGCCAAGGCTTGTCTCAGGTGCTCCCAGAGCCAGTCTGTCAGCTGCAGGCCTCTTCCCTCCTCTCTTCTGGCTTCCACCTGATAGAGTCCACTGCCTGGGAAGCCGCTCACTGTAGGCTCCTTGATGCCCATCATGAGGACATTGTTGGCTTTCCATGCCAAAGGGGGTCTCTGTGGGTGCTCGCAAAGCTTCCAGTTTCTCATGGGCAGAGCATTGCTGGGTTATGTGGTGGCCCAAAGAAGGGCCCCTTTAGAGCCCCTTGCCTCATTGTCACTGGGCTCTTGTGAACAGTGTCATGAGCCCCTGGCCATCACTCCTCACTCAAAATATCACCAGGATGCTCATGAGTTGTGGTCCCATCAGTTTCTGGCCTTTACTCCCCCAACCATAAGAGCTCAAACTTATTCCAAGAACAGATGGGAGGCAGATGCCACCCATTCCTTCCACCCTCCTCTGTTCTCCTCTTTGACCTTGCTCCTCAGCCTGCACTCCTCCCTCCATCCTCAGGTACAGAATAAAGGTGTTTATCCTTCATTGAATATGATTTCATTGAACACCTGCTCTGTGCCAGGCTTTCTGCTACGTGCTGAGTATACATTGTAAACATTATTTGCCAATCCCTCTTTTCTTCCTTTTTCGTAGAACCTCAACTTTGTTTGGGCTAAGAATTTGTCCAACTCCAGTGAAGACTCAAGATTGTTCTCAATTGATCAGGATAATATCCCCCGGCCCCACCCAGCAATCTGGTGGCTACATGATCCTAAGCTGGATGAGATGTAAGAGGAAGGATGGCTCCTTCTGGGGAAGCATTTGCTTTCCTGATAAAGGGCAGACGTGAAAGGGGACCTGGTGGTGCTGCCCCTTTTGCTGTTTTTCTGCCTTGAGTAGGGGTTGATGCCTGGGGCTTGAGAGCCTGGAGCATTAAGCTTGGGTAGGAGGAGCCAACACGAAGATGGTGGAGCAGAAATATAGGAGAGCCTGGATCCTGATGACTTGGTTGAACTGCCAGACCAACCCTAAGGCTCCCTCCCTCTGGGCTTCTCTCTCAGAAGACAAGTGATGCAGAATGGTTGGAGATACTCCTAACTTCTTTATCAGCCCTAACAGACACCAGCATGGTGAGTGACGGGACACGGTCCCTGCCCCCATGGAGCACACATGCCATCAATGGGTGACAGAGATGCTGGGAGGGGTACAGAATGAAGGTGTTGACTCAGGCAACGCCTGGGTGCCAGCTCAACCATTCTCTTTTGCTTATCAGAGGAGAAAAACAGCATTCCTTACACACAGTGTCTTTGCTCAGTATAATTAAATTCCATCTCTATTTGCTTTTACTTTTAACTTCTAATTTCTCAGAGTAAATATGAGCCAGGAAAGCTGATCAAGGACACACCTGCTCCTAGGAGCCTGGCCGGTCTGTGGGCCCTGGTAGACTGCAAGCTCATTTAGAGAGCACTCCGGATCGATAATGATTTCAGATACACCAGGGGCCAAGTGTTTGAAGCCAGTGCCTCTGGGACGAGTGATGGCTACATTCGGGGTGCTCTGGCAAAGGGTAGAGGCTCTTTTCTTCCCTCCTCCTCTGCACAGGGAGAGGTAATCCCTTTTTTTGGCTGTAGGGTTGCTAGGTCAGTCAGCCCAGGGAATGCTAGATTCGCAGCTTGGGTTTTCTCTCACACGTGGCAAGTTCTGCCAAGGGAGAGGGAGAGGAGGGTGGTGGTGAAGAGTTCCAGCTCTGAGAATCCAGACTTTGCCTCTACATGCTGTGTGACCTTGGGCAAGTTGCTCAGCCTGGCTTAGCCTTGATTTCTTTATCAGGACTCTGTGGATAATCACAGTAGACAAGGCTTCTTTCATAAATCTTCCAGGGAGTGGGATCACCGACAGCTGGAATGGTGAGGAAGTGAATTTGTGGAGTGCATAGAAATGATAACATCCCAAACAGCTGGAGGTGTAACATAAGTAAAAACATAGAGGTAAAACCAAACCAAACCAAACCACAAAACAAAATCCAGAACCTGTTGGGGGAGGTGTGGGAAGAACTCTGTCTCCCTGCCTAGATCTGCTACAGCCAAGATCCTGCCTTGTTAAAAAAGAACTAAAATACTCCCCAAAACATGGCAGCCACAAATATATATTTTTAATGATGTTCAAATTTTCTGTATTTTATTTTATTTTTTTTTAAATTTTTTGTTTATTGCGGTAACATTGGTTTATAACATTGTATAAATTTCAGGTGTACATCATTATACTTCTATTTCTGCATAGATTACATCATGTTCACCACCCAAATACTAATTACAACCCATCACCACACACATGTGCCAAATTATCCCTTTTGCCCTCCTCCCTCCCCCCTTCCCCTCTGGTAACCACCAATCCAATCTCTGTCTCTATGTGTTTGTTTGTTGTTGTTATTATCTACTACTTAATGAAGGAAATCATACGGTATTTGACCTTCTCCCTCTGACTTATTTCACTTTGCATAATACCCTCAATGTCCATCCATGTTGTCACAAATGGCTGGATTTCATCGTTTCTTATGGCTGAGTAGTAGTCCATTGTGTATATATACCACATCTTCTTTATCCATTCGTCCCTTGATGGGCACTTAGGTTGCTTCCAAGTCTTGGCTATTGTGAATAATGCTGCAATGACACAGGGGTGCATGTATCTTTACGCATTGGTGTTTTCAAGTTCTTTGGATAAATACCCAGCAGTGGAATAGCTGGATCATATGGTAGTTCCATCCTTGATTTTTTGAGGAATCTCCATACTGTTTTCCATAGTGGCTGCACCAGTTTGCACTCCCACCAGCAGTGTATGAGAGTTCTCTTCTCTCCACATCCTCTCCAACACATGTTGTTTCCTGTCTTGTTAATTATAGCCATTCTGATGGGCGTGAGGTGATATCTCATTGTAGTTTTGGTTTGCATTTCCCTGATAGTTAATGATTTTGAACATCTTTTCATGTGTCTGTTGGTCATCTGTATATCTTCTTTGGAGAAATGTCTGTTCATGTCTTTTGCCCATTTTTTAATTGGGTTGGTAGTTTTTTTGTTGTTGAGATGCATGAGTTCTTTATATATTTTGGAGATTAAGCCCTTCTCAGATGTATGGTTTGCAAATATCTTCTCCCAATTGTTAGGTTGTCTTTTCATTTTGTTGATGGTTTCCTTTGCTGTGCAGAAGCTTTTTAGTTTGATGTAGTCCCATTTGTTTATTTTTTCTATTGTTTCTCTTGCCCAGTCAGACATGGTGCTTGAAAATATGTTGCTAAGACCAATGTCGAAGAGTGTACTGCCTATGTTTTCTTCTAGAAGTTTCATAGTTTCAGGTCTTACATTCAAGTCTTTAATCCATTTGGAGTTAACTTTTGTGTATGGTGTAAGGTAAGGGTCTACTTTCATTTTTTTGCATGTGGCTATCCAGTTTTCCCAACACCATTTGTTGAGGAGACTTTCTTTTCTCCATTGTATGTTCTTGGCTCCTTTGTCAAAGATTAGCTGTCCATAGATGTGTGGGTTTATTTCTGGGCTTTCGATTCTATTCCATTGATCTGTGTGTCTGTTTTTGTGCCAGTACCATGCTGTTTTGGTTACTATAGCTTTGTAGTATATTTTGAAATCAGGGAGTGTGATACCTCCAGCTTTGTTCTTTTTTCTCAGGATTCCTTTACCTATTCGGGGTCTTTTGTTGTTCCATATAAATTTTAGGATTGTTTGTTCTATTTCTGTGAAAAATGTTGGAACTTTGATAGGGATTGCATTGAATCTATAGATTGCTTTAGGAAGTATGGACATCTTAACTATGTTAATTCTTCCAGTCCAAGAGCACGGAATATCTTTCCATTTCTTTGTGTCTTCTTCAATTTCTTTCAGCAATGTTTTATAGTTTTCTGTGTACAGCTCTTTCACCTCTTTGGTTAAGTTTATTCCTAGGTATTTTATTCTTTTTGTTGCAATTGTAAATGGGATGGTATTCTTAATTTCTCTTTCTGCTACTTTGTTGATAGTGTATAGAAATGCAACTGATTTTTGTATGTTGATTTTGTATCCTGCAACTTTACCATATGCGTTTATTACTTCTAAAAGTTTTCTGGTGGATTCTTTAGGGTTTTCTATATATAAAATCATGTCATCTGCAAATAGTGACAGTTTCACTTCTTCCTTTCCAATTTGGATCCCTTTTATTTCTTTTTCTTGCCTGATTGCTCTGGCTAGGACTTCCAGTACTATGTTAAATAGGAGTGGTGACAGTGGGCATCCTTGTCTGGTTCCTGTTCTTAGAGGGATAGCTTTCAGTTTTTCACCATTGAGGATGATATTAGCTGTGGGTTTCTCATATATGGTCTTTATTAGGTTGAGGTACTTTCCTTCTGTACCCATTTTATTCAGAATTTTTATCATAAATAGATGCTGTATCTTGTCAAATGCTTTCTCCACATCTATTGAGATGATCATGTGATTTTTATTCTTCATTTTATTAATGTGGTGTTTCACGTTGATTGATTTGCGAATGTTAAACCATCCCTGCATACCTGGAATAAATCCCACTTGATCATGGTGTATAATCTTTTTAATGTATTGTTGTATGCGATTTGCTAGTATTTTGTTGAGGATTTTTGCATTGATGTTCATCAGCGATGTTGGCCTGTAATTTTCTTTTTTTGTGTTGTCCTTGTCTGGTTTTGGTATCAGGGTAATGTTGGCTTCATAGAAGGAGTTAGGGAGCTTCCCTCCCTCCTCAATTTTTTGGAAGAGTTTGAGAAGGATAGGTATTAAGTCTTCTTTGAATGTTTGGTAGAATTCACCAGGGAAGCCGTCTAGTCCTGGACTTTAATTTTTAGGGAGGTTTTTGATTACTGTTTCGATCTCCTTACTGGTGATTGGTCTATTCAAATTCTCTACTTCTTCTTGATCCAGTTTTGGAAGGTTGCATGATTCTAAGAATTTATCCATTTCTTCCAGATTGTCGAATTTGTTGGCATATATAGCTTTTCATAGTATTCTCTTATAATCTTTTGTATTTCTGAGGTGTCTGTTGTAATTTCTCCTCTTTCATTTCTGATTTTACTTATTTGTGCCTTCTCTCTTTTTTTCTTGGTGAATCTAGCTAAAGGTTTGTCAATTTTGTTTATCTTTTCAAAGAACCATCTCTTGGTTTTATTAATTTTTTTCTATTGTTTTTTTGGTTTCTATTTCATTTATTTCTGCTCTGATTTTTATTATTTCTCTTCTTCTACTGATTTGGGGCTTTGTTTGTTCTTCTTTTTCCAGTTCCTTTAGGTGCATTGTTAGATTGTTTATTTGAGATTTTTCATGTTTGTTGAGGTGGGCCTGTATTGCTATAAACTTCCCACTTAGAACTGCTTTTGCTGTATCCTGTAAATTCTGGCATGTTGTATTTTCATTTTCATTTGTCTCCAGGTATTTTTTGATTTCTTCTTTGATTTCTTCATTGACCCAGTCATTGTTCAGTAGCATTTTGTTTAATCTCCACATATTTGTGGCTTTTCTGATTTTCTTCCTAGAGTTGATTTCTAGTTTCATACTGTTGTGGTCAGAAAAGATGCTTGGTATTATTTCAATGTTCTTAAATTTATGGAGACTTGTTGTGTGGCCTAATATGTGATCAATCCTGGAGAATGTTCCATGTGCATTTGAAAAGAACGTGTATTCTTCAGTTTTTGGATGGAATGCTCTGTATATATCTACTAGGTCCATCTGTTCTAGTGTATCATTTAAGGCCAATGTTTCCTTATTGATCTTCTGTTTGGATGATCTATCCGTTGGTGTAAGTGGAGTGTTAAAGTCCCCTACTATTATTGTGTTACTGTCTATTTCTGTTTTTATGTCTGTTAATAATTGCTTTATATATTTACAAGTGTTATATCCTCTTGTTGGATTGTTCCCTTGATCATTGTGTAGTGCCCTTCTTTGTCTCTTTTTACAGTTTTTGTTTTAAAGTCTATTTTGTCTGATATGAGTACTGCTACCCCAGCTTTCTTTTCATTGCCATTTGCATGGAGTATCTTTTTCCATCCCTTCACTTTCAGTTTGTGAGTGTCTTTAGGTCTGAAGTGTGTCTCTTGTATGCAGCACATATATGGGTCTTGTTTTTTTATCCAATCAGCCACCCTATGCCTTTTAATTGCAGCATTTAGTCCACTGACATTTAAAGTAGCTATTGATAAGCATGTACTTACTGCCATTTTTTAACTTTTTTTTTCTCAGTGTTTTAGTAGTCCTTCTCTCTTCCTTTCTTCTTCTACACAGAATTGATGGTCTCTTTAGTTTGACCTCTGTCTGAAAGCTCTACTCTTTAACTCCCTTCCTCCTTCCTTTTATGTTTTTGATATCATATCTAACCTCTTTTTTGTGCATTTGTATCCATTACCCTCTTATCATGGAAATAGATAATTTTTCCTATTTGTGGTCTTCTCTTTCCCCCTTAAATCAGTCCCTTTACCATTTCTTATAGCACTGGTTTCTTGGTGACAAACTCCTTTAATTTTTGCTTGTCTGGGAAATTTTTGATCTCTCCTTCCATTTTGAATGATAACCTTGCTGGGTAGAGTATTCTTGGCTGTAAGTTTTTTCCTTTTAGCACTTTAAATATATCTTGCCATTCTCTTCTAGCCTGTAAGGTTTCTGCTGAGAAGTCAGCTGATAGCCTTATGGGGTTTCCTTTGTATGTAACTTGAATTTCTCTTGTGGCTTTTAGGATTCTCTCTTTATCTTTAATTCTGGACATTTTGATTATGGTGTGTCTTGGTGTGGGCCTCTTTGGGTTTATCTTGTTTGGGGCTCTCTGTGATTCCTGTACCTGGATGTCTGTTTCCTTCCTTAGGTTAGGGAAGTTTTCATCTATTATTTCTTGAAATAGATTCTCTGCCCCTTTGTCTCGCTCTTCTCCTTCCAGGACACCTATAACATGGATGTTAGTGAGCTTGATCTTGTCCCAGAGGGTCCTTAGACTGTCCTCACTCTTTTTAATTCTTTTCTCTTTTACCTGTTCAGCTTGGGTAATTTCTTCTAGTCTTTCGTCCATCTCACAGATCCTTTCTTCTGTATCCTCTACTCTGCTTCTGAGTCCCTCTAGTGAATTTTTCATTTCCAGTATTGTATTCTTCATTTCTGATTGGTTCTTTTTTACATCTTCCATTTCTTTGTTGACATTCTCACTGAGTTCATCTATTCTTCTCCCCAGATCAGTGAGCATCCTTAACACTCTTTGTTTGAACTCTCTGTTGGGTAGGTTGCTCATTTCTGTTTCACTTAGTTCCTTTTCTGGGGTTTTGTCCTGTTCCCTTACTTGGAATGTATTCCTTTGCCTCCTCATTTTGCCTCTTTCCCTGTGCTTGTGTCTACGTATTAGGTAGGTCAGCTACGTCTCCTGCTCTTGGATAGGTGACCTTATGTAAGTGATGACTTAGGAGGCCTGCAGTGTGCTTCCCTCAGTTCTCAATGTTCCAGGGGTGACCCCTATGTGGGCTACGTGTGTCCTTCTGTTGTGGCCTGTTTGCTCTCCCTGTAGGTGCCCAGGGAGTCCGAGTTATGCTCCTGGCCAGCTGTTGTAATGCTCAGCTGTTTGTAGTTGTTGTGGGCCCTTTAGTCTCTTTATCAGGTGTGGGGATCCCCAACACAGTTGGCTGCAAGTTCTAATACCACATTTGTGTTGCAGTATTTCTTTTAAGTGAGTAGGTCCCCAGCGTGGCAGGTTGTTAGGCTCAGGGCCTTACAATTGCTATAAGCCTCCAGACTTTAGGTCTCTTGTCAGCTCTCTGAGGATTGTAGCTGGGTGGGGCTGGCCTCAGGCACAGGAGCACCCAATTGTTTCAGGCTTTGGAAGGTGGGGCAAACCTCCTATGTGGGTCTTTGAGAAGCACAAGTATTCTGCAGCTGACAAGCCCTGCTCCCCACAGGTCCACACACACAGTCAACACAGTCCTGCCCCGTGTGCGCGCCTGACCTCCCGAAGCGGACCCAGTCTCTCCACGGCGGCAGCCCCACACACTCCACCACGGCCCCACACTCTCCACCCGCTCCTTGTGCACGCCCTGCCCCACGGAAGTTGGCTCAGTTGCCAGGCTGCAGAGAATCCAGTCACCAGTCTATGCAGGCCCACAAGTTGCCTGAGGGCTTGTTGTTGGGTGGGGCCAGTCTCTGGGGTGGGCTGCCTGCCCTGGCTGAGCTGGATTAAATCGGTGCTCTAGCGGGTGGGGCAGGCCCTGGGCTAACAGGCCTCAGGGAGAACTCCAAGGGTGTCTGTGTCAGCACGCCCACACCAGGCCAGAACAATGGCCGCTGCCAATGTCCCAGTCCCTGGAGAGGTCTCACCCTCACCGAGATGCACACAGGGCCTATTAGGTGAGTCTCTTTTCACTAAAGCACTGTGCACCTTTCTTTCTGGTGATTTTAGGTTGCTTTCTGAAACGGATGAGTTTGTGCATGGGCCCTTTAAGAGCCGGTTTTAATTTCTTTGTGAACCAATTTTTCTGGGGGTATTCCCCAATGTTTTAGTAGCAGGCAAAGTCAGATATTATGCCACTCATCTTGATTGTGCTGGGTCCACAAAATGCCCACAGCGGGGGCGCTCCCCGGCTCAGGGCCCCGCTCCTCCAGGGAGGCTGGGGACCTGTGGGCTGCTCCCAGCGGCCGTGAGGCGCTGCGGCTTGTGAAGGTGGCGTTTTTCCTCTCCAGAAGGGAGTTTCTGCCTCTTCTACCTCAGTTAGGATTGTCCGTTGTTGCAGGAGTTCCTCTTATCCAGTTTTCAGTTCTGTCTCAGGGGTAATTTTTCCACAAGTAGTTGTAAATTGGCTGTGTCCGCGGGAGGAGGTGAGTTCAGAGTCTGCCTATGCCACCATCTTGACTTCCTCCTGAAATCAGTTTCTGTATTTTTAATGGTAGAAATAGGCACCTTTATGCTGCTGGTGGATGTCTATCTATCTTAGTAAAATATTTAGGACAATTTGTCAATATGAATCAAGAGCCCTAAGAGTGTTCACATCCTTGGACCTAGTAATTCCACTTTCAGAAAGTGATTTAAGGAAATAAAAATATGGTTTTGGGAAAATTGGGTTAGCTTGATTTTTCTCCAGTATTGTAAAGATAGAGAGGAACTGTCCAATAATTTCTTAAATTCTGGTGAATCTGTACAATGGAATACCATGTTACCATTAAAAAATGAACAATATTGGACCCCGAGAAGAGGTTCAAGATGGAAGCAGATACGAAGCGTGAAGATTCTGGACTTATATTCTTGAAGTTTAAACCTGCTTCTACCACTTTGTGGCTGTGTGACCTTGGACAAATTACATGACTTCTCTGTGTCTAGGAGTTATAAAAAATAATTGCTTTAGGGGTTTGTTATAAGTGAGATAAGGCTTGCAAAGCTCACAGGACAGTGGCAAGTATATGGTAAGTGCTTTATCTATCATTAAGTGAGAAGTATGAAGACATGTTTCAAAAAAAGGAAGAAAATTATATGTGCAAGGAAAAAAGAGAGAATAGAATTTATTTATCTATTCAATACATATTTATTGAGTCTCTCCTACGTGCCAGGTTCTGGAATACAATGGTGAACAAAGAAACACAAATATCTGCGTTAGGAGGGTTTACAGTTCAGAGAGGAAGTTCACATAAGAATCGCCAGGAGTGTTTTTCAAAAATGCAGATGCTGGAGACCCATCCATCCCCAGAAATCTGGATTCTGCAGGTTTGTGGGATCCAAGAGTCTTCCTTCTGTGTATCCACCAGGAGATTCTGCTGCAGCCCTTGGGAGACTGCGCTGTTGGGTCTACCCCCAAGCAAAGGAGTGACTTTAATTTTTTTCCTTGTGTTTTGTAAAGTTTCCACACTAAGTAAGAATTTCTTTAATAGTTAGAAAAGAGTAAACATTTTATGTGTATAAATATCCAGCACCTATGCCCTTCCAGTCTGCCTTCCGCCACGCCCAGCACAATCCTCCTTTCGTCCACAGTAACGGAAGCACATTGCATGGACTCCAGATTAGAAGAGGCCTCTGGGAATAAGTGGTGGGGCTGTGATTCTCAGGGAGCTGCAATGTCACCAAGGGAACGTGGAAAATTTCTTGCCCAAATCATTTACTTTTGTTGGAATGTGTTCCAGAGCAGCCTCTCTTATGCAAAGGGACCTCTTTAAAGATGCATTTCATTTGCTTTCTTTTTCCTGCAAATTCTCCTGACCTTGAGATTTATCTGGTGGCTCTAGTAATTGGTGCAGTTTCCAGAGTCATTTGTATGGACACTGTGTAATGTGGAGGTAGGGGGAGAAATTTCCACCGTCATCCTGTCCTTGTATCAGGTGAATTTATATTTTATGGTTTTTGGTTAGATTGATTTTTGTGAAACACCCTGGGGTGTTTGCAAATATGAAGGTTCTTGTAGTGCTGGCTGCTTGTTTGCATTTACAGGAAGAATAAAAAGAAGAAAAAAATTTGCTCTCTCTACTGAGAAACTCCTTCGTCCTCAGGAGTGTGGTAGGGAAGGAGATGAAGGGCTTCCAACAGGAGGGAAAATTAGAGGCAAGGAGATCAGAGATCAGGGTGCTACTCTGCCAGTGAGGGCTGATCTGCACCAGGAGTCATTGGCAGGTGTGGGCTGCAAGTTTTCAAGTACTGGGTTGGCCTCACCAAAGAAACCGGTTAAGATAAACACAACCGCTCTGATTAAAGGCTTTAAAATCCCTGAACTCTCTTATGAGCAGGCTCTGTGGTCCTGCCTTGTGTTCATTCTGGGGCACAATGTGCATTTTGGGCTGATCTTATTAAGTACACAGATATATAGGAGTACCTGCCAACATGTTTATATAATTATATATATATAATTTATATAATTGAAAAACATATCTTCCCTAACCCCAAACTAAGCCAAACCAAACCAAACAAGAATACTTAACTTCTTGCATCAGTTGGTTCCAATGCCTGAAACACCTTTACTGTGGTCCCTTTGGTAAATCTAGGCATAATACGTATGTAGCGTGCATAGCATTACTTATTCTGGGCCCATGGCAGACATCACTAATCATAGTACTCTCTACTGCTGAGGCCAGATGTCAGCACTAGCGCCTAAATATTTTCTCGCTTATAGTCTGGGGCAGAACATTCTTTTGGAGTTGGTCTTAAGCATAGAGAGTGTTGGTAGTTAACCTAACTAGCGGAAACTGTAAGGCCTTCCCTACTCCACAATACTTTCCGCATTAAGCAAATTCGATGCCTGAATTTCTCACCAGGATGGCCATCCCATTTGGATAAAGCAGAGTTGGCAAATACAGAGCATCAGCACTGCTGTTCTCACTGCAGTTCCTCCCTGTTCTGTCCTTGACAGGCACCAATTATAAATTGCAACACTCATGATGAGCTCAGGTGTGACCTTAGAATCTTTCTCAACACAGTTCTCCTTGCAGCTTCTACCAATAGATGGGATTTTGTGTGGAACAGGAAAGGTATTTGGCATCCCTGGGATTCTGAGGGTGTGGAGGTAAGGCATCTGCTGTTAAGCCCATTTACGAACCATTTTGTCAGATTAGCATCACCAGGGAATGGAGGCAATGAGGGCAGTTGTAAACTCTTCCATTGGTATTTAAGACCCTTCATGGTTTGGCCTCAGTTTCCATCTCTAATCAAACAGCTTATGTTTGCTCAGACAAGCCTTCCCACTTGCTTCCATACATCTTGTCTTTTTCCTTTTGGGGATCCTCTGTTTACTGTTTCCCCCACCTGGACCACCCTCCTTCCTGTCCATCCAATTCTTCTTATTCTTTAAGGCTTAGCTCATGGTCCATCTATTTTTGCTAAGTCTTATCTAAATACTAGCCATGATTTCTCTGTGGGTTAAATTCCCATGGCATTTACAATTCATTCAACTCACTTGGCATCGAACATCTTCCCCTGAAACATTTGTTTCCTTTTAATGTCTGTGTGTTTGAATTTTTTAACCACTAGACAATAAACTTTGCCAGCAGGGTCTGGGCCTTCATCTTCCTTTGTGTGGAGTGTATATAATGGGCAAGAACCATTTGTGTGTCTGGGGTGGTAGGAGGAGGAGATGGTGATTGAGAGAAATGAGCCCACTTCATCTGCTCTGCACTCTGGTGGAAGGTGCTCTCTGTTTCCACTGGAGGCCTTTTAAATAGGATTCAAAACATACAGTAGGATGCCTGTGGGTTTTTCCAAGAAAGGCTAATGCAGTGTTGAGAGATACTGAAAGGGAGGATCTGGAGGCTGCCGAGCAGCTAAGTGCCAACCCCAGGTAGTGGATGAAGCACTGAAGCGAGTCTTCCCTTTGGTTGTTCCTGCCTAGAAGGAAGTTACGAAGATATCCAGTCTTTAGAATCATTTCATCTTCAGTCTTGCCATGAGGGAGGAATTACATTGTATCGAAACAGCTAGTTTCACCGTCACTGTGCCCTGCTCAGCATCGGGTGTCAGAGCAAGTAGAGCTCATTGTGTGCATTTGAAATATTTCTTAGTAAGTTTTAAAAAATAAAGCTTCAGTGCTACATAAAAACGATATGAATTTCATTGTTCAAAGCACAGAGAACATAAATAACAGAAATCAGACTTAATGCTCCTGTTCTGTTTATTCTGTGTGTTTCCAAATTACATAATGATGTTTTATTCAAAACGATTTTCCTTAATTACGATGTCATCATATTTTTATTTTACTTAGGGAATAAATTTGTGACAAATCCACAAATTCATAAAAATATTCAATAAAAATTGCTATGAGTCACAGAGCATATAAGTGATCATTCTTTTTGTGCTAATGGATTTTTTTTTTTTTTTTTTGGTGAGGAAGATCAGCCCTGAGCTAACATCTGATGCCAATCCTCCTCTTTTTCCTGAGGAAGATCGGCCCTGGGCTAACATCTGTGCCAATCTTCCTCTATTTTATATGGGATGCCGCCACAGCGCGGCTTGACAAGCTGTGTTTCGGTGCGCGCCCAGGATCCGAACCTGCGAACCCTGGGCAGCCGTAGCGGAGTGTGGCACTTAACTGCTATGCCATCGGGCCGCCCCCATGGTAATGGATTCTAAGGCAGAAATTATTAAGAACAGAAAGTCCAGTGGATAAACTGAAACCCAGAGGGCGAGGGGCTTGGCCAAGGCCCAGGCTTTGATAATACAACTTGAGAAAATGAGCCCCAATTTTCTTCCACATCCCAGCATGCATACATCCTGTTTCCACAGCTAGTTGGCAAATTCCTTGATAGTGGAGATCCAGCTTCTGGCCCAGGCAGTCTATCTCTGATTAGCTGTGTGACCTTGGACAGGCAATTAGACTGTTGTGTCCCACAGTCCTCATCTGCAAGATGAAGAGGTTGGGTGAGCTGTGGTTTTCAAACTGTGCTCTGTGGTACCCTAGGGTTCCCTGGGGAGGGCAAGAGGACAGCTCTCCGTTTATCAGCCTCTCCCACTAGAGCAGCTCTGTGTTTAATTACTGTTTCCTGGTGTTACAATTAAGATTTGATTTGGAAAAAATGGACTGGATGATATCTAAGCTATTGTTCAGCTTTAAAAAATTCTAATTCTATGTCCAGTTTTTATTCCCAGGGGCTAGTTCAGTGAACACAAAAAGCTTAATAAATTTTACTGGCTCAGAAAATAAAAAATGTTGTGAATAATGGTTAACATGTATGGGCGACCTATAATGTGCTAAATGCTTCATAATTATTATTCCATTTATTCCTCACAACAGTCCTACAATGTAGGTTCTACTATAATCCTCGTAGAGAAGCTGAGGTTTTTAAGCAATGTGGATTGGACGTATTACTAGTACATGGAACTATGCTGATATTTAAAATTTATTTACAAAGTCATCATATTTGGGTTCTACTCTCAAAACCTCTGTGTCCAGTGGTAGGTTCCCCTCTAGACTTCTTGTCCCCTCCATCCCAGAGTTCATAGCCCTTCTGAATCAAAGTTTAAAATAGTCTCAGGAAAAAATAGAAAATGATATCCCTGGATTTGTGCTCTCGAGGCTGCCTTAAGCATTTAACTCATGAGAGGCAGAGGACTCGGTGAAATGACCTAGTGAGGTTACTTTCCAAATTTCTCGTTCTGTTTTCTCATACAGTGATGGTCAAAATGTCTATTGCATCTAAGGCCATGTTCCTGAATTGATTTCTGTCTTCAGCATCCAGGGAACATTTCCCCGCTTATAACCTCCCCTGGAAGCAGAGATAAATTATACTCCCTAGGTGGTTCAAGATGGGAATCATGGAGCTAGGTGGTGAGGCTAGGTCAAGGGCATTACATCTGAATTCCTACCCCTGTGGCAGAACGTTATTTTTAACCTATGTTTCCAACATGTTCTCTGTGAGTCGGAGGAGACAAAAAGAGAGCATCTGGGATTTCCAGGAGCCTTGGAAAACAACTTTGCATAAGTCCTCTTAGGAATCAGTGTGATAATTTCTTGGGGATATACCCAGGAGTAGGATTGTGAGCGGTTGGGTAAGCTACACTGACCCAAGGTGAGGTAGGTTCGGATAGATGGTGAGCACCGACACAGTGCCCTCCAGAATGACCTCGGGCTTTCTCTCCCATGAAGATCCCATTCCCCCATATCCTCACCAAGAAATCTGATGAGTCCAAAGAGGTTTCTCACTGTCATTTTAATTGGCATTTCTCTGATTACTAGGGGAGTTGGGCAGAGGATTATCTTTTTCTTCATGAAACTTATGAGCACCCCAGAGGCCATGGCATAATCTTACATGTATCCCTGGCCTCTGTTACCAAGTAGGACCTCCTTTAATGTCTGCTGAATTGAATGTGACTCACATCAGTGCCAGGCTCTTCCCTCAACAGAGGATTCAGGTGCTCCAAAAGCAAGCTTTTTCTTGATATTTCTTAAAGTCAGAAGCATCTGTATGTAGCTAGTGTCTGCCAGAACTGCAATCAGGCTAATGACAGAGTATTCACTTGTTTTTGTAAAATCAGAGAACTGGTGAACCTCAAGGGCTCAGAGAGGAATGGTCAGCCAAGGAATCAGGTTCCATGCAGTAAACTCTGATTTCCTCTCGTTTGTCCACTGTGTGATATGTCATCTTGTCAGGTTGTCTGCTGCTCGCTTTTATTTGATCTGTTTGAAATACTTGCCAGGGGCCATCCAGAGGAAGTCGTCTAGTCCACTCCTTCCTGTCCCCATCTCCACACCAGTGGTTTTAAGCACTCTAGGGTCATGTGTCCCATTGATAATCTAAAGAAAGGTACATAGACCCGTTCTCTGGAAAACTCACCAATGCCCCAAATTTTGCACACAATCTCTAGACCACTTAAAGACTTATGTGACAATCACCGGCTTATTTATGCACTCATTTATTCATTTACTTGCTCATTCACTTATTCACCCATTCATTCGTTTACTGTGATCCAGGTGCTGAGTTAGATATTGGAAACTCTTGAACAATGGTCTCTGCCCTCAAGGAGCTTAGAGTTCAAGATTACGGATGTTAAATAGACCATCTGTGATGGTAAATTTTATGTGTCAACTTGTCTAGGCTAAGCAAGGCCCAAATAGCTGGTAAAACATTATTTCTGGGCATGTCTGTAAGGATGTTTCTGGAAGAGATTAGCATTTGAATTGGTAGACTAAAGAAGATAGTCCTCACCAATGCAGGTGAGCATCATCTAATCCCTCGAGGGTCTGAACAGTACAAAAAGAGGAAGGAAGGGCAAAGTTATTCTCTTAGCTTGAGCTGGGTCATCTGTCCTCTCCTGCCCTCAGGCATCAGTATTCCTGGTTCTCAGGCCTTCAGACTTGGACTGAATTACACCTCTGACCTCCCTGGTTCACCAGCTTGAGTTTTTTTTATTGTGGTAAATATATACAACACAAAATTCACTATTTTAGCCATATTTCAGTGCAAAATTCAGTAACATTAAGTACATTCACAATGTGGTACAACCATGCCACTATTCATTTCCAGAACTTTTTCATCACTACAAACAGAAACTCTGTACTTATTAAACAGTAGTTCCCTATTTCCCCTCCCCCTCAGTCCCTGGTAACCTTTATTCTACTTTCTGTCTCTATGAATTTGTCTATTCTAGGTAACTCACATAAGTGGAATCCTACAATGTTTGTCCTTTTGTGGTTGGCTTACTTCAGTTAGCATAATGTTTTTGAGGCTCCTGCATGTTGTAGCATGTGTCAGAATTTTATTCCTTTTTATGGCTGAATAATATTCCATTGTATATATAGACCACATTTTGTTTATCGATTCATCTACTGATGGACATTTGGGTTATTTCCACCTTTTGGCTATTGTGAATAATGCTGCTATGAACATGGATATACAAGTGTCTGTTTGAGTCTCTGCTCTTAATACTTTTGGGGGTATATCTAGGAGTGGAATTGGTGGATGGTAATTTTTGTTTTGAGGACATATATATTTTTCTCAGTAGAAATTTTTGAAAGGATTTTCAAATTGTGCTTTGTAAGCTACTTGGCTACTTGTTATTTAATTTATGATTGGTTATTTTAATTTTAGTTATGTAAGACTATTATCCTTTTATTTTGCTACTCATCTAGCACAATGGTTCTCATATTTGAGCATGTCTCAGAATCACTTGAAGAGCTTGTATAAACAGATATAATTGGGCTCCATCCCCAGAGTTTCTGATTCAGTAGGTCTGAGGTGAGGTCCAAAAGTTTTCATTTCTAGCAAGTTCTTAGATAAGGCTGATGTTGCTGTTCTGGGGGCCACATTTTGAGAACCACTGACCATGCATACTCAGAAATTCTTGAGGTGAAGATATCGTTTACCAACCATTTTCAAATGTAATAAACCTAATAATTGCTGAAATTGACATGATATTATGTTTTACAGACAAACGTTTATGTGTTGCAACTTGGCAGTTTTATTTTTACGTTTTGTAATCAACATTTTTTCAGGTCTGTAACATTTTTATACCTCCGAAAAACTTATAGATAGTCCTTAATTATTGTGCCCAAAGCATTGATGGAGAGAATGGCTTTGTCCAACATCTATAGATTTACCTTATTAAAAAACAAAAAGACTGGTAAGTATCCCATTGTGTGGATGTATCATAATTTAATTAATCACACCCAATCAATAAACTATAAGTTGTTTACATTGTTTTCCTTCTATAAGCAAAGCTTCCTTGGACACCCCTCAGCACCAGGGGTTCACCCATCTGGCTGCACAGTAGAATCCTCTATAGAATTTTTCTATTCCTATGCTCAGACCTCACTACCAGAGGTTCGGATTTTATTGGTTTGAGTGCTGCCCAGGTACGTGTATTCTTTTTAAAGGTCTTTAGGTGATTCTACTGTGCAGGCGGGATTGAGGACCATTGTTCTTCATGCACCCTTGATCACTCGTGCTGTGTCTTGTCTAGGCCAAGACATTCCCTCGAGATCGGATGCTAACCCTGAAGAAGACTCATCACTATCTTTGCAAAAGTGATGTTGAAATGATTCTCCCACAAGTCAAGACGTTATGTTGTTACAGCATTGACAGTGGCAAAAACTGTCCTACTGGTTCTCCTCTGCTCTAAAACATGCATGCCACCCCCTTCTCCAGCACAGATGCTTGTCTTTTAATTGCTAGGGAGGGGCTGGCCCTGTGGCTTAGCAGTTAAGTGCGCGCGCTCCGCTACTGGCGGCCCAGGTTTGGATCCTGGGTGCGCATTGACGCACCGCTTCTCTGGCCATGCTGATGCCGTGTCTCACATACAGCAACTAGAAGGATGTACAACTATGACATACAACTATCTACCGGGGCTTTGGGGAGAAAAAGGAGGAGGATTGGCAATAGATGTTAGTTCAGAGCTGGTCTTCCTCAGCCAAAAAAGAGGAGGATTAGCATGGATGTTAGCTCAGGGCTGATCTTCCTCACACACACAAAAAAATAATTGCTAGGGAGGAGGGAAAAAGAGCATTAAAAAGACAGGATGGTAGTTCATTCCTTATCCTTAATACAGTCTCTGCATTAGTTGTTTTCATTATTTAAATTCTACCATTGAAAAAATATTCAGTATAGATACATTAGGACAGATTAATAAATGAAAAGAAAAATACATAAGCGTCTATTTTCTATTTAATGACGAATAATGAGAATCGTCTAATCATCTTAATCAATAGCACTCTTCAAGTGCAAATGTTACATTTTGAGTTGGAGAAGATGAATGACTAGCAACAGATGCAGCGACTGTGTTACTGTTGTATGTACTTGGAGGCAGATGTGATTCTATGAACCAAGCCAAAAAAACCAAAGGTGAAGCTCAAAATATATAACAGCTGGTGTGGCACGGAGACTGCTGCTGGCCTGGACACGGTCCCGGTCTATTTGGACCAAAACCCAGTCCTCCAAATACATTTGATGTAGGGGTGTTAAGATTCCCCTGCTAGCACAATGCTACCCCACTTGCCTGCCACGTAGCCTGGGATGCCACCACTCACTTGAGTAAAGATTTTATCTTTCCTGGAAGGTTAAATACAGACACCTTTTAAAGGAAAGTATGTGTATCTCTGTGAGACCTTAATCTCTTAATAGCTTTTACCCTTAGCGTTGATTACTTTATAGTTTATAACATGAGCGGATTCCCTGTTGGAAATGTTCCCTGATGGACAGGACATGGGATAGGTCAGTGTTGATGGGGAGCGAGAAAATTCAGAACTATGGGCTTCTGCGTGAGAAAAGGCCTCACTTATGAGGTGACATGGTTAGAGATGAGAGTGGAATATGGGAAGAGGACTCGAAGATCAGTCTGGCTTGTTTTTATCGTTTTGCCAAGTAATGAACTTTACCAGAGATTATTAGATCTGGAAGGAACTGTAGAGATCGTCTTTTCCACTTGCCCCAATTTACATCTGAGGAAACTGAGCCCAGAGAGGGAAAGTGAATTTGTCAAGGTCACACAGCTATCTAGTCTGGCAATGTGGGAAGAACTTTAGTGTCAGAACTGGCTTTAAGGTCTGCCTCTGATCCTGACGAGGTGTGGCTCTTCTGCTATCCTTGAGACTTGGGTTTTCAGATCTGCAAAATGGGGAATAAGTTTCAAAAAAATTAAAACATGTGAAAGGATGAAGGTGTCCAGAATATGCCACTGTTGCATAAAAATTATTTTGAGCTGAAGGCATTTGAGATCCTGAAATCCCTTATTTGCCTAAAAGCGGAGCCTTTCAAAAGCACTCAATTGTCATAAATCCCCTCTCTGGGAGCAAATCTAATCCTCTTGGAGATGAAATGTTGGCACCACATCAAAACAGACATTGTCACAAAACTATCATATCCCCCACCTGTTCTAAGTGCCCTTTCTCCCCTCTCCTTCAAAGAAGTCATTGTTTCCCACAAGTGCCCTTCTCCCCCTCCCCTCCCTTACTAAGATGATATGTAAGCCCCTTTGAGTCACGTCTTTTTTATGAGCTCACATACATACATGATTAAAATCTATTTTTTCTCTTGCTAATCTGTCTGAGTTTAATTTGCAGGCCTCCAAGACTGAGTCCAAGAGGGTAGAGGAAAAGTTTTCTTCCCTGACACATGATTCATACAAGAGACAATAAATGTGTGTAAAGATTTTATTCAAGTCATCAATTAATGAATGATTCAGTAAGAAAGCAGAGCTGGTTCAAAAAGAAAATTTGAGGACCAGACATTTATATAGTAAGTCAGTCAAAGAAAAGTGGAAATGAATTTGCTAAAAGATACAAAATTGGTTAATGTTCTACAAGGCAATGAAATTGTCACCTTTGGGACAGAAATCTACAAGTTAACATTATTTTCATAATGTCTGTTCTCTAACAAGTAGCAAATGGCAAAATCAAAGTCCTAATTAAATAATCCTCTACTGAGTCTTGATAAACAATGACATTGAAACAACATGCATTTATCACTTTAGTTTATTTCCAAGTTTTGAATAGTTTTGGGTTAGTATGGGGATGTAATGAAAAAAAATCTGTCTGAAGTATTCCTCAAATGTTGCATTTAGCGAGAAAATGTGCTTCTGAACTTTTCTGGGCCCTTGATTCTTCGAGAGTCCATCCATCTACATATCTCACATGTACACACTGAAGGAGGAAGTTATCCCAGGAAAGAGACAGTCTTTTTCTATCAATTCTCTCGGCATCAATCAGCCTAACTGCTGAGTATTTGACATCCTGGACCAGGAGGGGCCTAGTCTTTGCTTGAAGTCAAAGTAAACAGATATAAGTTGTCTCTTTAGCCAAGAACGAGTGGGAAAGTTTTTGGAGCAGAAGGCCTGTTGAATTGGGGGTGGGGGTTGGGCGATGAAAGCTCTCCTCTATTTTGGGGGAGGGGAGCAGTGCCTGAAATCATTTCACTTCCTTTTCTCCCCTCAGTGACAAAGTATGGCCACACACTTGGTGATTCCCCGAGTCCAGGCCTTGGCCGTGAGGTCTGGGCAGGGCTGAGTCTCCTCCAGTCAAGGTTCTCTTGGGACTGCCTATTTCTGAATTTGCCTCTATTTGCATTTCAAAAACTTCAATTATTTAGTTAAAAAATAGGTTGTCCCTTGTCCTTAGGCTGGCAGTGACCCCATGGAAACAGTGTTTGGAAGTACCACGTAATCTATGTTTCTCACAGCTCGTTTCTCTGAGCCGAGCTCTATGTCTGCTCTCTCTCACCCACCTGCAGATGCTGGGCTGTCTCTGGCCACGTTGGGAAGTGTTCGGGAAACACAGTCCTCCTCGTGCCTTTGATCCTATTAGACAGCCCCCACCCCAGTTCTCAAGTCTTCTGCACACCCCATCAGAACTTGCACGTGGGTGAAATATTCTCCGTTCATTTGTGTTAAAGAAGAAATGACTGACAGGTTTTAATTTATTGACTATCTCAGAGATCTCATTTTTAGGAAATGTATTTTTTAATAAGAAATGTTCTTGTTCGTTATTAAAGGCTTAGGAAATACAGAAAGTATTAAGAAGGAAGTTTAAATCACCTAGAATAGCACTATCCAGAGATAACAAATGTGGTTAACATTTTGCTGTATTTGCTTCCAGATATACACATACTTAAAAAAAATTGAGATTATACTATTTTATTAACTTTTTAATTGCAGTTGAAGTCAGTTCCGAGGGTGGAATTTCACATGTCAGTCAGGGGATTGCAAAGATTTTTTTTTGAGGGAGAAGGAAGTAAGTAGGAGTGGGCAGTGGAGCTTATGGATACCCATGAACTAACACCCTGGAGGTTCCTCCACCCAAAGAAGACCTCTAGCCATATGTCGGGCTGGCGGAGATGGTCTCTTACATAGAGAAGATTTTTGGAGTTATTTACAATACTGTGTGTGCAGGGAATAGGCGAACCCAGGCATTGTTTCTCTAGTTGGAGTACGTACTCCAGCCTTTCTTAACTTTGTACATGGCACTACTGCCCACCCAGTTACCCAGACTAAAACTTGATTCTCACGTTCCCTCACCTCTTTCATTTTGAAGGTTCTACCTTTAAAATATATCCTGAATCTGATCACTTCTCGCCATCTTCACTGTTACCACTTCGATCTAAGTCGCCAACATTTCTCACCTGAATGAGTTCAGTTAACGCTTGTGGAAATAAACCAAGACCAACTCAATGAGAACAGACAAAGGCTATTTATTCAGAGCTATAACAAGGGAGCCAGCCACCATCACTTGTGTTTTGGCTGAGACTCAAAAGCAAGCAGAGGAGGGGGAAAGCTTTATGGTGGAGAAAAGGGAAGACTTCAGGTGTGCTCCGATTGGACTCTGTTAGCATGAGGAAGTTGTAGGTGGGCTCACTAGAAGCAGGACATCTTATGGGATTGGTTAAGGGTGCATATTTGGCTTTCTCTGGCTGGTCCTAAGTTGGAAGTGAGGACAAAATGTAATGAAGGTGCCAGTGATTAATCATGTCCTGCCTGTTTGGGCCTGATTGTTACTGGAGTTATTGTTTGGCTTCCATGGATGTTTTTCTAGAGACAGTGGTCTGACTTTTCACAAGTCTGACTTATACGTATACATAGTGAGTAGGCTGGCTTCCTGGGCTGGTCACCGTAGATAATGGGTTGGTTTCCTTGTTGGTTGTAGATAGTGGGTTAGAGTTCTATTTTTACATGTGGTCTGGCCATTGTATATTCAGTCTCTGATGCTGCACTCAAAGTTTAATGGTGTCCCTTTGGTTAACACTTGGTACTAACTTGATTATGAAGTAGCTACTATTCTTGTCATCGCCATTTACCTAGGAAGAACCTGAGGGTCAGAGAAGTTAAGTAACTTGCCCAAGGTCACACAGTTAGTAAGAAGAGCCTGGCTTTAAACCTTGTCACTTTTCACTCCAGAAATCACTGCCTTAGTCTACTGTCCTCAGCCACTTAGAGACTGGGGTCACCCCGTCCTTGCCAATGTGTCAGCAGATAAGAATATAAAATGTAAACTCTCCACCAACAGAATTGGCATTTTGCCTCTGCTAATTCTCTTCCTGAGAAGTCCATCCATTCTGTACGACCTACTTCATCTTTTATCTTCTCAGTGAAGCTTCACCCCATTCATCCCATTTTCCTTTTAAATACCTGATGGACTATAGGATACAAAGGAGTGAATCTCTGAGAGGAGAATGGAAGGTGTTGTGACATCCCTTATATACACACTCAGGAGTCAGACTGCCTAGGTTTGATTTTCAGCTCCCCCACTTAGTAGCTAGAGACCTTGGGCTGATCTCTGAATTTATCTAAGCCTCAGTTTCCAAATCTGTAAATGGGAATGATCATAAAATACTACCTATCCTAGGAAGACAAGCACAAAGATTGAAATAACAGACATACAGCATTTGCAGAATGCAAAGGCAGATGGTAAGTGCTCAATGTAAATTAAAATGCAAATACCCTTAGAAGACTCTTTCCTATGGCCTTAACTAACATGACATGGAAAGTGGGAATTTGAATTGTCGACAGTTTGGGTTGGAAAGCATGGAGAGAAAGATCATACATAGTCCTCTTTTTCAAAAATCATCCGGGAAAAGTGAAGACATTTTAAAAAAGTTGACAGAAAGTGGCATTCCACTCCATCCCCATCCCACCCCGACATGTACTTCCCACCCCCATACACTAGTCACTTTTGAGATCCTCCAATGATTACGAGGGAAAAAGACTGAAGAAGATTTTACTTTTACTGATTGAGTTGAACAGTTGGTCTTTGTAAATCCGAATAAACATACGACACGTTAAGGACTTCAAATCCTACTTTATTTGTCTTCTTCAGGTCACTGTACTTGAAATAAGTAGAAGCCGGATAAATAGGCATCCACTGGAGGGACAATAAAAGGATGCCTGGCCTTTTGTTTGTTGAGTTAATAGCATATCAAGGGCCTTATCCTCTACTTGGGTACAAAGCACAGAGGAATAATTTCAATTTCCAATTTGACAAAAGAAAAGAGATCTACACCCCCACCAGTTTATTTTCTGTCTCAGTGGTATCATCCAATGTAGGGGAACTAGAGAATTTGGCATGGTGCCCCAGGGTCTGGAATCCCTGGGTGGCCAAAGGGGAGGTCTCTGGAATCCTACTCATAGCCATAGGAGGGGCAGCTGGAACCAGGTGCAGATGCAGGAGAGTGAAGTGAAGCTGGGAGCTCTGGAGTTTCCTATCTGATCTGATCTGATGTAATTTCTTAATGATTTAGAGAAGCAAAGTCAAGGGCTGAAAATGGCGATGGGACTTGAGGTTTGAGAAGAGAGGAAAAGGCATGAAAGAATCATCTGGTAGGGTAGGGTGGGGTGGAAGAGTGAATGGACTACAATAGGAGATGCTTGAGGTTCATGGTCATGACCTCATGGTCATGAGGTTCATGGTCAGAGACCCAGTCGGCGTGGTTATGTTTTCCTCCAACCCCTTTCAGCTCTCAGGGAGAAGGTGCAGAGCAGGCAGAGACTTGGTTTTAACCAAGAACTGTGTGGTTTAGCCAAGTGAGTATGAGACAGTGACAAGAGGCCAGGCAAGAGGGAACAATGATGACAATGGACCAGGGAATCTGAGCCTCTGGTTACTGTCTCTCACCTTCTCCCCCATGCCATGTCCTCACTTGGAGAGTGGGATGCTTGAAAGTGAGATTTTGGAGGGGTTTTAGTGATTGGTAATGACAAGGTCTAGGGTTCTGCTGTGAGGCCATGGGAGTCATTGGTGAAGTGGGATGGAGAACAAGTTCATCGGAGGCGAGGAAGTCAAGGAACTGGGTGAACAGGACGTTGGAAGGGTCAATGATGTAGATATTGAAGTCACCAATAATTAAGATGCAACTGGTATTGGAGAGAGGGACAGGGAGCCAGGAGCTAAATATTCAAGGGAGGAAGGGTGTGCTGCTGGGAGTAGAACTGTAACAAGGAGGGGTGGCAGGGGTGTAATATGGTAGCGTGAGATTCAAAGCTGCAGGGGTTTTACAGAGGAAGGAAGGAGAATGGTCTGCTGGAGAGGAAGAAGGATACTACCTCATCTCCAGGCCTAGTGGATGGGAAAGAGTACAGTCCTTACTTGAGGGATCTTCAGGGAAAGTCTCATTCTCAGGGCAGAGCCAGGATTCTGTTAAAAAAGTTCCCTTTGGAAATTCAGTAGACAGGTTAAGGGCATAGGGAATGATAAATAGTGACAGTAAAGTGAAATGTGATATACATGTGCTGTGGTTGCTCAGAGAAGGGATATAGGGGAGGATTACGGGGAGGAGGTTGACTGAGTTTTCAAGGATGGGTAGAAGTTCTCCAGGCAGATAAAGAGGAAGGAGGAGAAAGCAGAGTGTGGACAAAGGCATGGTGGCATGGCTGGATTTGGGGAACTGAAAAAAGACTGGTGAGAACAGAGGAGGAGGGGTGAGGGGTGGGGAGTTTGAGGCAGGGGCCCCATCATGAAGGGCCTTGGATGCCATATTTGGAGTTTGAGCTTTCCTTGGAAATGATTTTGAGCCATCGAAGGGGTATAAGCAGGACAGTGGCAGCGTTTAAAAAAGTATTGTATTCAGTAAAACAGTCATTCTGTGATTTGCATTTTTTTATTCACGTATGTATCTATGAATGCAGATGTACATCTTTCTGTCTATCCATCTATCTATCCATCTATCTGATGCCAAATATGAACTTGATTCCAGTTGTTCCAGCTCAGATTGTTGGTTTCTGGACTCAACCAAATACTGCAGATTTAAGGCAGAGGCCAGAGCACTAAGTGGGTTGGGGAAGGGGCTCAAGACTCCTAGTAGTTAGGAATCTTTGTACAGACATAGACCTCAACTGGATTCCCAGGATGTCACTTACCAGTTTATGGCCTACGACAAATCACTGATTTCTTATCAGTAAAATGGGAATAATAGTCCCTACTTGAAAGGTTCCTGTGTGGATTAAAAGAGGTCATGCAGTAAGGTACTCAGCAGAGTGACTGTCACATGGTAAGTGATCAATAAATATTAGCTGTTATTTTTGTGGGGTATGAACTTCAAGCTCACATGTGTTCCTCCATTACTTCCTCTCTGGTTTGGCTGCACATTGGAATCACCTGGACCTAGTTTTTAAAGGCAAGCATAACTTGGTCCCATCCCCAGATGGTCTGATGCATTTGGTCAGGGGTACAGCCTGGGTGTTTTTATGAGCCCCCCAAGGTGCTTCTAATGTACAATGAAAGTTGACTGCTATTGGTTCTCAAAGTGCTAGACCCTGAACCAGCAGTATTAGCATCACCTGGGAATTAGAAATGCAAAATTTCCCTGATCTACTGAATCAGAACCTCTGGGGGTGACTCAGCAATCTCTGTCTTAATAAGCTCCCCAGGTGATTCTAACGCACACTCAAGTTTCACAGGTACTGATCTAGGGCTGGCAATTCAGAGTGCTCATTTCAGCTGTCAGCAGGCCTTGCACTTGATCCGATAGGAATTTCAGATCCTCCCCTACACTACCTCCTCCTTGTGCCCCTGCCCCATCTCCTTTTTTTTTTCCCTTAAGGGGAGAAGAGTTAGATTTAGGGTTGAGATTTCTGCTTCTTTGGTTTACGTAATTTTGTACGTTTTCTTTTTCTTCTTTCAGGTACTTTTCCATTCTCCCAACAGAACGTAGGTGCTGGATACTGGGGATATGGAGCTGAATAAGGAAGACACAGTTCCTAATCCCATGGAATGTCCAGTTGTGATATTGTGATTTATAATAAATACATCTTCGTCCCCATTTCTGGCACAGAGCGGCTAAAAGCCTTCAAATTTCCTGTGATGAGAGTGATAGAGGTGTCTTTTGTTATGTTAATGAAGTGACTGGACCACACCTGAGGAGGTAGGGGGTTGCTGGATGCCAGGAGAACCAACCATGTGAGTAGAAGGTTGGAACATTCAGTCCCACCCCCCTGACCTCTGGGGAGGAGAGAGGGGCTGGAGATTGAGTTCAATCACCAACGGCCAATGAGTTAATCAATCATGCCTGTGTGATGAAGCCTCCACAAAAATGTAAAAGGAGAGGATGCAGAGAGCTTCTGGGTTTGTGAGTATGTGCAGATTCAGAGAGAGTTGCGCGCCCAGAGAGCATGGAAGCTCCGCACCCCCTTCCCCATACCTTGTGCTATGCATCTCTTCCTTCTGGCTGTTCCTGAGTTATATCCTTTCATAATAAACCAGTACTCGAGTAAGTAAAATGTTTGTCTGAGTTCTGTGAGCTGCTCTAGCAAATTAATCGAACCTAAGGAGGGGACAGTCGGAACCTCCAGTCTATAGCCTGTCAGTCAGAAAACCTGGGCTTGCAACTGGCATCTGAAGTGGGGGGTGGGCAGTCTTGTGGGACTGAGCCCTTAACCTGTGGAGTCTGATGCTATTTCTGTGTAAATAGCGTCAGAATTGAGTTGAATCGTAGGACACCCAGCTGGTGTTGGAGAATTGCTTGGTGGGGAAGGAATCCCTCCACACATTGGAATTGGAATCAGAATCTTACCAGTGTTAAAAAAACAAAACAAAACAAAAAGGTGGGGTGGTTAACAGGGCCAGTCTTGGGCAGACCTGTGAAGGGTGATTTTTAGGTCTGCAGCTTGCCTGTTTCACATCCTCCTGTTCCTGTAATCGTATTCTCTCTGCCCCGCTCATGTGAAACCCTCAGGTTTGGATCTGACCTCAGGCATTTGTAACTTGGTTTGAGCTATTCTGAGTATAAGTCACGTCTGCAGATCAGACTGCATGCACACGGGGAAAAGGGCTGTGTCTACATTTCTGTGTATGCACGCGCTTCTCCCCGTTCAGATTCCTGCAATAACACGCTGCCTGATTCTAAGTGGCGTAATGCTGAAGAGCACTGGCTTTGGCACCACAGACGAGGGGTTGAGTCTGCAACTTGCCAGCTCTGTAACCTTGGCCAAGTCATGGCACTTCTTGGCACCTCAGTTTTCTCCTCTATAAAATAGGCTTAATGACTTTTAACCTCATACAGTTGTGAAGACTATATAAGATAATGCATGAAAAGTGCTCAGGTCACTACCCTACCCAGGTTGTAGAGAGTGCTCAATGAATGGTTGTTATTAAACTCCACTTCCTGCTAGGGAAGAATAGG
Source organism: Ceratotherium simum simum (assembly GCF_057802395.1). NCBI lineage: Eukaryota > Metazoa > Chordata > Mammalia > Perissodactyla > Rhinocerotidae > Ceratotherium > Ceratotherium simum. The sequence continues at coordinate 18,335,861 of NC_141903.1, read as the reverse complement.
TTAGTAAACCTTGGATAACCAAGGCAATGTGATAGAATGAATGTCAGTCTCTAGTGAGCTGTGGAGAAACTTTCGGGCAGAGTCTGTTTTCCCTCAGGTGCGGTTCCCACTCTGACAGCCCCCTTTCCAAGCAGCCTGGAACTCACCTCCTCCAGTGACTCCAGAAACACCTCTCACCGAGCCCTTCTTACGCTTTTTTATTGTCTCCCCAATGCTGGTGCTGAAGCTGCCTGGAGCAAGTCCTAGATCTTCTCTTCAGGGAGTTTAATACCTTGCAAAAGCCTCAAGCCTATTTTAATTGAATTATTTCATTCAGTGTCAGGCTTAAAGAGCACCCTACAGTGTCTCAGCTCTGAATGAATGCATTAAAAAATCAAATAGTATAGATCGTGGCATAATCCTCTAGGGAGATATAAATAGAATCTCCTCCGCTGCCCTTTCATTTCCATATGTTAGTTAATAAACACACTTTTATAGCGTCTGCTTTTCCTTTTCCTCCCCTAATGCTCTTTAGTTGCCTTAGTAAGAAAGAGAATAAAACTCAGAGTACAACAAGATGTTGGAAGAATTTACCATCTTAATCTTCAGGGCTGGAAAGGATTTTTGACATTACCTGGTCTAACCCTCCACATAATTTGCCTGCTGTGGGGCAGAGGGCTAGAGAAGGAGATGGCTTGGCCAAGGTCACAGAACTTCACCTCTAAAGAGCTCAGCTTGAAAAGACATGTTCTTAGTCCTGGACAAGTATTGGGAGCTGCAGTGAACGTGGCATGAATAAGGTCACGTGAGCAGACCGGGGCGTGGGTAAGGGTGGCGCTCTGGGCTCAGACTCCATGGATTGAGTCTGGGTCCACCTCATGCTATCTACCTTTGGGCAAGTTATTTATCATTGCTGGGCTTCAGTTTTTTTACCCCGAAATAGGGAAAATAATAGTATCTTCCTTGGAGTGCTGTTGAGTCAAACTACAGTTCACTAAAAACCTCAGTACTATACCTGGCACATAGTAAGTGCTCAATAAACTTGAGTTGTTATTATCATTGCTAAAGAATTTTAAAAAAGGCTCTTATTGGGATGGTAATGGGAAAGCCCTCCATGTTAGCACTTTTTGGCAGTGGTTGTGTGCTCCCCGCAATGAGTGAATTTCTGGCCCTGTAAGAAGAAAGTCCCAAAAGTCCTTTGTCCGGGGCCGGCTTGGTGGTGCAGCGGTTAAGTGCGCGCGTTCTGCTGCAGCGGCCCGGGGTTCGCAGGTTCGGATCCCGGGCGTGCACCGATGCACTGCTTGTCAAGCTATGCTGTGATGGCATCCCATATAAAGTAGAGGAAGGTGGCCACGGATGTTAGCCCAGGGCCAGTCTTCCTCAGCAAAAAGAGAAGGATTGGCACTGGATGTTAGCTCAGGGCTGATCTTCCTCACACACACACACACACACACAAAATCCTTTATCCAAGGGCAGACCTGTCTGCTAATGAGAGTAGAAGGGCAGGTGCCAAAGGACCAGCTCCATCAGAGAAGACTGGAAATGATGCTATCTGATCCTTTGAAAGGATCAAATACAAAGTGAATTTAAGTGCTTAAAAAATGGAAGAGCTCAATGAAAGGGAGGTGTTAGTAACAATAATAAAACTAATATTACCAGGTGCACTAATATTCATTATCTCATTTGATTCTCAAAATTATATATGACTATGTATTCTATAGACATTGTGTAGTAGGCCATCAATAACTCTGTTGGATAAACAAATGAATAGTTGGATAGGCATTATTATTCCATTTGAATGAAGAAATAGGACTGAGTTAGCCTTTGCTATGTAAGAAACCACCCCAAAGCTTACTAACTTAAAGCAACAGTAACTCATTCTTCATGCTTCTGTATGTTGGCAGGGGGGCTCCTCTGCTGGTTTTGCCTGAACTCAAAATGCTGGATGCTGGAGGGTCAACTTGGTTGGAAGGTCCAAGACAGCCTCACTTGTATATTTGGCAGTTGATGCTAGATGTGGGCTATGATGCTTTGCTTCTCCCCCGTGGCTTCTCCTCCTCCAGTAGGCTAGATTAGCTTCTTTACATGTTCTCAGGGAAGTATTCCATGGTGGTGGAGACAGAAGATGCAAGGCTTTGAAAATTGCACGATGTTGCTTCTGTCATATTCTATTGATCAAGGCAAGTCACAAGACCAGCCAAGATTCAAAAGTTGGAGAAACTCCCCCTGTTGATGAGGGAAGCTGTAAAGAATTTGTAGCTATATTTAATTTACTAGGAGATTAGCAAATATAATCTTTTATTAGCACTTGGCCAAGGTCCCAGAGCCCGTAAAAGTCAGGGCTGTGACTTGAACTTAGGTCTTGTGACTCTGGCTTGTCGTCTGTCTCTTATAGCCCGACCACCTTTGCTGCAGGAGTAAACTCAGCTCAGGGATGAGGCAAAGGTTTTTCACCCTTAGACGTCGTAGGACACTGGGCACCTGATGTGTGTGTTGCATAACGTCAAAATCCCGAGCCACTGTGATTTGGACGTAACGTAGTCCTTTATTTGTGTACAAAAATACCCAGAATATTTTTATGTAGTGTAATTCAGTGTAGACCCTTTAAAATGAGAAGCTAACAGAATGGCTTTCTCTTCTGGGAGATCTAATGTGCCCATGTGTGGCTTAGTTTAAGAGAGATCTGTTTAGGCTTCATCCGCTCAATTGTTGACAGAAATCCAGGCCTAGGAAAACATGTCTTTAAAAATGGTGTGGTTTGACTGAAGGTCATATGGTTCTCAAGCATTTGGCTGAGGCTTGAGAAGATGAAACCAGAGAGACTGAAAGCAAAAAAGAGACTAAATTTCAAGTCACCACGGGCTCATTGAAAACCTCAGAAAGAACAGAACAGTCTATTGAATGTAAAATCTGTAGCAGAATCTGCCCAAATAGATTCCCAAACTATAGTGATCTGTTCTGAGCAACAGGAGAAGAAAGTGACTCACAGAATGAGTTGCCGAGTTTCAAAGCTTGTGATGGTGACCTTTAGAACTTTACAGTGGCCTGAAAAGGTACTTAATCGGACTAAAAATGGTTTCTTAGGGAAGAAAGTGGTAAAGAGTAAACATTCAGTCTCCCATTCTTGCCTGTGAGGTGGGCGGCTCTGCGGGAGGAAGGGCCGGAGGCCACCAGGGAGAAAGGAGTCAGGATGGGACACAGCTGAGAGGCTGTGAGGAAGGAGAATGGCCACAGTGCACAGGGCACCTTTGGGGAGAAGGAGGTGGATCTTTAGGAAGTTCAGTTTTGTTCTCCAGTTTTGGTGTAATTCTTCTTTTACGTATCTTCAAGACACCTTCCCTAAAGCCTTTGTTACTTTCTGAGGCTTTTGGAGTCTGACTTGTGTTCATTTTGAATGTGACCCCATGCAGAGAACAGCCGCAAAGCAGGAGCTGGCAGACCTAGTTTTATTTGGGTTATGCAGGTTTCCTCCTAGTCTTATATTTTCTGGAAGATTTTGACCTTTCCAACCATGAATCTTTTTGAATTGGTGAGAGTGTTACTAATCCTACAGATTTTTTTTTTTCTTTCCTGATTAAGTTAGTTATGTTGTTAGAGTGTTTACTAGGGGTGAGTGTTATGTCTGTCCGCAAGGCTGTCGCTGAAAAGTGTTCCCTGAGAGTTTAAGATGTCGCTGACCCAAAAGCAGGCTTTTTCAGGTCCCAGCGCAGGCTGCTTTGAGCTGCATGTCTGCAGGCTGGCCTGCTTTCCCTAGCACAGTTTTGTACGTGCTTGAGAAACCACGATGTTGCCCCAGAGCCACCCTGACATTGGAGCCAGCAGGCATTAAAGTCATGGTCATTTGTATTCCTCAGTGTTTCTAGACAAGCTTTGTTGCTCATATTCGAGTCGATTGTCATCTTGTTCCATTGCCCACTTCCTGCTCTTTCATGCTCTTTTTGTGGCCATGGGAGAGGGTATCTGAGTAGAGGGACATTTGGATTAGGATGAGAAAATAAGAGACTTCCCTGGAGTAGCAGTCAAAGCCATAATGATCATAATGAGAGCTTATGTATACATACACACACATATATAGGTTCATTGACTTTTAACAACCTTAGGTGGTAGGAATATCTAAATTTTGCAGAGGCTGAGAGAAATTAAACAATTTACTTAAGGTTACACAGATAGTGAGCGGCAAAGCTGACACTTGAACCCATATGTCTCAGCATAAATTCTTAACTCTTTTGTTATGGGGTACCTCCTACATGAGAGCCAGGGGGTCTGGGTTCTTTCATAGCTGTTTGCTCTTGTGTAAGTCAGTTTCCCCGCGCAGATCTCAGTCTTTTCAGGTGTAAAGTGAAACATGGACATAAGCTCTCAAGTCCATTCCAGCTGTATGAATCTGTGATTCAGTATTTATAGACACTATGCGCCTGCGTGCTGAGCTTATGATAGGAGAGAAGGCATTTCTGCACTCTAGGTGGCGATGGAATGTGTTGTAGTCTAACAAGAGAGAGAAGTATGGGAGCAAATAAGAGTATAACGCTTATAGCACGTAGCAGGCAGAGGCGATGCTCAAAATAGTTAATTACATGTTTGGTAATATAAATAAAAATATAAAATAAAACAATTAAAAAATTCCTTTTAGTTTATATACTATTTATTTCTTAAAATTGCTTGGCAAATGATGTAAGTTGCGTTGCATATCATTGGTCAAATCATTCTAATTTCCAAATAACTTGTTGTTTTAGATTTTCTCCCCGCTTTATTGAGATATAATTGACATGTAACATTGTATAAGTTTAAGATGTACAAGGTATTAATTTGATACACTTGTATATCACGAAATGGTTAACCACCACAGCATTAGCTAACACCTCCATCGCGTTACATAATTACCATTTCTTTTTTGTGGTGAGAACATTTAAGATCTACTCTCCTAGCATATAATACAGCATCATTAACTATAATCATTATACTGTACATTAGATTCCCAGAACTTACTCATCATATAACTGGAAGTTTGTACTCTTTGACCAATGTCTCCCCTTTTCCCCCTCCCTCAAGCTCCTGGTAATCAGCATACTAGTCTGTTTCTATGAGTTCAGCTTTTTTAGATTCCACATATAAGTGATATCACAGTATTTGTCTTTCTCTGTTTGACTTATTTCACTTAGCAAAATGCCCCCAAGGTCCATCCATATTGTCAAATATGGCAGGACATCCTTCTTTCTCATGGCTGAATAATATTCCATTGTATATATGTACTACATCTTCAAATATGTTAATTCTTCCAATCCATGGGCATGGGATATCTTTCCATTTCTTTTGGTCATCTTCAATTTCTTTCAACAATGTTTTGTGGTTTTCAGTGTACAAGTCTTTCACTTCCTTGGTTAAATTTATTCCTAAGTATTTTATTCTTTCTGTTGCAATAATAAACGGGACTATATTCTTGATTTCTTTCTATTTCATTGTTAGTGTATAGAAACACAACTGATTTTTGTATGTTGATTTTATACCCTGCAACTCTACTGTATTTATTATTTCTAACAGCTTTTTGGTGGATTATTTAGGGTTTTCTATATATAAAATCAAATCATCTGCAAATAGTAACAGTTTTACTTATTCCTTTCCAATTTGGATGCTTTTTATCTCTTTTTGTTGCCAAATTACTCTGGCTAGGACTTCCGATACTATGTTGAATAAGAGTGCTGAAAGTGGGCATCCTTGTCTTGTTCCTATTCTTAGAGGGATAGTTTTTCACCATTGAGTATTATGATGTTAGCTGTGGGTTTGTCATATATGGCCTTTATTATGTTGAGGTACTTTCCTTCCATGTACATTTTATTCAGAGTTTTTATCATAAATGGATGCTCTCTCTTGTTGAATGCTTTCTCTGCATCTAATGAGATGATCATGTGATTTTTATTCTTCATTTTGTGAACGTAGTGTATCATATTGATTGATTTGTGGATGTTACACTATCCTTGCATCCTTGGAATAAATTCCACTTGATTGTAGTGTATGATCCCTTTTAATGTATTTGATTTACTAATATTTTCTTGAGCATTTTTGCATCTATGTTCATCAGTGATATTAGCCTGTAATTTTCTTTTTATGTTGTCCCTGTCTGGTTTTGGTATCAGGATAATGTTGGCCTCATAAAATGAGTTAGGAAGCATTCCCTTCCTCTTCAGTTTTTTGGAAGAGTTTGAGAAGGATATGTATTAAATCTTTTTTGAATGTTTGCCATAATTCACTAGAGAAGCCATCTGGTCCTGGACTTTTGTTTTTTGGGAGATTTTTGATTACTATTTTGATCTCCTTACTAGTGATCAGTCTATTCAGATTCTCTATTTCTTCTTGATTCAGTTTGGGAAGGTTGTATAATTCTAAGAATTTATCCATTTCTTCTAGGTTATCCAATTTGTTGGTGTACAGCTCTTCATAGTATTCTCTTATAATCCTTTATATTTCTGTGGTATCCATTGTAATTTCTCCTTTTTGGTTTCTAATTTTGAGTCTTCTCTTTTTCTTACTGAGTCTAGATAAAAGGCTTGTCAATTTTGCTTATCTTTTCAAAGAACTAACTCTTAGTTTCATTGTTCTTTTCTATTGTCTTTATAGTCTGTATTTCACTTATTTCCTCTCTGACTTTTATTTCTTCTACTGATTTTGGGCTTTGTTTGTTCTTCTTTCTCTAGTTCCTTTAGATGTAAGGTTAGATTGTTTATTTGAGATTTTTCTTGTTTCTTGAGGTAGGCCTGTATTACTGTAAACTTCCCTCTGAGTACACTTTTGCTGTATCTCATAGATTTTTGTTATGTTGTATTTTCATTTTAATTTGTCTCCAGGTATTTTTTAATTTCTCCTTTGATTTCTTCATTGACCCAGTAGTCGTTCAGTAGCATTTTGTTTAATCTCCACATATTTGTGACTTTTCCAGTTTTCTTCCTGTAGGTGATTTCTAATTCCATATCATTGTGGTCAGAAAAGATGCTTGATATGATTTCAATCTTCTTAAATTTATTGAGACTTGTTTTGTGGCCTAACATGTGATCTATCCTGGAGAAGGTTCCACATGCACTTGAAAAGAATGTGTATTCTGCAGTTTTTGGGTGGAATGTTCTGTATATGTCAAGCCCATCTAGTCTAATGTGTCCTTTAAGACTGGTGTTTCCTTATTGATCTTCTGTCTAGATGATCTGTCCATTGATTACAAGCGGAGTGTTAAAGTCCCCTACTGTTCTTGTATTACTGTCAATTTCTCCTTTTATGTCTGATAATATTTTCTTTGCGTATTTAGGTGCTCTTATGTTGGGCACATATATATTACAAGTGTTATGTACTCTAGTTGGATTGCTCCTTTTATTATTATGTAGTGCCCTTCTTTGTCTCTTGTTACAGTTTTTGTTTTAAAGTCTATTTTGTGTGTTATAAGTATTGCTATCTCAGCTTTCTTTTCATTTCCATTTGCTTGGAATCTTTTTCCATCCCTTCACTTTCAGTTTGTGAGTGTCTTTAGGTCTGAAGTATGTCTCTTATATGCAGCATATATATGGATTATTTTTAATCTATTCAGCCACCGTATGTCTTTTAATTGGAGCATTTAGTCCATTTACATTTGAAGTAACTATTGATAAGTATGTACCTATTGTCATTTTGTTACTTTTTTTCTGGATGTTTTTGTAGTTCTTCTCTGTTCCTTTCTTCTCTTGCTCTTCCCTTGTGATTTGATGGCTTTCTTTCGTGTTATGTTTGGGTTCCTTTCTCTTTATTTTTTGTGTATTTATTATAGGCTTTTGGTTTGTGGTTACCTTGAGGTTCATATATAATAACTTATGTAAATAGCAATCTATATTAAGTGGATGATCTCTTAAATTCAACCTCCTACTAAAAGCTCTACACTTTTACTCCCCCCACCCAAGTTTTATGTTTTCGATATCATATTTTACCTGTTTGATTTTTGTGTATTCCTTAAAATCTTATCATAGATATAGATGACTTTAGTACCTTGGTCTTTTGACCTTCATACTAGTTTTATAGGTGGTTGATCCACTACCTTTACTATATATTTGCCGTTACCAGAGATATTTTTTCTTTGATAATTTCCTTATTCCTATTTGTGGACTTTTCTTTTCCACTTAAATAAGTCCCTCTAACATTTCTTGTAAGGCTGGATTAGTGGTGATGAACTCCTTTAGCTTTTGCTTGTCTGGAAAATTCTTTATCTCTCCTTTCATTCTGAATGATAACCTGGCTGGGTAGAGTATTCTTGGTTGTAGGTTTTTTCCTTTCAGCACGTTGAATATAACGTGCCACTCCTTTCTGGCCTGTAAGATTTCTGCTGAGAAGTCAGCTGATAGCCTTATGGGGTTTCCTTTGTATGTAACTTGTTGCTTTTCTCTTGTAGCTTTTAGGATTCTCTTTATCTTTAATTCTTGACATTTTAATTATAATGTGTCTTAGTGTGGGCCTCTTTGGGTTCATCTTGTTTGGTATTGTCTGTGCTTCCTGTACCTGGATGTCTGTTTCCTTCCCCAGGTTAGGGAAGTTTTCAGCTATTATTTCTTCATAAGTGCTTTGCCTCTTTGTCTCTCTCTTCACCTTCTGGGACACCTATAATGCAAATGCTTGGTGTTATCCCAGAGGTTCTTTAATCTGTTTTTGTTATTCTTAATTCTTTTTCTGTTCAGTTTGGGTGATTTCCTCTACTCTGTTGTCCAGATCACCCATCTGTTCTGTGCTATCTGCTCTGCAGATTCATTAACAAAATGAAAGGTAAAAATCATATGATCATCTCAATAGATGCAAAAAAATAATTTGACAAAATTCGACATACTTTCATGATAAAAACTCTCAGAAAACTGGGTATAGAGGAAACATACCTCAATATAACAAAGACCATATATGACAAACCCACAGCTAACATCATACTCAATGGTAAAAAGCTGACAGCTTTTCTTCTAAAATCAGGAACAAGTCAAGGGTGCCCACTCGTACCACTCCTAATCAACATAGTACTGAAAGTCCTAGGCAAAGCTAGGTGATTCTCTCTGGTGATTTTTTAATTTTCATTATTGTATTCTTCAGCTCTGATTGGTTCTTTTTTATACTTTCTAATTCTTTGTTGAAGTTCTCTCTGTGTTCATATATTCTCCCCAGTTCAGTGAGCATCTTTATGACTATTAGTTTGTACTCTTTATCAGGTAGATTTTTTATCTCTGTTTTGTTTAGTTCTTTTTCTGAGGGTTTGTCTTTTATTTGGAACATATTCCTTTGTCTCCTCATTTTGTCTTCTTCTCTGTGCTTATTTCTATGTATTAGGTAGGTAAGCTGCATCTCCTGATCTTGGAAACGTGGCCTCATGTAGAGATGTCTTATGGGGTCCAGCAGCATGCTCACCTCTTGTCACCCACGTCAAATGCTCCAGGGGTGTCCCCTGTGTGGGCTGCTTGTGTCCTTCTGTTGTAGCAGGGCGGCTATTGCTGCAGGTATGTAGGTAGGCTGCGCTGGACCCCAGGCTGGCTGGTTGCAAGTTCCAGGCCTGTGCAGCTGCTATGGGCATATTATTGGATGGGGCAAGCCCCCAGCGTGGATGGCTACAAGGTCTGGTAGTGCACAACGACTATGGGTTTGCTGGTGAGTGAAGTAGGCCCCTAGGGTGGCTGTTTGCTAGGCCCAGGGGCACTCAACTGCTGCAGGTCCCCCGTGTGGCTGGCTGCAAGACCTGGAGGCGTTTGGCTGCCTCAGGTGCACTGGTGGGTGGGGCAGGTTTCTGGTGAGGCTGGCTGCGTGGCACATGGCTGTTGCTAGCTGGCTTTTGGGTAGGGAAGGCCTGCACAGCTGGCTGTGTGGCCTCGGGGCATGCAACTGCCTCAGATGTGCTGATGAGTGGGGCAGATCCCCAGCATGGCAGTGCGCAACCATTTCAGGCACCTTGGTGGGCAGGGCAGATCCCCTGTGTGGTTGTTTGCAAGGCCCAGCAGTGCAAGTCTGCTGCAGGTTTGCTGGTGGCAAATGTGGGTCCCTAGGGTGGGCTGCCTGTGCTGCCTAGTTGTGGTTGATTGCCTCAGATGCTCTAGTGGGCAGGGCAGGGCAGGGCAGGGCCCAGTGCTAACAGGATAGAAGAAGGATTCCGATGGCACCTGCCAGATTCCCTGTCAGCACAACTCAACTAGATCACTATGGCTGCTGCCAGTGTCTCAGTCCCTGGAGGATGGTCCCAGCTACCTCCTGCCTCTCTGAGATATGCTCTGAGCCTACTAAGTGAGTCTCTTTTACCAATGGACTATGAACTTTTCTGTCTGGTGTCTTGTGCTGATTCCTGCGGTTGAGTGAGTCTGTGTGTGGGCCCTTTAAGAACAGGTTTTCCTCTCCCTGAAGTTCTATAGTTATCCTCGGCATATTCTCCTTTGGTTTTCAAAGCTAGATGTTTTGGGATATCATCTCTCTTGTGCTGGAACTATGGACTGGATGCCAAATGTGGAGCTCCAATTCCCCGCTTCTCCGGGAAAAGCTCTGTAGCTTTGAAATTTCTCCTGACTGTGAAGCACTGTGGCTAGGGTGTGTTCTTTTCCTCAGCAGGACTGTATCTCTGCCTCATCCACCCCTCTCTGTGTTGGCTCTTTTTGTGGAGGTTATTGTCATCCAGTTTCCAGATCTATCTCAAAGGAAATTGTTCCATAGGTAGTTGTAGGTTTGCTGTGTCTGTGGGAGGGAGGGAGCTTAGAATCCTCCTATGCTGCTGTCTTCTCAAAAAAAAAAGATTGCTTTCTTAATTTCTCTTCCTGATAGCTCATTATTAGTGCATAGAAATGTGATTGATTTTTGTATATTGTAAATTCACTGAATTCATTTATTAGTTGCAACACTTTTTTGGTGGAGTCTTTAGGATTTTCTGTATATAATATCATATCCTCTGCAAATAGAGACAATTTTACTTCTTCCTTTCTGATTTGTGTGCCTTTTATTTCTTTTTCTTGCCTAATTACTTTGTCTAGGACTTCCAATACTACGTTGAATAAGAGTAGTGAGAGTGGGCACCCTTGATTTGTTCCTGATCTTAGAGGAAAAGCTTTCAGCTTTTTACCATTGAGTGTGATGTTAGCTATGGGTTTGTCATATACGGCCTTTATTGTGTTGAGGTATGTTCCCTCCATACCCCGTTTAATGAGAATATTTATGAAAGTATGTTTAATTTTGTCAAATCATTTTTCTTCATCTATTGAGATGATCATATGATTTTTATCTGTCATTTTGTTAAGTATATCACATTGATTTGCCTATGGTGAATCATCCTGGCATCCTGGAGTAAATCCCACTTGATTATGGTGTATGATCCTTTTAATGTACTGTTGCATTCTGTTTGCTAATATTTTGTTGAGGACTCTTGCATCTATGTTCATCAGGGATATGACCCTGTAATTTTCTTTTCTTGCAGTGTCCTTTTCTGGCTCCGGTATCAGGGTAACGCTGGCCTTGTAAAATGAGTTTTATAGTGTTCTTTTCTACATTTTAAATTTTGTTGTGCTCTTTCAATGCAGCTGCCATCAGCTGGATGATGCCTGTCTGAACCGTGATTTGACGTGAGGCACTGCATCAAAGACTTCAATGACTTCCCCAATAAATGGAAGGTAATTAGGGCCTCAGAGCTCTGTACTTTGTTCCAGCAGGAGGGCAGTCAGGAGCACTGCCCATGAATCAGGGGATGGGTACATCCCTGGTTGCCAACAGTTCCCATATGGCCTTAACTGTGAAGACAGAGACAGAGGCATGGGCTGACAGTACTGCTTGCTTTGATGCCCTTGCCAATGCTAGTCCCTTCCAGGGCAGTAGGTGGAACTGCACAACCTTGCTACCACCACTGTTGGTCATCACACAGCTGCAAGGAGCTGCTCACTTCCACATAGGCACTGCTCTCAGGCCCCACTGCTTGCCTCTGTGGCCATACCTGGGCAAGGTTATTAGGTGACTTGTAGTCTCAATAAGAAAATTCTTCCTTAGCAACCAGTCTGGAAGTGTGTTCAGTATTTTAACAATTGACATAATGTGGTAAACTGAATTATTCTCAGATATTCACTCCTTCTGCCTTGTGACTCTGCAGTGCACTAAAGTGGGAGGAGTATATTTCCCCACTCCACTGATGTTGGATTTGGCCATGTGACTTATTTTGGTCAATGGAATGTGGGCAGAATTAACAGTTTGTCAGGTCTTTCTGAGTAGAGCATGCTCCAAATTGCCATTGCCCTGTTAGCATGAGCCCAGAGTAAGACAGATGGATTGGATGCAAACTGACCTGAAGCTGGAGTCAAAGGTAGCTGCCTTAACACCTGAAACAAACTGTAGTCCTGGGAGAAAGAAAATAAATGCTTGCTATTACAAATTGAGTTTTGGAATGTTTTGCTATGCAGAAGTATTCCAGCAATAGCTGCCTAATACACAGGGCCAACTTGGTGCATACCAGTATAAGTAAGCACTGAGAGTAGATATGAAAGATTTCTTGTTATTACAGTTATTTTCCTGCCTGAGAAAAGTGTCGGGGAGGAGGTGGAGATGGAAGAGGCAAGAGAAAAGATTTGGTGGCAGAGATGTTCAAAGGTTGCAAAGGGGCAGTGATGGAGACTAGCTTGTCTGCAGGACAAAGTAAAGCACCAGCATCAAGAGAGAGGCCTCCAGGCTTTGTGTGTGTGTGTGTGTGTGTGTGTGTGTGTGTGTGTGAGGAAGATCAGCCCTGAGCTAACATCTGATGCCAATCCTCCTCTTTTTGCTGAGGAAGACTGGCCCTGAGCTAACATCCGTGCCCATCTTCCTCCACTTTATATGGGACGCTGCCACAGCATGGCTTGCCAAGCGGTGCGTCTGTGCGTGCCCGGGATCGGAACCGGCGAACCCCGGGCCGCCGCAGCGGAGCGCGTGGTTAACCGCTTGCCCCACCGGGCCGGCCCCCCAGTGGCTTCTTTTGAGAGAGCTTGAAGTGGAGGTTGAGGGGACAGCTCACAGAATGTGGAAGAATATACTTAAAGTATTAATAGTGATTGTTTTGAGCAATAGGAATTGGACTTTTTTCCTTCTGTTTCTTTGTTGTCTAATTAAAATATGTTAATTTTTGTTAAAAAAAAAAAACAAAAAACCTTCATCTTGTTGCTTGGGTAAACTCAGAGGAATTGATCAGCCTCTTCAGAGACCTCCCTTGAGACACGAGATCCCTGGGGCAATCCCTCCCCACAGGGCAGGAGCAGGTGGTTGGCTTCAGCATTGCTGCTCCCCCACATCCGTTGCCATAGGTATGGGTGCCTTCCAGCCAGAGTTATGGGAGAGTCTGTTCATGATGCTCTGATAAAAGTCTGGAATCTGAGTATTTGAATCCAGATTCACAGTTCTTTATTTTTTATTCTGCAATTCTACTTTAGAGAGCAAACACATACTCAATTTTTACAAATTTTATTGTATTTATTTTTTCACAACAGGCGTTATTTAACAGTTGAAAAAATTGAGATTCAGAGAGGTTCATGACTTGCAGAAAGTCACACAGTAGACCTGGGTTATTCCAAATCAATCCATACTAAAGTGCCTTTTTGTTTTTGCCTTTTTGTTTTTAATTCCCAGGGGCCAGAGATGAAAATTTAAAGAATCTGGCTGAGGCTATTTAATCAAGGGGGTGAAAAGTGTCTTACTTACAGAAAATATCTACCAGCCACTATTTTCTTTTTCTTCTGAGTGAGGAAAAAGACAAAAACATCAGCTTGAGGGAATGAGGCTTTCCCTCAATTATGGAAAAAAGAACCTTTGACAGTGATGTGATGTTTCTTGGACACTGGAATTCGTTACCAAGTATTTTTTCAGACTGAGCTAAAGGTGGTCTTATCTATAAACGGCCTGAGAGGCAAGAGCACGGACAAGATGACCTCCACCGCCCCTTGACAGCTGTGTTTGTCAGAGAATGGTCTGAGACCACATGTATCCAAATTGCCTGGGGTGCTTCAGTTGGGGATTTGCATCTTGAACAAATTTCCTTTATCAATCACGGTCCAGTCATAGAAACAACAACGGAAGAGAAATTTAATGCAAGGAATCGGTTACTGCAGCACTTATCTGTTGTGCAGTAACCAAACACCCTAAAACTAGTGGCTTAAAAGAACAACTGTTTATTATGGGTCACCAGTCTCCTGGTCAACTGGGTTGTTCTTCTGGTCTTGACTAGGCTCCCTCATGTGTCTGTGGTGGGTGTCAGGTCAGCTTGGTGGCTCTGATTCTGGGTCCGGCTGATTGTTGGCTGGGAGACTTGGGTTATCCTCCATGAGGTCTCTCATCCTCCAGCAGGCTAGCCTAGGCTCATTCACATGGCAGCTCTGTGGGATTCCAAGAGGAAGCATGTGAGGTCTTTAGGTCTAGAATCAGAACTGACACAGTATTGCTTTTGCAGCAATTTGATGGCCAAAGCAAGTCATAAGCCCAGCCCAGACTCAAGAGGGGCAGTATAGGGAAAGAGAGTTTATCTTTTGATGCGAGGAGCTTTATAATCACATTGCAAAGGGGAATAGATAGTCAGAGGGGATTAATTGGGACCATTTTGCCAATGGCCTATTATAGTTATAATGGTGTTAGGAGTGCTGGGTGAGTAAAAGGAAGAAGAGTTGTGCTAAGGATTAAAAAGGAGCAGGGGAGGTCACTTGATGAGGAAGCTGCTGGTCTGGAGCCCACATAGGCAGTGCCGGAACCTCTGAGGGAGGTGTGCCCTGCTGCTGCTGCTGGAATTACAAAAGAGACACCACCTCTGCTTATGGTAGAACCAGGACAACTTCTTCTTTCTGGTAATTTATGTTGGCTGAACCTAATCAAGAGCCCCTGGCAAGAGAATATGGAAATCCAGTGTGCAGGCTTCCGGGCCTGGCAGTATAGAGTAGGGTATAGAAGGGAGAGTGTGGGGAAACAACTGCCTTATCCCTGTGAAATTCTTATCACATTAAAGTTTTCAGACCTATTGATCTAAGATGCTATGATTCTTGGGGAGTAGTGAAACCTAAGCCACACTCCAAAATAGACACTGGCTGAGTCGACTGTGACTTGGTGGAAAATTCTCAGGGAATTACTCTTGCTGATTTTGAGATAGGGGCATGGACAAGATAACTAGTTTGAGTGGGCAAGAAAGTCAGATTTCAGTCCCATTCGTCATTATCTCAAAGGAGATTATTTGTATGGAGAAGCAAAAGATGTAAAAATCTTCATGTTTGCCATTTGACATGTTGCTTGGCCAGTGGTCTTAGCCATCAGCATAGAGTATTTGCATGCAGGTGCACGTGAGTGGCGTATAGAGAGGTGGGCAATCAAAATGAAAAAGTGCAAGAATATTAATCAAATGGAGATGATTAGGCAAGTCAGTCTGTTAAAGGTCTGTAAAAAGACACAACTCTGGATTCTTTAATGAGAAGAAGAAATTTACAGACATATTGTTAGAGAAATCCAGTCGCTTCCACTTAAGAGTCAGATAATGAGTAACTACTGGAGCTGTGGCGACAACCAAAAGATGGGGCAAGTGGCGGGAAGGCAGGGCAACAAATTGTTCAAGGATGACTCTGCTGCTGGGGAGTTTATAAAAATTCTGCACTGAACACCTCACAAGTCTAATTACGGATCCTGAAGACATTTAAATATGTAATGGACTGATCTGGCATGATTGTGTGTTAAATATGCATTACCTTCTCTAAGAACTATTTAACAGTGATTATTTATACTGGGACTTAATCAATTAGTGTTTGAAATTGGCCTGCAAATGTGAACAAACATAACTACAAGACCTCAGCTCTTTAAGACACTTTAGGAATCATCTCCTTCTCTCCTCATCGTGCATATAGTGCCACTGGGGTCCAGAAAGCTGAAGGGCTAGTCTGAGGCTGATTAAAGACAAAATAAGGACTAGAACCCAGGCTTTGTGACTCCCAGTCGAGTGGGTTTCTAGTGCCATCACTATAATTTGTATCTTTTATTTTTACAGAGGCCAGGCCTGTGTCTAAATGAAACTTGAAGATAGTGTTTTCTAGATTCATCTGAATTACTCAGGGGTACTTTTTCCAAATAGATCTGACCAGAGCCCAGCCCAGAACTTCAGAGGCAGAATTCTGGGGTGAGAGAATAAAGCTTTAGGAGAGTTTATGTTCAAAAACTTTCTTAAGCATTTCTGATGTCTTGCCCCCCTTTTCCCTTGCCCAACCCTGTGTAAGAACGTGGTCTTAGGCATTGATTGGCAGAGGAGAGAATTCTTTCTAGATGTCTACATACTTCCAGTTAGGTAAGGCTTTTTCCTGAAGCCCTTGACTGAGCGATTTCCTGAGGGGCTCATGTGCTGTACACCCTCATTAGAAGTTTCCAAGGGCCCATCCTTTGTACTGCGGGTAACAACGTTGAAGTTGCAATGTTAGCCTCCTCAGGTTGGCTTCTCCAAGTATCTGCAGTCCAGAAAATTGCAGGATGACGTCCAATTCAGGCCACCTCAAGTATTGATTCCCAGGCACCAGTCTGTTGGTGTGTTTACCCAACTGTGAGTGTAAGTTATAATCAGAGAGGGGAGCCAGCTCTAGGGATAAGTGAGTCTCTCCTACCAAGTGTGGCAACTGCAGCTCCTAAAACAGAGCCTGGCGCATGTTGGTGCTCAGTAAATATTTGTTGACTGAATGAAAAGGAGCTCCTTATTGGGTGCCAGCTTGAAATAGCTGTACTTAATATATCTTGAGTCACAAAGTGTCCTCTTTCCAAAAGTGTGGTTGGATCTGAGTGTAGTTGGGATTCATCCAGTAAAGCTCCACAAGGCCTAACGTACGATGATAAATCATAACCCTCCTAGGTGTTCAGAATCAATTTCACACCTCATCTGTTATCATGAGCAGAATGTGTGAGAAAGTCCCCTCACTCTGGTAAAACATCAGCTCACAAAAATAAAAAATGCCTGAAAATCAGAAAAGGGAACACTGTTATAGTCCATGGTGCTTAATCAGCTACCTAGACATTGATGGATTTCAGGGGACATTTATATTTGAATCCCAGCATCCAGATCGTCTCAAGCAGCATGGAAGCAATAAAAAAAAAATCATTTCTCATTATCTGTAGTCAGGAACTAGGTCTCTCTTTGTAGAACTATTTTCTCTTTAGGTAGAAGAATAAGAAAAAACTGAGGATAAAGTATTATCTAGAGTGATGATAGGCTGGGCTGCCAGAATCCTCACTGCATCTATGACAGACATCATTAACTGATCACAGTATATTTTCCTGCTGAGCCTGGTACAGTCTCATTATTTCTCAATCCAAGGCTCTAAGAAGCCACGGATGGTTGATGTGAGTTGGCATCTTGAACTGAATCTCATTGGCCATCGCTGATCTGGAGTTTGTCTTTGACTATTATTACTCTGGAAAGCTAATATTAGTAGATAATTAGAAGATGGAGGGAAAAGTAAATGAAATACCACAGGTTTGGATAGTATCTTGAGTTAGTCAGCTGGTCCATTCTCTTGCTTTTGGGCAGGATAATAGTCAAAGCCAGGGACTGAAGATGATTTCCTCAATGGAAGTGTTTCACCAACTGAGATTTTGGAGCCATATGCATCAAAATCACCTTGGTGATAATGCAGGTGTTACTGCCTCAATCAAGATTTACTGGATCAGAACCTCTGGGTTTGAAGCCAAGGATACTAAGTTGGGACATGTATCCCCATGTGTCTTAGTCATGAAGTTGGAGAACCACTGCCCTGTGGAGACCTGGGTTCTAGTCTCAGCTCCGCCATTCACTTGATGTGTGAACTTGGGCACATCCCTTACCTGAGCCTCAGTTTCCTTATCTTAAGGAGGAAGAGTAATATCTGTGTTGTCTACCTCCTAGGGTAGCCATGAGACTTATTTGAGATAAAGACTCCTGAGAATGCTTCAAAAAGAAATAAGTGCTATACATCATGGTGGAATGAGTTGTTCCCTTTGTCTCTCTCCTCTAAGATACGACTAAATGGATGTTCATTAACCAACAGAGGCTTCCCTACACAGCACAACAGGATGCCTGAGGGATCCACGCAGCCATACATCTGAAGGTAGGTGGACCGAGTCCCCAGGGAAATGGTGGAACTGGGTGAGTGGACCCTTCCCCCTTCTTGATGGCAGCGATCCAGGTCACAGGTCCTCCCACAGTGGCTGGTGTGACTGTAAGAGGCAGTGGCAGCCCACCCTGCCCATGAATGCTTTTGGAGTGGTGGCCCAGACCCACGGGAGCACCCACCATGTCACAGCAACCCTGCCCATGGGAACACTCCCTGCCAAGTGGCAGCAACTCAGCCCTCATGAGGGATCCCTGCCCACCAAGTGTGGTGGCTCAGCCAAGTTGCCTGTGAGTGCAGAGCCAGCCAGCATGTGAAAGAAAGTGCCCCTCCCCTCCCGCCTAGTGCAGCAGCTCAGCTGGTTCTCTGCTGAGTGCAGTGGTCCCATCCTCATGAGAGTGACCCTCTGGTGGAGCACAGAGGCCCAGCCTGTGCATGCGTGTATGACCCATCAAGCAGCTGAGGCCAGCCTGTGCAAATGCTGAGTAGCCCTACCGGTACAACTTCCAGCAGATGGGGTGGGATCAGAAAACACAGCTACTGCCCTGCCCCCAGTGGTGGCAGGTGGAATCTGTGATCTGATACTACTGCAAATCTGCCAGCAAAGGATCAATTTATCACACCATGAAGAACTACAGTAACACTTCAGAGCAGAAGGAAAATGACAAGTCTCCAGAAACCAATCCTGAAGTCACAGAAATTTACAATCTAAGTGACAGAAAATTCAAAACAGTTGTCATAAAGAAACTCAATGAGTTACAATAAAACTCACACAGTTCAATGAGCTCAGGAATAAAATTAATGAACAAAAGGAATTCTTCATCAAAGAGATTGAAGCTCTAAAAAACAAAAAACAGAAAAACCCAAACAGAAATTCTAAATATTAAAAGAATGAGATAAAAAATAATCTAGAAACCATAAAAAATAGAGCCAAAGTTATAGAGGACAGAATTAGTGATTTAGAGGACAGAAATATAGAAATACTTTAGGTAGAGAAGGAAAGAGAACTAAGATTTAAAAAAAGAAGAAGAAATTCTTTGAGAAATATCACACTCAATTAGGAAAAGCAACGTAAGGATTACAGGTATCCCAGAGGGAGAAGGGAGGGAGAAAGGAGCAGATAGCTTGTTCAAAGAAATAATAGCTGAGAAATTCCCAAATCTAGGGAAGGAATTGGACTTACAAGTACACGAAGCCAATAGAACTCCTAATTACGTCAATGTAAAAAGACCTTCTCCAAGGCATATAATATTAAACCGGCAAAAGTCAATAACAAAAAATATTAAGAGCAGCAAGGCAGAAGAAAATAACCTACAAAGGAACTCCTATCAGGCTTTCATTGGATTTCTCAGCAGAAACCTTACAGGCTAGGAGAGAATGGAACGATATATTCAAAATACTAAAGACAAAAACTTTTCAGCCAACAGTACTCTATCTAGCAAAACTATTCTTCAGATACGATGGAGAAATAAAAGCTTTCCCAGATAAACAAAAGCTGAGGGAGTTCATCACCACTAGGCCTGCCTTACAAGAAACATTGAAAGGAGCCCTCTCATCTAAAACTAAAAAGCAAAGCTTTACAAAATCTTGAGCAAGAAGATAAAATATTGCAGCTCTTTATCAGACTAGGTTAGTAAGCACTTAATTATAACATAACATAAAAGACAAATGGAAGGAAAGCATCAAAAATAACTATAAACATGTCAATTTAGTCACAACTCACAACATGCACACAAATAATTTGTGACAACAATAACTCAGAAGGGGAAGTGGAAAGGGATGGGACCCGCTTAGGCTAATGGAGATAAGAGGCTATCAGAAAATAGACTATCTCATCTATGAGATCTTTTATACAAACCTCATGGTAACCTCTAAACAAAAAATCAGAGCAGAGCCATGAATCATAAGTAAAGAGAAACTGAGAAAACCATCACAGAAAACCACCAAACTGAAATGGCAGTCAGAAATACAAGGGAAAAGAAACAATGGAAATATAGAACACCCAGAAAACAAGAGATAAAATGGCAGTGTTAAGCCCTCACATATCAATAATCACTCTAAATGTAAATGGATTGAATTCTCCAATCAAAAGACATAGAGTGGGTGGATGGATTAAAAAACAAGACCCAACAATATGCTGCCTCCAGGAAACACATCTCAGCTCTAAAGACAAACATAGGCTCAGAGCAAAGGGATGGAAGACGATACTCCAAGCAAATGGCAAGTAAAAGAAGGCAGGTGTTGTCATACTTATACTAGACAAAGCAGACTTCAAGATAAAAAAGGCAATGAGAGACAAAGGAGCCATATATAATGATAAAAGGGAGATTCCACCAAGAGGACATAACACTTATGAATATATATGCACCTAACACAGGAGCACCAAAGTATATAAAGCAACTATTAACAGACCTAAGGGGAGAAATTGATAGCAACACAATAATAGTGGGGGACTTCAACACCCCACTTACATCAATGGATAGATCATCCAGACAGAAAGTCAACAAGGAAACAGTGGCCTTAAATGAAATACTAGACCAGATGAACTTAACAGATATATATAGAGCATTCCATCCAAAAACAGCGGAATATACATTCTTCTCAAGTGCACATGGAACATTCTCCAAGATAAACCATACGTTGGGAAACAAGGCAAGCCTCAATACATTTAAGAAGATAGCATATCAAGCATCTTTTCTGACCACAATACTATGAAACTAGAAATCAACCATAAGAAAAAGGCTGGGGAAGTCACAAATATGTGGAGACTAAACAATATGCTACTGAACAACCATTGGATCAATGAATAAATCAAAGGAGAAATTAAAAAATACCTTTAGGCAAATGAAAATGAAAACACAACATACCAACTCTTATAGGATGCAGCAAAAGTGGTCCTAACAGGGAAATTTATAGCAATACAGGCCCACCTCAACAAATAAGAAAAACCTCAAATAAATAATTTTAAATGACACCTAACAGAACTAGAAAAAGAAGAACAAACAAAGCCCACAGTCCACAAAAGGAGGGAAGTAATAAAAATTAGAGCAGAAATAAATGCAATAGAGACTAAAAAAACAATAGAAAGGATCAACGAAACGGAGCTGGTTCTTTGAGAAGGTAAACAAAATTGACAAACCCTTAGCCAGACTCACTAAGAAAAAAAGAGAGAAAGCTCAAATAAATAAAATTAGAAATGAAAGTGGAGAAATTACAAGATACCACAGAAAAGCAAAAGATTATAAGAGAATACTATGAAAAACTATATGCCAAAAAATTGGATAACCTAGAAGAAATGGATAAATTCTTAGACTCATATAACCTCCTAAAATTGAATCAAGAAGAACTAGAGAATCTGAATAGACCAATCAAAAGTAAGGAGATTGAAAGAGTTATCAAAAACCTCCCAAAAAACAAAAGTCCAGGACCAAAGGGGCTTCTCTAGAGAATTCTACCAAACATTCAAAGAAGCGTTAATAACTATACTTCTCAAACTATTCCAAAAAACTGGAGAAGATAGAATGAATTAGGAAAGCATTCCATCAGGCCAACATTACCCTGATACCAAAACCAGACAAGGACAACACAAGGAAGGAAAATTACAGGCCAATATCGCTGATGAACATAGATGCAAAAATCCTTAACAAAATATTGGCAAGTTGAATACAGCAGTACATTAAAAGAATCATACACCATGATCAAGTGGGATTTATACCAGGGATGGTTCAATATCTGCAAATCAATCAATATGATACACCATATTAACAAAATGAGGAATAAAAATCACATGATCATTTCAATAGATGCAGAGAAAGTATTTGACAAGATCCAACATCCATTTATGATAAAAACTCTGAATAAAATGGGTATAGAAGGAAAGTACCTCAACATAATAAAGGCCACATATGACAAACCCACAGCCAACGTCATACATAATGGTGAAAAACTGAAAGCCATCCCTCTGAGAACAGGAACAAGACAAGTGTGCCCACTCTCACCACTCCTATTCAACGTAGTATTGGAGGTTTTGGCCAGAACAATTAGGCAAGAAAAAGAGATAATAGGTATCCAAATTGGAAAGGAAGAAGTAAAACTCTTGCTGTTTGCAGGCATGATTCTACATATAGAAAACCCTAAAGAATCCACCAGAAAACTATTATAAATAATCAATAACTACAGCAAAGTTGCAGGGGACAAAATCAACTTCAAAAATTAGTTGTATTTCTATTCACTAATAATGAACTAACAGAAAGGGAAGTCAAGAATACAAATTCCATTTACAATTGTAACAAAAAGAATAAAATATTTAGGAATGAACTTAACAAAGGAGGTGAAAGACCTACACTGAAAACTAGAAGACACTACTGAAAGAAATCAAAGAAGACATAAAGAAATGGAAAGATATTCCATGCTCATTGATTGGAATAATAAACATAGTTAAAATGTCCATATTACATAAAGCAATCTATAGATGTGATGCAATCCCAATCAGAATCCCAATGACATTCTTCATGGAAATAGAACAAAAAATCCTAAAATATGTATGGACGTCAAAAGACCCCGAATAGCCAAAGCAATCCTGAGGAAAAAACAAGCTGGAGGCATCGCATTCCCTGACTTCAAAATATACTACAAAGCTATAGTAATGACAACAGCAGGGTACTGGCACAAAAACAGACACACAGATTAATGGAACAGAATTGAAAGCCCAGGAGTAAAACCGTACATCTGTGGACAGCTAATCTTTGACAAAGGAGCCAAGAACATACAATAGAGAAAGGAAAGTCTCTTCAATAAATAGTGCTGGGAAAACTGGACAGCCACACACAAAGGAATGAAAGTAGACTATTATACTGTGTCCAAAAATTAACTCAAAATGGATTAAAGACTTGAATGTAAGACCTGAAACCATAAAATGCCTAGAAGAAAATATAGTCAGTATGCTCTTTGACATTGGTCTTAGCAGCATCTTTTCAAATACCATGTCTACTCAGGCAAGAGAAACAAAAGAAAAAATAAACAAATGGGACTACATCAGACTAAAAACCTTCTGCAAGGCAAAGGAAACCATGAACAAAATGAAACAACAACCCACCAATGGGGAGAAAATATTTGCAAATCATATATCTGACAAGGGGTTAGTTTTCAAAATATATAAAGAACTCATACAACTCAACAACACAAAAACAATCAGATCAAAAAATGGGCAGAGGATATGAACAGACATTTTTCCAAAGAAGATATACAGATGGCTAACAGGCACGTGAAAAGATGTTCAACATCACTAATTTTTAGGAAAATGCAAATCAAAACTACAATGAGGTATCACCTTACACCTGTCAAAGTGGCTATAATTACCAAGACAAAAAATAACAAATGTTGGAGAGGATGTGGAGAAAAGTGGCTGGTTAGCCACTATGGAAAACAGTATGGAGATTTCTCAAAAATTTAAAATAGAAATACCATATGATCCAGCTATCCCATTACTGGGTATTTATCCAAAGAACTTGAAGTCAACAATTCAAAGAGATTTATGCTCCCCTATGTTCACTGGAGCATTATTCACAATAGTCAAGGTGTGGAAGCAACCCAAATGCCCATCAAATGATGAATGGATAAAGAAGATGTGGTATATATAATAGATACAAGGGAATACTACTCAGCCGTAGAAAAATCGTCCCATTTGCAACAATACGGATGGACCTTGAGGGCATTTTGTTTAGCTAAATAAGCTAGACGGAGAAAGACAAACACCCTATGATTTTATCATATGTGGAAGACAAACACAGGGATAAAGAGAACAGATTAGTGGTTAGCAGAGCGAAAGAGGGTGGTGGGGTGGGCTAAAAGGTTGAAGGTGCACATATGTATGGTGATGGATAAAAACCAGACTATTGGGGGTGAGCAAGATGTAGTCTATACGGAAACCGATATATAATAATATACACCTGAAATTACACAGTCATAAACCAATATGACCTCAATAAAATAATTAAAAAAGAAATAAGTGCTATAAACATGGAGTATATGCTTGTCCACCTGTTAAACTAGGTGGGGAGTTAGGGAGTTGGGGTGGAGTTTTGAATGTTTATTTTAACTTTATCAGGAGTCAGTGATCTACTAAAAACCAGAATGACACAGGAGAGAAACAAAAGTCTGCTGAGGAGCCCAGAGCGGTGGTTACCAACCACAGTTACAAAGTAGAAACGTGCGGAAATTTTAAAACCACCTAAGCCAGGGCCCCACCCAAGATGGAGTTAAAGAGAATCCCGGGAGTGGGCTTGAGCCTTGGCAGCTCTTTCGGAAGCTAGTCCGTTTTCTGTTCCTCCAGAGGAATCGCTGACCTGTTTGTCTTTCCAGCCTATCTGCATTCCAGTATTCTCCCAACAAGTTTCCTCATTTTAAGTTACTCAGGCTCACGTTTGTTGCTTGCAACTGGAAAACCTTAACTGATATCTCATTAGCTGGTTCACTGTCAAAACTAAAGACCGTGGATGTCTCTTTCACCTCTGGATCCTGAGTGACTACCATGGTTTCTGACACACAGTGGAGATTAAAATCGGCTTAACAGATAAACTGAGAACTACCCAAGTGCTGATTCCAACTGGAATAGATAAAATCTAGGTTTCCTTGAAGAAAAGAGATAATGCATGTAAAGTTCCTGGCATTTAAATCTGGGCACTCAGAGAATGACTGTAGTGGAGATACAAATGTGCGTAAGACTTAAGTGAGTTTATGGTAAATAAAATTTTATTAAAAATAAGAATGAAGGAAAGAAAGTATTTTTATTTATATATTTTATTTATTTATTTATTTTGAGGAAGATTGGCCCTGAGCTAACATCTGTTGCCAATCTTCCTCCTTTTTTCCTTTTTTCTCTCCCGTTGCTCTATGTGGGATGCCGCCTGGGCATGGCTTGATGAGCAGTGAGTAAGTCTGCACCCAGGATCTGAACCGGCGAACCCCAGGCCGCGAAGCGGAGTGTGTGAACTTAACCACTACGCCACCGGGCCGGCCCCAGACAGTAAATTCTTTTTGGATCACAGCCATGCTCATTCATTTTTGTGTTGTCTGTGACAGCTTTTGTGCTCTGATGGCAGAGTTAAGTAATAGCAACAGAGACTGTGTGGTCTGCAAAGGCTAAAATATTTGCTCTATGGCTCTTTACAGAAAATGTTTGCTGACCCCTGGTCTAATGGTATCAATATAGGCATGTGGGCTGGATATCCTCTTTTTGCCCCTCCAGATCCACTTTCCACCCCTTCCAGCCTGCTCTGCACCCCAGGACGCTCGCCTGTATGGTGGGGTCTATGGCAGCTGTTCTCAATGTGTGGGCCTGGGATCAGCATCACCGATGATCTTGTGGAAAATTCTTGAGCCGCACCCCAGACCAATTGAATCAGAAACTAGGGGGGCGGGCCCAGAAATCCTTGTTTTGACAGCTCTCAGGTGATCCTGATGTATGTTAGTTTGAGAACCACTGGTCTATGGCGATGAGTTCCCTTGTCCTTCAGCTCCAGGTCGATATCTGCCAGTGCGGAACATTGGCGAGAGATGGAATGGAGGAAAGAGAGCAAGGGGGGGTATTTATCTGCTGTCTCCCCACCTTGGGGTTCCTTTTCTGTATTGGGTTCCATTAGGCACAACTGTTCCCTCTTCTCGTCTCTTTTACGCCTGGTCATAGGAGCTTCTACTGCCAGACTTTGGGTTCACACCAACAGCTATTGTTTCCCTATAGCCTTCCTGCACCTTTGTAAATAGTCCCTTTATTAACGCTCCTCAAATTATGCTAATGTGAATGTGCTTCTTGCTGGAACGTTGACCAATACAACATATAAAGTGGTAACTTGTGTGATGTCATACTATAAAGACAGAACGAATTATACTCAGGAAAATGTTTTGGGAGCCCAGAGGATAGAAAATATCTACAGAAACTTTTAGGGGCTAGAACACTCCTAGAAGCCTTCAGAGGAGGTATGACCTTGGCTGGTCTCTTAAAGATGGGTAATATGCACCTAAATAGTAGACAGCCTTCCAAACTAGGGGATTGTCCTACATAAAAGCACAGAGGTAGGAAGTACATATGACTTTTTTGGCAACAGTAAGTCATTGAATTTAGCTGACATATAATGTTGGATTTGAGAACCAGTGTTGTAGGCAGTGAGGTGTTACTGAAACTTTCTAAGCAGGTAAGTGATGTGGAGATGGCTTAAGAATAAGCCTGAACAATCCAGAATTTGGTGGCTAGGAAGACAGACTTTGGGATTGGAGACGCTAAAGTTAAAATCCGGCTTTGACTCATATTAGCTGTGTCCATGTGTTAATAATTCAATATCTCTGAGCCTTAGGTTCCTCTGTGAAATAGAAATGTGATACCTTGTACAGATGTCATAAAGATTGAGTCGAATGTAGAACATGAGCACAGTGCCTAGAATATGGTAAATGCTCAGGAAATGGTATCATTACTGTGGTCACTCTCATTATCCTTCTCAACTCCAAGAATTTATGGAGTGCTCGCTGGTTGTGAGTGTTAAAAAGGGGTGCACCATGGCCTGGCCTCTGACAGCTGGTGGATATATCATCATTGTGACTTAACATTGTCTTCCTATGAGCTTCTCCTTTGAAGGTCTTCTGGAGAAGTTACTGTGCTCACTCTAAGCAAGCTACTTTGCCTACAGCCATCTCTAAGGGACACAGGTTCAAAAAGCTCTCATTTAGGGTGTTAATACAGAAATCGCTTGTGCATTCTTCTTTTTTTTTTTGGTGAGGAATATTGGCCCTAAGCTAACATCTGTTGCGAATCTTCCTCTTTTTGCTTGAGGAAGATTGTCCCTGAGCTAAGATCCGTGCCAGTCTTCCTCCATTTTGTATATGGGATGCTGCCACAGTGTGGCTTGATGAGCAGTGTGTAGGTCCACGCCTGGGATCTGAACCTGCAAACCCCAGGCCGCTGAAGCCAAGCGCATGAATTTAACAACTATGCCACCGGGCCGGCCCCCTACTTGTGCATTCTTAATTTAAAATGCAAGGGAGAAGGTAGAATTTTCTCCTCAGAGAATGCCACAGAGAACAAAAATACATTGCATGTGAAGACAATGGCATTTCCTCGGTGCTTATTGACAGGTGGTTTCGTTTGGGAGTGGGGTCTTTTTTCCATTTTTTTTTCTTTTTAATCATTTTTTTCTTTTTTTGAGGAAGATTGGCCCTGAGCTAACATCTCTTGCCAATCTTCCTCATTTTTTTCCCCCCAAAGCCCCAGTACATAGTTGTATATCCTGGTTGTAGGTCCTGCTAGTTCTTCTATGTGGGGCACTGCCTCGGCATGGCTTGATGAGCGGTGAGTATGTCCATGCCCAGGATCCGAACCCATGAACCCGGGGCCGCCGTAGCGGAACACATGAACTTCACCGCTACGCCACCAGACCAGCCCCGCTTTTGACCATTTTTAAAATGAGCGATTCTCCACCAAGACATACTGGTGGAATGCAGACAGATAATTGGATAATCTGGGTGTGGCAGGCTCTGTTCTCCTAATACCGCTTTGAAGTAGGACTTGGAAGTTTGATCCATCTCCCAAGTAGATACAGGTCCGAGGAGTGTCCCTGAGAAGTGACATTTAACTGAAGATTGTGCACGGTAATTAGAAGAGGGACCTACGTTATATACTGTAGGGCAGAATCCCATATGAATTCCCTTTATTCCTTTCGGCCTTCTCCCTAGAATAGTTCTTTCTTGCAAGCTACCTTTTGCATCCCTCCTTTTTTTATCACCAATCTCCAGTATTAAAAACGACTCTGTTCTCTCAGTCTGAGCCATTTCACGCTCACCCTGTGCTTGCACACCTTCACTCGGCAAAATCCACCATAATAAGGTATGTTATTGATGCCCATCCCCCACCCCCCCCACGAATTAGAGCAGATTAAATTAAAGTTTCTATTCACCATATTCCAGTGGGAGTGAGGCCGGTGGAGTTCAGCTAATGGTGGTGGTGGGGGAATTCCAAATATAAGGGTGCTGGGCTGTGACTCTCTAGGGGCGGACAGAGGGTAAGAGTGGGCCTTGAACACAGTGGACTTTCCAATTGATGATCTGCCTGCCCTCTTTCGATGGTAGTAACTGAAAATCTTTTCTCTTGGGCTAGTCAGCTTTCCCTAAAAGAATTCTCCAATCTCCTGCTCGGGTGGGGCCTTGGGGGTTTTGGGGTGCCAGCATTCTAGGAGCTGAGGGTCTAACCTTTTGTTCAGGGAGGGCCTTGCTTTCAGCCTGGGCTTTACTGATGTTACCTCTTGCAGAGGCTTCATTTCAACCTCTGCAGAGCGGAAACCTCACACCTGGTTTGAGGAGCAGCGGTTCCCTACCTGCATTGTTTAGGGGAGGGGAGCTGGTTCAGGCTTTCAGATACCTTGTTTCAGCCCTGCTCCCTGGCCCCCTTTTTGGCATTACCTGGTGACTCTGATCCCAGAGCCTTTCTGAGGTCCATCGGCAGGCATTCCCTGGGTTCATCTTGGTTTCTCACCCTGCAGGTCCTTTGCAGAGAGAAGAAAGCTGACATCTAAACTAGTTACCACTCTTTCATTTCTTTTCTTTTTTCCTAAGTTTTGTCCACTCCTCTTTTGCTTCTATTTCTTTCCTTTTCTCTCTGTTCTTGAGGATTTATACCTTTCTACTCCCTTAACTCATCTTCTAGCAGGATGTTAGGAGACAGTAGAGATAAACATGTAGTCAATCCCCCACGTTTAAATGGAAGTTGAGCTGATGTTCTCTTTCCATGTTTCAGAAGTTAACTCTGTCTGTCCTTGTTGGTTATTTGGGTTTGCCAGGCTTTCATTAACCAGAGTCATTTGATTTCATCTTGGAAGACCCAGGGAGATTTCTTTTAGGTTTCAGAATTTGTCTTTAGAAGCTTTTCACCCAAGGAGCTGATACCATCCCTATTGTCAAAGCTTGCATTGGTGAGCAATGTATCCATTCAAGAGAGAATGGAGCAGAAGTCTTATCAATCTGGACCTATCAGCCTGGGCCAGGAGGCCTTCCATCTGCCCAGGAAATCTGCCATAGAATATTACTGAGTTATATCAGTTATTAAAGCCTACACATCCCTCAAAGTCATAGTTTTCAGGTCCCCTGTGCTTATATATCTACAGTCACTAGTATCATCTCTGGGTGTTGACTCTGCTTTGCTGGGATTCCACATTAATCTGTTTCTTTCTTCTGTCTCTTCTCGTGTCTCTTTGGCCATTCAAAACATACTCACATGGCTACTTCTGTACTAGCAAGGTGGAGTCCTTCTACCATTTCACTTCTACTACTTCATAGACTCTAGAGCTATAAAGGATTCTAGACATCATCTAGTGGCTTCAAACTAGTAGCCTACAGATTAAAAAGAATTTTCTTTAAACAAAATCTTGGGGGACAGCCTGGTGTGTGA
Source organism: Ceratotherium simum simum (assembly GCF_057802395.1). Classification (NCBI taxonomy): domain Eukaryota; kingdom Metazoa; phylum Chordata; class Mammalia; order Perissodactyla; family Rhinocerotidae; genus Ceratotherium; species Ceratotherium simum. The sequence goes on along the minus strand of NC_141903.1, from coordinate 18,306,395 downwards.
AACAGGTAGGATGAGAGCTGCTCTGGGGAATGTAGGGAAGGGAACCTGACCTTCTCCACCCTGATCACATCTCCCCAGGGAGATGGGTTCAACACCACTGATCCTGTTTAACTCTCATCTTGAACATGAGGGGCTGAGTCCTGGAGAGGCAGAGTGATTTGCACAATGTCGTGCAGTGGATTAGTCCAGGATTTGAATCAAGGCCTCTTTCCACTTTACCTCTTCCCCTAGATCCATGAAGAATGAAGCCTGAAGGGTGATTGTGGAGACTTGAAAGAGAGTGATCAAACACTGGCTGCCTCCTATTAGCCTGACTGCCCCTTTTTTCAAAGCCTCATAACCCTCCACTCCATCCACAGTCTTGTATGAAAAATCATAAATAATTCTCCCTGAAACAGCCTCCCTCCTGCCCCAGTAGTGTGTCCTGCTGGCTTGTTAATTTTAGCTTGGGAGTCAGAGACTTAGTGACAACTGCTATCGTGCAGGTTCTTTGCTGTTCAATAAATGCTAATAAACCATAATCTGCAATCCTAATAATCACTACTGCCTGAACCAAAACGCAAGGGCAAAGATTACTTTGGTCTGAATTGGATTTGAAAAGGCTGAAAGAACAGGCTTTGAGTGCGCAGTGGAAATGCCAGTTGAATGTTAATTATAGCGGCACTGCTGGCCTGCAGAAGGTGCAATGGTTCAGCAAGGAGAGCTGGAGAGGGATGAGCAAACGTAGATGGGATGCTTCTGCACATGGAATCCAAGAGTGTGGCTTCAAACAGAGTCCAGGGAGCCTCGGGTGGTTTTCTGCAGCTCTCCTGGTGTTCAGAGAGGTCTTTCTGGTCTTCTAATTTGTTCTTTTTATTTACTCCTCAGAATCACTAGAATGACTCGGCCAAGAGCTATCTTAGGGGCAGGTTTTAACGGGTGGCTTGGGGATTCAGCAAGTGGCAGTGAGGTAGATGGGGATTTCATAACTTCTTTGACCCACTGATTATTTCCCACATTCCAGGAATGGAATGCTCACATCTACAGTGATCCAGACACATAATCACAACCAGTCTCTTTACGCAGTAGGCGTCTACACACAAACAGAGCATTAAAAGCCTGGGGGGTGGGGTGGGCACAGATAGAGGTTTGCTCATGGACATACTGAGCCATACACAAGAGATAATTTCCATGTATCTCAACCCCTGGCAAACTTTCAAATTGTGTACACTGAATAATTTCCTACAGATCTAACCGCCTGATAGATTGTGTGACTAATCATTTCTTTCCACTTAAAATGGGAGCCTCCTGGTAGGCTGTATGTTTTGGTGCAATTATGTCGGCCCAGACCAGGGCCGAGGACATTTTAGCCACCTGAGGAGTGAGCTAATGTCCTGAAGTATGCTGCCTGGTGTTTGCCTCATTGCTGTAGTGGTTTTAATGGAACTTCTAATTAAAAATAAGAAGAGAGGCAGGGCTGGGTGCATTCCTCCTGCATCAGGGGTTCAGGCAGAGCCCCTACGAGCACACCAATGTCAGCATGTACATAGTGGGAGCCAACTGGGGCAAAAATTAATATGCCTCCGGTATGGTTTGTCTACTAGGCACAGTGCAGGCTGTTGGAGCTGTAATTAGAGCTGGGCCAGTGTCAACCTGTCTTCCAGGGTGCCAAGCCTCCTCCTAGGCTCTGTGTCAGTGTTTGGAGGGTGTGCCTGTGGAGAAGCTGGGAGGGAAGGAGGCTGTATAAGTAAGTATAGAAAGTATAAGTAGCTGAAGGTACAGCTTGAGACCCTGAGGGAGTTTCTGAGACAGTACTGTTCTGGAAAATCACATGCCCTGCTGCTTCCCAAAAGTCAGGCTGGTTGTTAATTACCATGGGCTGGGAATCTGATCTGGGTTTGGAATACTGGTTCTGTGTCTCGTTAACAGTACATCTTTGAGTATACTTCTTAACTTTTCTGAGCCTCAGTTTGCTTACCTATAAAATGGGGATAAAAATATCAATTGATATTTTGATGGTACTTTGGTAGCATCATGGACATAGAACTCAGGAATGTCTGCATCCCACATGGACAATCACTTCTTCCCTCTGTGAGCCTCCATGTCCCCATTTGCCTACTCTCTTCTCCCCAGACTAGTACCACAAGGAACATTGGCAGAATGGGAACAAAAATAACTTGTTTATAACTGAGCCCAATGACCCAAAGCAGAAGAGAGAAAAGGGAGCAAAAGAGAGGTTGGCTTTCTCCATGAGATGAGTCTCACCCTAGTTGTGTTGGCAGACCTCAATGAAGGAGGAAATGCAAGAGAAATTGAGGAGAGCCCAGAATGTGTCTGGAGCCCTTTTAAGACAGAGGCCCTCAAGAACTACTGGTTTTCCTGGAACTTTGACCATTGGATCATCCTCTGGTCTTTGCCTATGGGGAAGAGAAGAAGGGGAGGCAGACAGACCTCCTGGTATGAGGGGAAGCAGAGGAAATTTCTCTCCCCACCTCTACCTTCTGGATTTGTGGTCAGGACTGATGAAAGAACATTCTTGTGAGCCAGACCACTACTGTCATTGGCTAAGGCTGTGTTCTCGTGCTAGGATGACCTAAAGTTGAATCATTCATGACCTGTGAAATCAAGCTCTGACATTCTAGTAGGAGTGATTGAAGAAAAAGACATGAGTAACTAGCAGTGAGTCTGTATTGATTTCCATAAGTGGTGTGCGAAGAGCTTTGGGAGTTCAGTGACCAGAGATAGCCCTGCGACAAAAGTGGTCTTTAGAGGTCTGAATTTGAGATTCGGACCTTGAGCAGGCATTCTAGGTAGAGGAGATGGCTTGAACAAAGGCACAGAAGTTGGAAAGTGTAAAATATGCTCAGAATGGCAAGCAGGTAGGTTCCCTCAAGCGTGGGCTCTGAGCCTGGTGTGGTGGGTCAGAGTCAGGTGATGGGGGTCCAGTGTACACCTGATTCAGGAGTTGGGGCATAAATAGAGCACATAGTTCTTGCTTATTTCCTTTGGGAGTTATCTTAATATCCTTCAGGGTCCTTCTCTACTACCTGCTTACTCTTCCTGCCACCCACCCCCAAACTGTGTTTGTGATTTGCTTGTGCTTAGCCAGTCAGCAGGTTTTCAGTTGATTTCCTAGTGGCTTTAATTATCCTTTTCAAGAGCTGATCAGCCTGGTTTCTTGCACATTTACTCAAAAAAAATTTCTTATTGACAGCTTGAGTGGAAGCTTCAAGGGCATTTAGGAGTGAACTGAGTGTGTGTTCTTACAGATGAGAATCATGAATTCAGAAAAATTCAAAGGCCTTAGAAGTCTCCAGGCTAACCCTTCCATTTTACATATGGAGAAGAATGAGAGGGGAAGAAAAGTCTCACAAGAAATTTGCAGATGTGGGAGCACAGATCTCCTGACTCTAAATTCAGTCAGGGCTCTTTTCACTCCACTGTGGAAGGAGTGTAGCCTAATGGTTCACGTTTTAGGCCATGAAGTTGGGCAACTTGACATTGAATCTTGGCTCTCAGCCACATACTTGCCTGTTGACTTTGGGAAAGGAATCAAGCCTCAGTTTACCCATCTATAAAATAGGACAAGGAAGCCAAATGGAAAAACATATTAGCATTTGCAGGGAACAAAAAAAGAGGGTATATTCTTTGTTTATCCTGTTGTACAAAAGCCACCTGATATGTAGGCCATCACTTGCAAGGGTCCTATAAAAAAAGGGTCTTCTGGCCCAAGGTGTCTATCTCCCCACTCTGGCCTGCCGCCCTGCCTGAAGGACTCCCGTGCCTATTTCTTCTTCGGGATGAAGTACCTCAAACTGCTGTTAAAATAGATGAGTTGCCAAGATGGGCTCTTATGTTAGGTCATTATTAAGACCATGGCCTGAATGACATCATCTGATGATCCTGAGCCAATCGACTGATGGTGGGGCCAGGAAGGTGATATGAGGTCCTACTTGGGAGGGCAACAATGGGCCCATTTGGTAAAAGCACCTAATGAGTGTACCCCAGGGGTTCCATTTTCAACATGGATGTAAATCACTCTCCTCTGGCCACTGGGGACAGGCACATGGGGCAATTGACGGCAAGTTCACATGCCCTCTCTGGGCCTTGCATCCTCTCTCTGGTTCCTTGCTTTTTAAAAAGAGGAGGGTGTGGCTAGAATTAGCCCAGCAGACGTAAAGCTGTCCAGGATTCCTGTACTCTCCTCATGAAAGAGAACTCTCATTGTCCGGCATACCAGTCTGTTTTAAATGGGGAGATCAAATACGTGCTTCCTTTCGCAGCTCTGTCATTTGTATCCAGTAAAAGGGACAAATCCTTACAGATATTATTTTTGTGGAGAAAAAGGTGGGTTGTTTTCAAGGCAGGATTAGAGGCTCAGAAGCAGCAGTTGGTGGGACTTCAGAATTCGCTTCCACCTCTGCAGACAGGAGAAAAGAACTCTCGAGGTGATTTCTTACTGGTATAGCCCCACCCTTCACTCTTAGGCGGCCCTTTTGCAAACGTAATTTCTGGAAGGATTCCATAGTCAAACAGATCCACCCTGACTCACCTGCCATGTGGCCTGATATTTTTTATTTTACCCTTTTGGGTTAATCTTATTTTTAAATATCCAAGCATTCCTGGAAAGGATTGCCAGTTAATCTCTGGCGGATGGGATTGTTGAAGAACCCTGTGGAGGGGTGTCAGGAGACACCGATTCCAGTCTCATCACTAATTCTAAGTTACTGGGTGATCCTGGGTTTGTCCACTTATCTCTGACTTGAGTTTTGTCATCTGCAGGAATATCTTTCACCTCATCTTGTGGGAACATAGGTTACCTGGGGTGGGAAGGGCTCATGACACTGAAGAAAAAACATTTTCGTCCAACTTCAGTCAAGTGTCTGTCAGCTAGCCTCGCTTTGCTGAACTGGGGTTTGTGGACAGGCTTTGAAGACGCTGCCTGCCAAGTGTCTCGGTCCCTAAGGTGCCTGGGTTTACCTCTCCCCAGGCCTGACCTGTGAGTGGCTGCCCTCTCTTGTTGACCGAGAGTCAGGGGAGAGATGATGGCAGTCTAAACATCGGCAGAGGAGGGGCCCAGGGGCATTAGTATGCATGGAAGGGGTACTGGAGACTCTTCTCGGTGCCTTATTTACGTAGTAAGCAGCTATGTTTATGGGAGTGTGGAGGTGTTGATGGAGAGAATAGGAGATTAAAGCTCCTCTTTCCCCACATTTTATTTATTTATTTATTTTTTTAATTTTTTGTTTATTGCAGTGACATTGGTTTATAACATTGTAAAAATTTCAGGTGTACATCATTGTACTTCTATTTCTGCATAGATTACATCATGTTCACCACCAAAATACTAATTACAACCCATCACCACACACACGTACCGAATTATCCCTTTCACCCTCCTCCCTCCCCCCTTCCCCTCTGCTAACCACCAATCCAATCTCTGTCCCTATGTGTTTGTTTATTGTTGTTATTATCTATTACTTAATGAAGGAAATCATACGGTATTTGACCTTCTCCCTCTGACTTATTTCACTTTGCATTATACCCTCAATGTCCATCCATGTTGTCCCACATTTTAGCACCTGGAGGGAGCCTATCACGGCCTGTGTGAGGGGAAGAGGCCTCCTAGCTCTAGCTTCCTCCTGACAGCAGGAAATGGTGGCTGCCTGGGCCCTCCTTAGGTATTTGCAGCTCCTTAATATCTACTGATCTGAAAAATGCAACCTGGGGCCTCAAAAAGGCTTAAGGGGTCCATTATCTTCCCAGATAGGGTGCTGCCCTCCTGCCTTTGTAGACACCCTCTGAGACCAGCCCCCATCGACGATTTTCTTCAGCAACAGTTATAACATTGTTGAGTGCTGCCATGTGCCAAGCTCTGGGAACGCAGCACAGAACAAGATCTCAGTGTCTGTTCCTCATAGAATCTTCTACCATGTGAGCGTGTGTGTGTGTGTGTGTGCGTGTGATAGAGAATCAAACAACTGCACAAATAGTAAATCACAAGGCCTTGAATGAACCAGGGTCGTATCTACAATGTAACTGGCCTCTGCAAATAGCTTTTATAATCACAGAATGTTAGAACAAGTCCAACTCTCACCTCAAACCTCAGTTTGAGGTTGAAACCTGGTGAAAGGATTTGTCCAGAGTCACAGCAGAAACCGCTGGCAGAGCTGGTCTTGAAATCTGGCCTCCCAACTCTGGCTTGGGTCCCCCTCCGCCCTGTTTTCCCTGCTCTGGCTGCAGGAAGAACCCTCAGGTGCAGCAGCTCCTCCACGGATGCTGGGTGGCACCAGAACGCCTGTGAACAGAAAGGCTCCTGGTCTTAGCTCCTGTCTGAAAATGCCGAATCCTCATCGCGGGTCTTGAAGTTTTGGCTGGCAGCACTCCTCTTGTAGTGCCCACAAAAGGCCTGCCTGCTCAGGGTACTGCCCGGCTCATGGTCCCCACCATCTTTATCAGTGGAGTCCTACCTGGGTCCCAGACTCCCACGGAGGTCTGTTCTCTGGTTACCTGGGAGAATTCGCTCCAGTGATTGATTTCTCCTGGGGGCCTCTCTGTGCATAACAGAATGTTCTGGCTGGGTGATCAGCTCAGGGGGAGATATTTTAGGGCAGTGCAGGCATGAGTTCTGGTTCCCCTTAGGTGTTTGTTAGGAGCTTCCTTCCCTAAGCTTTTGTCTGGGTAAGCAACTTGGCTGAGCATGGTATGGTCTTTCTCCAGGTCATGTTGCCAGTTGGTGACAGAGTTGGGATGGAATTCTGGCTCACTAAGCACTGCACTACCTTGCTTCTCAGAATGATGAGAAGATAAGACTTGCTGTCATTGGTGCCCACCTGCCTCTCCAGCCCCATCTCACAGTTGTATAGCTCTGTGACCAAGGGTATAGGCTCTGGTTTCAGACTCTTCTGGAGTAGGATGCTGCCTCCCCACTTGTTAATTACGTGACTGTGCCATGTTTATGTAACTATTCTCTGCCTCACTTTCTCATTTTGTAAATGGGATGTGGTAGATTGCAAATGGCCTCAAATTTCTTTGAGCTCCCTTATTAAAGGAGTATATTTTCCCAGCTGCCATGTTTATGTAACTATTCTCTGCCTCACTTTCTCATTTTGTAAATGGGATGTGATAGATTGCAAATGGCCTCAAATTTCTTTGAGCTCCTCTTATTAAAGGAGTATATTTTCCCAGCCCCTTGAAACTGGGCTGGCCTGTGACTTGCTTTGACTGATAGAATGGGATGGCACTGATGATGTGTCAGTTGTGAGCTGGGTCTCAAGAGACTTTGCAGATTCTGTTTTCACTCTCAGAACATGCTACCATGTGACAAGGCCAGCTGATGTCCTTGAGGATTAGAGACCATGTGGAGGGAGATCCCAGCCATCCCAGCCCAAGTTGCCCACTCACAGCATTGTGAGCACGTGAACAATTGTGTTAATTCACTACATTTAGGGGGTGGTTTGTTATGCGGCAGAAGCTCACTAACTGAAACAGGAGAGAATAACAGTACCTCCTTGTAGGGTTGCTGTGAGGTTTACATGATGATGTGCACTTAGACCAGGGTCTAGCACACAGCAAGCTAGTACAGTTGTTTCTAGAAACATCATCATGGGGCAATTCCTCTTGCTTATTGCATTCTAGTCACACTGAGTGCCTTTCTTTTTTTTGACTATACCAACCTTTTTCAGGGCTTTCATCCTTAATTCTCTGTCTGGAATGGCCCTTCCCTGCTGTCTTGTTTTCATGGTTAAGGTCTCAGCTGAAGCATCTCCTCCTTGGAGAGCCCTTCTCTAGTACACTGGGAACCCTCCCCGCCGCCCCCCTTCATCTCCATTCTAACTTCCTTTCATTGTGTGTCATTATCACATTTATTGACTTCCTTGAATATTGTCTGTCTCCCCTTCTAGACTGTAAATCCCTGAGGGTGGGAGCTGGGTCTGCTTTTGTTCCTTCTCTTATCCTTGCTGCCTACCGCAGTGCTGTGTACAGCAGGCACTCACTTGGTATTTGTTGCATGAGTGCATGAAAAGAGGCACCTAATCAATATGAGTTTGAGGTTGGCATCAGGCTTCCAGGAACAGTGGAGTAGCTAGGTTGGAGTTTCCGAGAGAGGGGACTGGGGGTGCTGCTTCTAATACTTCCAGCTGTTTTGGTTTGTGTCATACTCTTATGTTGGATCAAATGTGTTCCTGATACTGTGTCCAATAAGGCTATGAGCTTCTTTAAGACAGGGATTGAGTTCCTCACAGCCCCTAGCACATCACCAGGCATCTGGTACGGGCTTAGATGCCTGTCTCTTGGCTAGATAAATGAATGGATGAGTGGATGTGAATGAGTGAATGCAAAGAAGGATGGAAGGAAGAGAGAGTACTCAGAACTGCATGCAACTATGGAAAACCATATTTATTTTTTTCTAATAAAGGACAACACATTTCCAGTCAATCAGTAAAAGGTCATAAAAGTATAAAAATGTTTTAAGTACAATCACTAGCATTATGTTATAGGGAAATAGTTGTTTTAACCTTTGCCTAAGATGGTACATTGGACAGTCACAGTTGGTTTGGTTTACAAAGAGGAGAAAGAGTAGGTGAACAGTTGTCCTAGGACTGAGGAGTTTCCTAGGATGTGGGACTTTCAGTGCTAAAACTGGGAAAATCCCAGGCAAACTGGGATGGTTGGTCATGCAAGAAAGCAAGCAGCATCAGAATGTTGGTTATGGTTTGGCATTTAGGTGTAGGGGTCAGGTATTTTCTTAACTTCCCTATCACCTTGTTTCCTCTTAGCTCTGAAATAAAAATCCCTGTTATTATCAAGGGTGTTGGAGCTTTCAAAGGGTTTTCACATCCCCTGTGTATTTTGACGTGATCCTTATGCCAAGCCCGGGAGGTAGGGCAGTTCTAACCTAATTTGCAGGCATGGCATCCTGCTTCAAGGTTCCTGGCTCCTGGAGAGTACAGAGGCAGAGTAAAGACTCAAACTCAGATCTTCTGAGACCAGTGTTCTTTCCACTACTCTGTTCTTTCCTGAAATGTCTTTCCTGTCTCATCTAGCTTTCCAGAGTGGGCAGGAATTGTATGGGGAAAGGGAGGACCCCGAGATCCAAATTTTGGCTCAATCTCCTCATTTGGGACAATTCATACCATTACTACTTTGCCTGATGCGTTACCCACTCCTCCCTCAGCAAACCTCATGTAGGATTCCCCTCAATACCCACCAGGTGGCTAGTGTTGGCATCATGATGTGGCAGAGTCAGTGAAACTGATCCAGTGTATTGACTCCAGTAAGATGCACCGAATGGCCCCTTCAGTTCAGGTTTGTCAGCAGGATGGTCAAAGGCCCGGCTCAGTCTGCCATTTGCCAATTGATTGTTGTGATCTTTTTGGGCATCTTTGCTGAGAAGTCACTCAAGTGATAAGTCAACTCATGGGGTGGCTATGACTCTTAGGCTCAAAGACTTATCACACTTGTTGCATCCATCCCCAGTAGGGATTTTGCCTGATATATAAGCACCACCCTAAGGAGGGGAGGGTTCAATAGCTCTCCCTGACTTATCTTAAAAGACTAGGGACAGGCTATCCTTGCCTATGGTAGACCTAGCTTCTCTTGACAGCCTATTAGAATTCTATCATCCTTTGTTTCCTTTCAACACTGTTTTAAGCTCTTCTATATTTTTGTTATTTATGACCTCTAGGGATAAGAAGTCTATATACTCCTTCTTTTCCCTGTGAAGTAAGACTTCCTCTGACTCTCCCTAATTTAACTGAAGCATGTGCCAGTGTCTTCCAGATGGTGATATTCTGGGATAAGCTTAATGAATAGGGTCTCACATTGGCCCTACTCTTTAAGATGTCATTGTTTGGGCTCAGAGTTGCTCTATCATGTGGGTCTATTCTGGGTGTAGATGTGCAAAGACCTCCTGATCTTAGAGTTTTCTTAGCCTGACAGCTGAATGAGGATGGGGACTTCTATTTAAAAATAAATAAAATAAATAGCTTTAACAAAAGAATGCTGCCTAAGTCCTCTCAGACTATGGGATTTGTGGTAAATCATGGGGTTTCTGGTGCACCTGTTCTCTTTAGCACGCTTGTGTTCTTTCTGCCTCTTACACTAGCTGTGGCCCTACAACCCTCAGTACTGTCTGTGGCACTGAGTTCAAATCTAGTTTTAGTTTTTAGATGTGGTCTTCTTTGGCTTAGAGACAAAAAGCAGATCCAACTCTCTGAGAATGGAAGGGATGTTAATCTCGACATAGCCATCACTGTGAGACACTCAAGATGAAGCACTTGTGTGCATGGGTCTCTTCTGAAACTGTAACTCTTGGCACCAAGGAGTGAGGTGATGGTTCAACAAACGCAGAAACTTTCATATCCTGAGATATTGCCTGAGTTGATATACTTCTTGGAATCTTGGAAACTTATGGTCTGCTTGCATTGGGTCGTAGGCTGTACCTATCTAGAGGGTCAGAAGAGTGTTCCTGGGCTAAAAAATTTGAAAACTCATTGCAATAGAAACATTGCTTTCTTATAAAAACTCGGTTGTTTGCAAGACGTGCTACTTAGCAGCAGGAGAAAACTAGAGGTCTATTGGTTTCCAGTCCTTTTTTGTCAAACCCCTTAAGGCCAGCACTCCCTCTAAGGAAGTAAAGCCTGGTGGGGAAAAAGAGTAAGACTGGCACATTCCTTCCTCCATGAAGAGGAAATGGGTTAATTAGGCCAGTGGTTGGGTGACCTCCTCTGAGTTTGTACGTAGTTCTGTAGGCCTCTCACATGGTCAGTGAACTCTGGGATCGGCGATGGCTGCCCCTGCTCGAGGGCCGGTAGGCATCAGTATGTCCACTTGCGTAGGCTCCAGAAGCCATCGTCTTACCAGGCCCCAAAAGAAGGTGCTCCCCAGATGAGAGTTTAGCTGAGGAGTCCCCTGAACATGGGTCATCCCTCATGTGGTCTCTGCTGCATCTCTCCCCATGCAGCGCCCAGTCCTCCTTGTACTTCCACTTGGGAGGCCTTGAGCTCTTTGGGGTGCTGGCTCTGAAGCCCTGCTCTGGGACAGGTGGATCTGGATGGTGAGTGGGCTGAGCCTCTCCAGGGACGGGCACAGGCCTCTGTCTGCTTCTCCAACTCTGGATTTCCAGGTCTCTTTTGTCCATGGGGAGTTTGTCGATTTTCTGAGCTTTTGAGATCAGAGACTTCCCATAAGTCCCTTGTAGAGACAGGAAAAAGTACCTGGTGGGAAATAAATAAGAAATTATCTTTATTCTGTTTTGTTGACTACTTGAAAGGGGCCTTAGTCTCCAACTCCCCACCCGGGGCGAGGTCCTCTTTGCTGCACTGACTGATGGTTATCAAATCTATGCCTGGGCACCTCTGGTGCTGGGGAGTTCGACAACAGAATATAATAGCTAACATTTATTATGTACCAGGACTATTCTAAGTGCCTTACGTGTTATTAACTCATCCTATTGTCTCAACAATTCCATGCAACACATGGTGCTTTTGTTTCCTCCTGTGTACAGATGAGGAAACCGAGGCACCGAGAGATTCAGTGATTTGTCCAGAGCCACACAGTGATCAAGCTGTGGGCAGAACCAAGCACTCTGGATCCCGATGCTCTTCTCATCTCTCTCATACACAAGGCAGTCCATTCTATTTATAGGCTATTCTAATTTGGCAAATTTACTTGCTATGTAATGTTCAACCCTTCATAGAACTTAATTTTTAAGTAGTTTCTAAATACATATTCTTTTCTTGAATCCACGGGCCACGCTGACTTCACAGCATCACTGTATTATCACTATTTTCCAGGTGAAGAAACTGAGGCCCTAAGTGATGAAAGGTCTTTCAAGAAGTAAATAGATCTCCCTGATGGAACTCAGGGTTCTTTTCCCCATGAAAGCTGCATGTGGCCGAGTGGACTCTGGAATTGGGAATCTCTATCTGTGCCTAGAATCTTTTCCCCATTCCAAGTTTAGGAAGGGAAGGAGAAGATAAATAAATAAAACTATGTGATGTATGGAGAAAGCATACACCATCTTGTGATAATGGGCAACTCATATTCCCTTCTGGGTGTCAGTTTCTTTATTCAACAAGTAATTCTATTGGTCCAGAAGACATCTAAGATCTTTTCCAAAAATGATCATTTAAAAATTTTTATTTCTTAAGAATTGTGAGCAGAGAGGCTCCCATCCTTTCACTATGTCTAAAAGCTTCAGGGTGACCTCACAGTGAGTAAGGGTTTTCTGAAGACTGTAGCAGATCCCAAGGAATGAGATAAGCTTTCCTTATTCTTTCTCATTTCACCCAGGGAGGCAGTATACAGGTGGCCATGTATGTATTGCAGGAAAAACTTATTGCCTGGAAACTGGAATTTTCTCAGTTTACACTTTTCCCCCAAGCCATCCCTTTCCTTCTCCGTCCCTTTATTCAACAAATACTTGTTGTGTCCCTACAATGGGCCAGGCCCCAAGGGGGGATTAAGCTGTGACCAAGACAGACAGGCTTCTAGCTCTCATGTAGCCCATGAACAGAGTTCTAAGCAGAGGGAGCAATGAGGGTCAAAGACCTGATCTGGTGTGAGAGACCTTCCTAGAGGAAGAAACATTACAGCTGAGGACTGAGGGATGCATAGGAGGTAGCCAGGCAGGGAGGGCGTGAGAACCAATCTGGAGCACAATGGCTGAAGTGTGGATAGTGAGGACAAGAATGGGGAAATAGCACACAGAAGAGCTTGGAAGGGACAGAGCAGGCAAGGACTGTGGGCCACGTTTTGGTTTCGGTGCTTTATTGTAAAGGCCTTGGGAAGACCTTGGAGGGTTATAAACAGATGACATGATGACACTTTGACACAATGATAATGGATTAGGTTAAAACCCAATAGGAGACTATTGAACTAATTTAGGATGAAAGGATTATAACCCACCCATGGTGGTTGCTGTAGAAATGGAAATAGCAGATGGATTTGAGAAATATGTAGCAGACAGAACTGTCAGGTCTTGGTGATAGGCTCGATATGGGCATAAGGTGGTGGGCAGTATCAAGAATAACTCCCCCGGGTCTGCCTCGATCCTAAGTGGGTAACATTTGATGAAAGGGACTCGGGAAGAAACCCAGGTTTCTTGGATGGCAGTGGTGATAGAGGGTGGATCATGAATTAAATTGTCGGTCTCCTACTTTCCTCAGAGTCAGCATGCCCAGGGGAAGTGATGACTAGGTAGCAAGAAAGATGTATCTGGAATTCAGAAGAGAGATCTGCGCCAGGAATTTGTATTGGAGATTCATCTGTTAAAAATAATATTTAACTTCACAATAGTGGTTGCTGTATCTACAGAGAGAGTTAAAGTTAGAAGATGGGAGAAACTACGACCAAGGTTTGACGTACACCATGTGAAGGACATGAGCCAGCAACGGAAACAAAGGTGATCCAGGAGGAAAACAAAGAGACTGTGGGTTATCAAAGCCGAGGGAAAAGTGTCCAAGGACTGTTATCCTCCACTGTAGCTAATTAAGATGCTGCATTGTGTTTCAAGTTTGTGTTAGGTTCTTTTCTTTTATCTGTAAAATAATTTACTTGTTCCTAGTTTAAAAGAATCTGTACAGTTTTTATATACTGGTTGAATTAATTAGACCAAGATTAGTGAGTTCAAGGTTAGTGGGCTAATTATCACAAGCTTGGTGAGTGAAGTCAATCTCCATTATGATAAATACAGCTTACAACTTTACATGAACAAATACAGTTTTCTATGGCAAACATTCTATAATGTAGATTTCCATAAAAAACATTAATAGTTCCAAGGTTACAACTCAACAGTACTTGGAACTGTTAAAATAATCCTTTCACTATCAGAGGAAATCTCTTTGCCTTTCTTAGTAAACAGAAATTCAACTTTATGATGATAATATAGAATAAGCAAAGATTTAACTCATGCACTATGGTAACTAGCAGGTAAATATTTGCTAACTTTTCCCTTACTTGTCCCTCATCTGTTTAACAAGCTGTAATGTTGAGTGCTTATCTTTTCAAAGAAAAGTATCAATAGTCTTTTCGTGCTTTTCAATGATTCTCATCAAGTTGAGAGACTTTGGCTTCAAGTGTGTTTTCTAGCCAAGGGTAACACAAACAATACGGGGCTCATAATTTCCTATTTCCATATCCCAAATAAGAAACAGGACAGAGGAGCTTAGACCCTGGTCAGTGGTGATCAAAACCATGTTCAACCCCAAAAGTGTGGACAAAAATATTTAATCCATGTATTTGATGCCCTTTTCCAATGAGGGCGCAATCCTCATGGTCTCCCCAGGGTCCATCTTTCCAGGGGTGGGGTGGGAAATATGTCCTTTGAGGCTTGTGCTTCTTTTTGATTGCTTCCTACTCTTCACTCTTAGGGCCCTCTGTGAATACAGAGTACCCATAACACGGTCAAACTTATGTCTGAATCGTCTGCTAGATTGCGGGCTCCTTGACAGCAAGGATTCCGTTTTATTCATCTTCTGTTATTTTAGCATCCATTCCTCATTTCTCTCTGAGTGCAGCCTATGTGACAGGAACTGTGCTAGGTGTTGGTTGTATAATGATAAGGAGAACACCTTCTTTCCAGGAGTTAATGGTCAGACTAAGATAAACAGACAATTTATAATAAATGGGATAAAGGCAGTGACAGAGATACACCCCAGTGATGGGAACACACGCAAGAAGGGACCTGTTACAGCCTGAGGAAGGTGGGTGAAGAAGAGAAAGCCTTCTGGAATTGGTCATGCCTGAAACGACGTCAAAGCAGGAGGAGGTTTGGTAATGGGAAGGGCATTTCTAACAGAAGGAACGGTGTAAACAAAGGCAGGGAGGTGAGAGGGCATGGGGCCTTTAAGGAAGTACAAGAAGCTTGGTTGCGTGGAGCCCAAAGTTTGAGGGAAGGAGTGGAGAGATGAGGCTGCAGAGACCAGTAGGGGCCAAGCACGGAGGCCGTGGACACAGTGCATGCTTAGAACTCAACCAAAGTTTGTGGGGTTCACTGACTCCGATAGTATTTGTCACCTTGGTGTCTTCAGAGGTCAAGGTCTGAGGTGGCTTAGGAAAAAGAAATGGAGACCAAACTAGGGTAAGCAAGCTGCCAAACTTACTAAAGGAAGCAAAACCTGCTGATGCCTCTCTGCCTGATTTTGTATTAGAAGAAGTTCTGCACAATATTGCAATGGCCTGTTGAGTATAGTTTATAAAGTGGCTGAATCTCGATGTTCAGGGTGGTGAGATCCTGAGGATGGAGAGGGGCTAAGTCTTGCCTATGGGTACATGATTGTCAAGTTCCCAAACTTCTCTGACTAGACAGTATGGGCTGGAGAACAGAATGCTGGCCTCTGAGTTGGGAGAACCCAGCTCCACTGTGATTTGTGGTGGGCATGTGAACACATTCTGGTCCCTCTTGGGACTTGAGCTGTCCCTTGAGCAAGTGGGACTAGAAGCACAGCTCTGCCTAACTTCTAGGTGACTTTGCAAAAGCAAAATGAGTAGCTAGATAAGAGAGCATGTGTCAAGATTGAACTCCAAGGAAATGCAAGGCATTATTGTTGTTTTTCTGGAAGAGGCAAATGGCTGGAAATGTTAGAAATAGTCCGTGGGCATGAATGATTTATTTGGCTAATACACATTGTGTGTGTGTGTTTTAACAAATTTGAGTAATATTAAAAAGTTGGCTATTTCATGAAAAATTTGAATTCCTAGGAAAAATCGGAAGCTCTGAAATGCTAGACTTGATCTTTCCTGGTGGCAATGATAGGGTGAAGCTGGAAAGTTCTTTCTCCCAACGTCAATGTCTGTCCTTTACCTGGTTTTCTGTAGTTGCTTACCTGTCGTTGCAGGCATTTGAGTGTGAGACTCCTGGGCTAATAAATAAAGGACCAGAGAGCTTTCCAAAATGATTCTCTATACACAAGGAGGGAATCATTGCCTTTGTAAGGCAGGAGGGTAGGAATTATTACTCCCATTTTATAGATGTCACAACTGAGGCCACACCAGTTTGGGGGACTTCGCTACTCTGTGGCTGACCTGGGACCAGAGCCCATGTTTTTTGCCTCCTAGTTCATTGTTCTTTCTGTCCTAGCACCCTATCTTTGAAACAATAGCCTCAAGGATCCCAGGAGGAGTCAAACTCTTGACCCTGGGATTATGAACATGGCTTATTAAGGGGAGACTGGTAGTTCTGGGAAGAAAACAGCTCCCACGCTCAAACCTTGGGAGAAGAGCGACGGCCGGTGTGAGGAAGCAGATGAGGTAGAAAGTGGGGTCTGAGAGCTGGCGCTCCATCACCCAGTAAGGATTGGTGGGGCTGTTGCAGGTGAGGCAGGTGGCATTGTACACTAGGGATACCACAAAGTACATCAGGAAGCTGCCTATGAGAACAAGCCCGTGGATGACGGTCTGTGGAAGGAAAGAAGAAATCAACACTGTTGAACGTTTAGATTAGGGGGCAGTGCAATCACACTGCTAGGGTAACTTTGTTTTAAACTTCTTTTTTTGGAAATGCAACACACATTTGAAACATTAAAAAAAGTGTGCAGTTTAATGGCTCATAATAAAGCAAACACTCATGTTGCTACCACCCAGAATTTGAACACACATACCCCAAGAACTCCTAAATCTTCTGTCTCATCCTTGCCTGGTGATAATTTCCCAGCTATCCTTTGTAGTTTTATGCTTTCCTATATAGCCTGTTTTGAAATGTTAGAAAAATAGATCACCTTTTGTGTGATTTTTCTTTTTTCCCCTCAATATTATGTTTGTGTGATGAATGCATTTTTTTCCGTACGTGGCTGTAGTTTATCCATTTGCAAAGCAGTGTAGTGTTCTGTTGTCTGATCTTTTACCCTGCTTGTTTGTGCTTCTTTTTCCCCAGTTTTTTTTAAACTCTATTTGTAGTGGGGCATCTCATGCCTTTTTTCTTTTTTGCAGGGAAAGATTCGCCCTGAGCTAACATATGTTGTCAATCTTCCTCTTTGTGTTTTTTTTCCTCCCTAAAGCCCCAGTGCATGGTTGTATATCTAGTTGTAAGTCTTTCCAGTTCTTCTATCTGAGCCACCACCACAGCATGTCAACTTACAGATAGGTGGTGTGGTTCCATGACCGGGAAACGCTGGCCGCTGAAGCGGTGAGAGCGCCAAACTTGAACCACTAGGCCATCAGGGCTGGCTCTTTTTCCCCCATTCTTGTCCTCTTTTAAACTTACTGACTATTTTGTATAGTTTCATTTTTTCCCTTTACTAGTTTGAAAGTTATACACTCCATTTCTATTCTTTAAGTGATTACTCAATAAATGACAATAATCTTACCACAGACTAAAGTTTATAACTACTTTTTCCTCCTCCTGAGTTATACAAGGGCTTTACAGCACTTTAACTCTGTTTACCTTTCTCCTGACTTATTGCTACTGCATATTTTAAGTCCATTATCTTTTTAAAGCACATATAAGTCATTATAGTTTAATATGGTCAATATTCATCAAGATTTACTTCTACTTTCTATGTTTACCACTTTTTATGCCTTCATTTCCTCTTGCATCTTGGACCTTCCATCTGATATTTCTTTCCTTTTGCTTTAAGTATATCCTTTAGCATTTCCTTTAGTGGGAGTCTGCTGGTGATATATTCTCTGATGCTTTATTCCATTCTCTTTCTTGAAAGATATTTTCGATGGATATAGAATTCTTGTTTGGCAGTTATTTTCTTTCAGTATATTTAAGCTAGCATTCCACTGTCTTCTGGCTTCTGTCATTGCTATTGAGAAGTTAGCAACTCTTTACCTGTTGTTCCTTAGAAGGAATTCTTTCTCTCTTAAAATCTGGCTGCTTTTCATTTTTATATTGTCTTTAGTGGTCTATAGTTTCCTTATGATAAGTGTGGATTTCTTTTATTTATCTTGAGTTTTGCAAAGCTTTTTGAATCTGTGGATTGATATCTTTCATCACTTCTGCAAAGTTCATCACTTCTGCAAAATTCTGAAGTCACTATCTTTTCAAATACTGCCTCTGTCTCATTTTTCTCTCTCCTTTCCTTCTGAGATGCTGATCAAACGTATATTAGACCTTTTCAGATACCACTCTATCTTCTGTATATTTAATATCTCTTCCATAATTTTCATTATTTTTCCCCTGTTTTATATTCTGGATAATTTCTTTTGACCAATTCACTAACTCTCCCCTTTAGCTGTGTTTAATTTGCTGTTAAGCCAGCCATTGAAACTTAAATTATAGTTATTGTATTTTTTTAATTTCTAAATATCTTATGTGATCTCTTTTCAAATATGTTGGGCTGCTTTGTATAGTTTGCAAACCCCCGCAGATATTTTAAAGCTTATTCTTCTTTAGAAAAATCTTTTCTATAATTTATATTTGATAATACCAACACCTGAAATATTTTTCTGATTTTATTTTTTTGACCCTCACTAATGGCTTCTTGTTTCCTTGAGAGCTTGATTATTTTTGAATATGTGATGCTTATTTCCCTTGGAAAGTTAATAGGGACAATTTGAGGCTTACGATGAGATACCTTTCCCTAGAGAGGGTGTGTGTGTGTGTGTATTTATTTTGCAATAATAATAGGCCTTGGCCACTCTCAGTCCTGAGTCATTTTAAACTGAATTCATAGATCAAAGTTTGGCTCACCCAGGTGATACAAACCTGGGCTGCAAATCTGGATGAGGCCAGCACACGGTCTATGTCCCAGGACAGGTCCTTGATACTGATTCTCCCTGCTCAGTTCAGCACGGTGGGAACAATCCTTTCAGTCCCTGCTGGGGCAGGTGTACAGGCCAGTGCACTTTTGGGTGGTGTAGCCCTTGGGGTCCTAATTTAATGTAGTATCTTATTAGACTCCCACCATGGGTGTGTGGGTTTTGATTTCTGAACCTTTTGCTCAGTCAAGTCTGCCAAAAACAAAGCTCACTTTGGGCAGGGTTGCAAACACCCTCAAGAAAACAGAGGCTTTGGCTCAGCTTGTTTCTCTAGAATTCCCCTTTCCCAGAGGTTTTTTTTCTTTCCTATATGCTTTTAAGGAGTGCTTTTTTTTTTTTTTTTGTAAATTATTCATTATTTTTAGTTGTTTTCAGTGGGAAAGGTGATCTGAAAAATCGAGACCCTGTTCCTGGAGAAGAAAGCAGTTAGCTAATTTTTTCAATTGCTTTGGTGGGGACTGTGAAAACTGACACAGTTATTAAAATTCATGTTAGATTTCTACCCAGGGAAGACATAGACTTTCCCCATGCTTCAAGCACTTTCAAAAGGGAAATATATTTTTCATAATGATTCTAGTAGCTGACTCCTTTCCCAAGAGCAACAGAAATCACCAGTAACTAACTGGGATACCTGGTCTAGAGAAGCATTAGGTGGTTTAAAAATGCTGGATGGTGAGTGAAAGGAACAACTCCCCTCTTTCAAAGCAGTTGGATGCAGTGCTTTGAGAAAGTGGGCCGAGCGACCAATCAGAGGATACAGAATCTTTAGTCTCATCACCCATTTAATACACAATCGAGGCCTGATTATACTTTGCAGGGCATTTTGAAAGGTCAAAAAAAAAATCTAATGGTTAAGAGGGTCATAGAGAGCAGAGTTCCTCTTGGGAAATATCTTGGGCTAGTTTTTTAAAAGTGTAATTAAATGATTATGAAATATTTCAAGCATACAGACAACAAACCTCATGTACTCAACATCCAGCTTTATCAATTTTAACCTTATATCATATTTGCCTCAGATTTTTATTAAAAGATTAAATCTTACAGATACAGTTAAAACACCCATATATCCCTTGCAAATCCCTTCTCTTTAATCTCAAACAAAATTCAGTGTTCATCATTCTTATGCGTATTTTATTCATACATGTTTCTGTATCCATGTTTACAGTTGCTTTTTTACTTTACCATGCATATGTATCCTTTTGTAACTTTTTTTTCACTAGACATTATGCTTTGGTGTCTTATCTGTGTTGATAGACACAGCTCTAGTTTATTCATTTTAACTGTTCTATTGCTTGACTATGCCACATTTATTTATTTGTCTGTGGATGAACATTTAGGCACTTTCCAATTATTTTTTCTATTAAGAACTATACTATAACAAACATTCTTGTACATGCCTCTGTACATACACGTGTAAGAGTATTTCCAGGGTGCATACTTAGAAGTGGACTGGTGTCATAGCATACGAGTACTTAAACTCCTCTAGCTATTTTCAAATTGCTCTCCAGATGGTGGTATTGGTTTACAGTCTACTAACAGGATATGAAAGTTCCTTGCTTGGGCTTTATTATCTTTAATACACTGCTGAGTTGATTTGCCAATAATTTATTTAGAATTTTTATATCTATGTTCATTTAGTGAGATTAGTCTATAATTTTCTTTTCTTGAAACGTCCATGCCCATTTTGGTATCAGAATTATTCTAGCCATGAAAAATGAATTGCCTATCTTTTCTACTTTTCTAATCTGTGAAAAAATTGGTATAAGATAGGGATTATTTGTCCCTTATAAATTTGGTCAACTCACCTTTTTAATCTTCTGGGTTTGTGTCTTTGAGGACAGGGTTACCAATTCAATTTCTTTAATGGTGATTGGTTTATTCAGGTTTGGTGAATGACCTTGACTATTTTTTGGTAAAGTTTACATTTAAAGAAATTATGAACTGGCTTAAATTTTCAAAAAATATTAAAAAAAATTGATTATATCTATAATTAATCTTTTTCATTCCTAGTATTGTTTTTATGGTTTCTATTTTTGTGTCTTCTCCTGGATCAGTTTTGCCAGAGATTAGTTTCTGTTGTTTCCTTGATTTTTCTCTTATCTTTTTTCTTTTCTTTTCTTCTATTTTCCTTAGGTTTACATGGTAACTTTTTTAAGTTCTTCAGAGTTGAATTCTTAACTTGTTTTTCATCTTTTTGTTTTTAATAATAAAAGCTTTAGCTGCATCCTACAAGTTTGTATATGTAGTATTTTTATAGTCATTCAGCAATAAGTATAATTTCCATCATGATTTACTCTTGATTTCATGAGTTATTTAGAAGCGTGTTTTGAAATTTCCAAGCATGTTATGTTTGTTTTGCTATCTTTTTATTGCTCGTTTTTAATCTAAATGTATTGTTGTCAGAAAACATGCTCTTTATGACACTGATTCTTCCAAATTCTTTTGTGATTCAGAATTTGGTCTTTTTAATTTTTGGTATATGGTTTGTGTGTGTTTGAAAAGATGCATGTATGCTATTTGGAGCAGGATTTTATATATTAGATATAATTATAGTAGATCAAATGCGATAATTTATTCAAAGCTTCTCTATCCTTTCTATTTGATCTCTATCTGTTTCTGATAGAGTTGTATAAAAATCTCACATTATAATTGTAAATTTGTCCATTTCTTCTTATATTTGCTAGATAAAATCTGACCTGATAATTTTTGCTCTTAATAGGTGAATTAAATCCATTTACATTTACTATGAGTACTGATATATTTGGATTTATTTTGAACCTCTTATTTTGTATTTTTTGTTTGCCATCATTTTTTTTGCTCTTTTCATCTTCCCTATATGCTGCAGAATAGATAGTTTCCTATATTCCTCTTAAGTCTGTAAGATATTATTCTTAACTATTGAGATACCTTAAGTTTTAAGAGACACTAAATAAATGTGGACTTTTATAAAAAAATTTATAGTTAAATGTGTTCATGATGAAAGCTTCAGCATAAATTAATTACCTATTCAACAGCCCTTCTTTACCATTATGTTGTTTCTTATAGTTTTAACTTTTAGGTTTCTTCTTTTAGCAAGGGTCTATGGGTGATAAACCTTACAGAGTTTGTCTGAAAATGTCATTTATTTTGCCCTAGCCTTAAGTAATAGTGTAACTGTTATTTCCCCTCAGGTCTTTGAAGATAATTACTCCATTGTTCTCTGGCTTCTATTGTTTGTCAGTTTAACTGCTGTTCCTTTTCAAGTAATTTGTTCATAGTCTCTGATAGACTTTAGGATTGTCTCTTTGTCTTTTACCATGCACAGCTTCACTATGATGTATCCAGGCCATACATCCAGATTTATTTTGGGTAATTTTCATTCTCATTGATTACCTCTTCATCTATTGCTTCTCTACCATTCTTTCCTTTTTCTTCTTCTATGACTCCTATTACATGGATGCTGAAGCCATTTAGTCTAGCCACCATTCCTCTTAACTACTTTTCCACATTTGTGTAGCATTCTGGACAAGTTCCCAATACTACCTTCCAATGTGGTAGTTGACTTTTTGCCCATGTCAATCTAGAGTGGATCCTACAAATTGCATTTTTAAGTTTAATAACAAAATTTTTCATTTTCAAGAGTTCTAAACGTTTCCTTAGCTTGGCTCAGGTCCTAGTGTTCAAGTTGTATCTCTGACTCTTGCCCACCTTCCTCTATTCTGATAAAACAGCTTCTGATAAAACGGTAACTCTAAATAACTTGTCATTGTCATCTTTTCTTCAGCTTTCTTTCTTGAGTGGGAGACCTCCAGCCCAGACCTGGGACCCAGCAGTAAATGGGGCTCCAGTCTTCCCTACCCCACAGGAGCTGGACTCCCCACTGCCATGGTCTGTCTCCTGTCCTGGATTCCAGAAAGCCTTCAGTTTGAGCCTGTCCAGTACCTTCCCCTCCCCCACACTATTGTGTTTCAGCCTCTTCTGGTGCTGGTGGTTCTTGAAGAAATTCATCCTGTATTTAAGCTTAGCTACGCCTTTCGGGTTTTATCACTTTGTTCTATCTGTCATCAGCATGATTTAGAGCAGAAGGGGTTTTCAAAATGGGAACTCTGTGATCTGGAAGTTCCCTTGGACGGCGCTTATCAGCCACTGCCCAGCATGTCAGGGCCTGGTCTAGCTTGTGGGGGAGTGGTGGGGAGGAAGTTCCATTGCACAATGTAGGGAACACAGTGAAACTACTTGGGGCAGTTTTTAAATTTTTTAATACATATGCTTTCTAAAAGAGCCATTTCAGCTTGGCTAAGGACAAATCTTTCTGTAAAGTGGTTTCCCTGCACCATTCAATCTTACCTCCTCACACTATTAGCATAGGAGTTAAAAGGTCAAGAATCAGACTGCCAGGGTTCATAGTTGCTTCTATCTTGAACTGCTTGGGGAAAGTTTCTTGTACCTTTTTTGATATCTATAAAATGGGAATAAAAAAACACCTAACACATGCATATATTGCAAAATGATTACTACAATAAGTTTAGTTAACATTCATCACTTCACAATATATGTAAGTCAAGT
The DNA here is from genome assembly GCF_057802395.1 of Ceratotherium simum simum. Classification (NCBI taxonomy): domain Eukaryota; kingdom Metazoa; phylum Chordata; class Mammalia; order Perissodactyla; family Rhinocerotidae; genus Ceratotherium; species Ceratotherium simum. The sequence continues at coordinate 18,283,163 of NC_141903.1, read as the reverse complement.
CATTATGCTGTATACCTTAAACTTATACAGGGCTGTATGTCAGTTATATCTCCATAAAACTGAAAAAAAAACCAAAAAACAAAAATACCCCCACCTAACACAAAGGGCTCTAGAAGGTTAAATGAGATAATACATTAAATCATGTAGATAGGTACCTTAATTTTAAGCTCTTTGTTTTTATAATTATCATTGACTTCAAGAATTTAATGAGAAAGCTGGCATTGCCTTTTTTAGATACTAAAAGGTAATATTTGGACATGCTTGAGATGTGCTTACATGGAGGCAGTCTTCTAAACTTTTACCCCAAAATTAAATGGGGAACATACCTCCCTAACACAGCCTTGAGTACAGTCAGTCTAATGTTTTTATTGTCCCTGAAACACCTCTAATTTTTTGTCAAAAATATCTATTTTTGGAACAAATTGTCTTATTGTTTTATATGTCTTACTTTTATCATTCTGACTAGATGATGAGTAAGTTGAAGCCAGGAATTTTATCTTCTATGCCTCTTTCATCCCCACAAAAGTGGGACACAGGTAGGAGTTCAGTACGTATTTATCAAGTAGATCAACAATAGAGAGTGAAACAACTCAGACATCTGGATGTGGGCAATGGACAGGAACACAACTTTTAGGCCAAAGGGGCTCTGAGGTGCTTACCCAGGTCTTCATTTCCATCGCTTGGTGCAAAAGGATTGTGGCGAGGGAGATGGTGTTGATGGGTGTTCCAAAGGTAAAGACGTCGATATCAGAGTCCTTGTAGGTCTGCAGAGGAGGAACAAACAGGCACTGTGAGATGTGCCCAGGGACTCAAGGCCTTGGCTTTGACAGAGTGATTATAAAGCATCAGTGAAGGCAGGGGTCAGGGAGGAGAAGGAACAGGGAGAAGCTTTCCATCCAGCTGTCATCCATGTGGAACTGCCCCAAGGAACAGACAAGATGAGGAGTGAGTTGACAGGGTGAACTTCTTTAGAAATGCATTTGCAGAGGAAGCCATGATGCGTATTCCAGAATATTGTGGAATGAATGAACAAAGAATTTATTGAGCACCCACTAAGCACAATGCCAATTGCTGAAGATACTTCTGTGTCCACCTTCAAAGAGTTTACAGTTTACTAGGCAGGGCACATGTACAACTTCAGGGGGTAAGTCTTATAATGGAGGCAAGTACAAGGCCCCCTGGGAGTACAGAAGAGGGGCTATATCAGCTGAGACCATAATAAGAGGAGTTAATCTCTTGAAAAAAGAAAGGAAAGGCAGACCAAGCAAAGGCCAGAACTGAGGGTGAAAAGTCCAAATGGTCCTAGATGGCAGGTCAGTTGAGCACATCGTAGGGACTAAAGATGAAGCTGGAAAGGCAAGCAGAGGCCTGGGCGGGGAGGGTATTATAAGCCAGGATATTCAAACAAAGCACAAAATGCTGCTTCCTTGACACCCATCTTGTTGCTAATTGCAAAAGAACATGAGCCCAGAGGCCAAGTAGACGCCACTGTTTACCTGGTAGCAATTATCCCACATCCTAGTTCCCTGTCCAGGAAGAATACAGATATCCTTTGCTATCTAAATTCTTACTCTTTAAACTGGGGGACCAACTGGAGATGGGGCCGGTATCCCTTGTTATCTGTATTCTTGCTTTTGTTTCAGATAATGTAGTATCCCTTACTATCAGAACTTGCTGCCTGAATGCTTGCTGCCTGGACCTTAGAAGCACAAATCTAAATATAAATTAAGGGTTGAAAATTCAAATACCTTCACTGCTCAAGTAAGAAAGAGCAAATGAGTGAAGAAGGCAAGGTATAAGACAAAAGGGAGCAGTGGGGACTGTGGCAAACTGGAGACTATGCACCCTATCTAAACAGGGCTGTGAGTCAACTCTGGATTTTTGCCATGCGGGAAAAATGACCTTGTGTAATGATAGCTTTCAGTTTTTCAAAAGCTGGCAGAAATTAAGACGTTTTAGTCAAGTGTTCTGACTTTCCAAATACCCTGGTTTGGATGTAGTCTGTAGGCTACTTGTTTGGAGCCTCTGCTCTGGTGTCCAGAAAGACACTACTAGTTTTGGACTTCATTTAAACAAGAGCAATTCTACTCTGGGATTTGTATGGTTAGAATGGGACCATATAACCTACCAGGTAAGGAATAAAGAAACAGATGAGGCTCTGGTAGAACGCATCTGCCATGGAAATCCAGAAAGTCAGCATGTTATAGCACTGCGAGGAAAGAACACAACAGTTACTACCATCAAAGCAAACCTCTACTCTTTGCAAGCAACTTTCTCGTGCTGAGCTGGAGCAGACAATATGGCACTGACAATGCCTCTTATGAATGATTAAGAGCATGGACCTGGGGGTGACAGACCTCAGTTCAAGTCCCAGCTCTGTCACTAACTGTGAAAGTCACTAAATTGCTTGGAGAATTGGTTCTTATTCCATAAAAAGTGAATAAAAACAAGACCAACTATTTTCTTGGGTTTTCAGAGGTCTACATGAAACTGTGCTTTAGTACATAGTTATTGCTCAGTTATTAATGACTATCATTCATTGGCACATTGCTAGTGCTAATATGAACTTGGTAAGTCTAGGGATTCTAGGGTTTCTGAATAGCATCTAAAAGGGAGCTCTCAATCACAGCCCAGGATCCCAGGTTCCCAACAGAAGAGCTCAGTGGCTTCAGGGACAAGCCTTCCCATTTTGTGCCTCACTCTTCCTGCCTTCCCTGGGAAAAGTGAAACCATTTACAGTTTATGTTATTGCTATGTTAACTTTTAATGTTAGATACTCAAGGAATGCATGATGCAGCCAGCTTGTCTATGGGAAGGGGACACTTAGAAGGGTCCAGGATGCACATGTGCCATGGCTCCCTCGCCTGAAGTGCTGGAGACTGCGTTGCTCTCCTCCAGTCTTTGGGTCAGGATTGGGCGGTTGTTTGGCTGTCCACAAAATATCACCAGCTCTCAAATACCACATCTGGCTTTGCCCTCCTTTCCCCTAGGTGCAAAGGTACTCTCAGGCATTTCGATTTCCCTTTTCACCAGAGCTCCTCCTTTGAGGCAGTCGGGGTCCCTCTCTGTCTTCTCCATCCAACCTCCTAGCCTGTGTCTGTGCAAGTCTGACCACCTGGAGTTCCCGCTATCTGACTTCTCCAAATCATTCAGGGTGCCAGTGTGGCCTCTCTGTGCCTTCTAAGAAACCATCCTGATGGCTTCTTGGGCCTCCTTTAGTCTACTTGATACCAGGAAGTTCTAGACCATGTGTAATCTTGAGTTTTAAGTTTTGCCTTCGCCGACATGAAGTAGAAGGCCTCATTTTTCAACGCCTCACCCAGTTATGAGCAAACGAGCTTTCATCTCAGGGGCTCCCAAACCAAGCTTCGGGGGCTCCTGTCGAAAGCCTGGAGAGATGAGCCAGACAAGGGGGATCTTTCTGCGTGCCCTCCCCCCGTCCAACTAGGGCAGTCCCATATTAATGTGTGATATAATTAAGAAATAACTAAAAAGAAAAATACGCACTGGTCTGGTCCATCACCCTCAACAACAAACGAGAAACAGGCCAGCAACAGGGAGCCGAGTTCCTCGGTCACGTGGGAGGTGAGTGGCAGAGTGGTGACCAGAACACGGGACCCCCAGCCCAGCGCTCTTTCTCTGACACCTCCAGGGAGGAGTTGCAGGTCAGGGGGGAAGCTGCTCACCTCGGAGTTCTGGCCACGCTTGTACAGCTCAGGCAACGCCAGGAGAGTTTCTGCAGAGACGTCCTTATCAAGGACTCCGAAGACGAGAGGAGGCAAGGAGGTGAAGAAGAGATTGAAGAATATCATCTGCCAGTAGTCAATCATGGTGGAGCCAGAGAAACCGCAGAAGAACTGGTACCAGAAGAGCAGGTTGACATAGCACTGCAGGCAGAGAGCGTGGCCTCGTGAGTGCGGACCCGCGGGCAGCTGGTCCTCCACCGCTGCTCAGGAGCTCCCACAAGCCACCCGCGCTGGCCTGGAGCTTCCATTTCCCCATTTGTGACAGGCAGGATGTGTAAGGTTTGGAAAGAACTCGAACCCTTGGGGCAGCAGCTGCTGCTGCGATTACTACTAACTATTACTACTAACTATTGAGGACTTGAAGGGAACCCCACCAGCTTGCTAAGGTAGTGTACTGTGGTGGGTAAGAGCACAGGTTTTGGAGGCAGAGAAGCCTGGTTTTGAATCCCCATTTCTGTCATTTACTAGCTGTGTTACCTTGGGCAAATTGCTTCACCTTTCTGAACATCATCTTGGCATCTTTTAGATGAGAATAGAAGCACCTAGACCATGGCACGTGACACATAAGAGGCAGTGGCTATTATTAGTAGTGTGGTAAGAGAAAGGGATGTTCTCGAGGAAGGGATGACAGAAAGACTGGACCGCGGGCAGGAAGCCTGGTGGGAAGATGACTTCATGAGAAGGTTTGCCTCACAATACTTCCCTAAAGGTCATGCAACTCAGAAGGGTGAATAAGAAATCTGCCTAAATGTGCTTTATGTCTTCTAAAGCTCTTTCCCACTCAAGGCCTCCCCACCTGAGATGGGCTGGGTCACTGTTATTGTCTACCATATTGTGATGTAGTTTGGTGACTTGACCAAGGTCACTTAAGCAGCTGGGTCTGGAGTAAGGACTAGAACTTCTCAGCTCTGTGTGGCTGAGGCACAGAGAGGGGTAGGGTAGTGTAAGAAATCATTCAGCAGGTTTGTGTTCAAGTTAGCAATCTCATTCCCTAACTACTGAGCCAGTGTTATTTTGAAGAGGCTATTTACTATTGTAATAACAGTAATATGAACATGTTAATATTAGTATTAGTAGTAACAGAAATATTTATTATTTGAGCTTCTATTTGTGCCAGGTGTATGATGTGTATCATAGGATCAGTATATTAGTATATAGTACCTTATTAGATGTGCAATATACATTATAATTTGTCCTAACAATCTTGCAAGATTAATATTATTGCTAATATAATAGTATATTTGTGTGTTGTTATATTAATATGCTACATATTGATAATAATAATATTAGCCCCACTCTACAGACAAGGAATCTGAGGCTCTGAGATACTCGGTTACCCCTTGCTCACGTTCAGAGCTAGAAAGTGGTACAACCAGCATCTGAGTTTTCAAAGCTCTTTCTCTTTGACCATCCCCCAACCTTTCTCAGTCCCATCTTTGGATTACAAAATAACGATGCTGACCAAGATTCTTCCAGCCAATGAGCTCCGTCCTTTAGCTTTTCTTCCCACATGACTAGTGGGAAGTTTCGTGGCTCTGAAAGAGATCCCAGTGCTCTGAGAATCCTAGACCTTGCATTTCTCTGTCCCAAAGCTGGGCTCCCCTCTATTGGTCACCTCCTTCTGTTACAGTCCCGTGATGCTGCGAGGGCTCTTCTCCTGTGAGTTTTGGTGAAGTTATTTCTCAGAGGAGGGGATTTAGAAGGGAAGGGGCTTAGTCTGTTTACTGTGTTGCAGGTAGGTTTGACATACCCTACAGGCAGACTTTGAGTCCCCAGATTAACATCAACCACTTGTGCACTTGACATGGTGGGTTTGAGAAGAACCAAAGTATGGAAAAGTCTCTTTGATACTAGTGTTCAGCAAATGTATGAGGCTTCGACTTCTCTGCATGTGTTTTTTCTTTTTTTTTTGGCCTTTTGAGCACCTTGCCTTGCTTCTCCCTCTGCAGGTAGATGGGTAAGACAATAACTCTTATCTCCATTTACACATAGGCAGCTTGAGTGGCTCAGATGGGCTAAGCGACTACACCAAAGTCCCTCGGCCAGTTGGGCTTGGAACTGTGACCTGAGGTTGTAGAATCCTAGGATGACAAAGCTGGAAATGATGTCATCTCTTCCAATCTCGTCATCTTACAGATGAGGCCAATAATATCAACAATAGCGATAATAATAGCAACAAAGACTCATACAGCCCTTACTCTGTGCCAAGCTCTGTTCTGACCCATTCAATCCCCCTAACAGCGCTCTAAGGCAGTCACTATTATCCCTATTATACAACTGAGGAAACTGAGCCTCCGAGAGGTCAAATCACTGGGCTGGGATTGTAGAAGTAGTAAGTAGCGAAGGGGGGTTTCAAACCCAGACGTTCTGGCTCAGAGTCCACCCTTGTCATATGTGGGAAGTGGATGCACTTGTTAAAGTGAATTCAAGATCTGAGACTACAGCTCAGTCTCAAGCACTCCAGTGAGAGTCCTTTATCCCACACCAGGAAAGGCCGGTAGGTTCCACCCTAGGGTGCTGTATGGGGAAGGTGCTGCACACAGAATGCTGTGACTGGCAGTTTCTGCCATGGGTGCTGGAGGGAGCAGGGCAGCATGTTTGCCAGCCATAGGCCATCCTCTAATATATCACAATGTAGATCTGGCCCCTCTCACTCCAAGCCGGAATGTCTCCAGACTGTGAGCATCCACTTTGTCTCACCAAATTGCAGCTTTTATATTGTCATCACCTAGTTCAATCTGGACAAATTAAGCATTTACTGTATACCGGGTGCTGTTCTAAGCACCTCACACATATTAACTCATATATACACACAATAACCCTGAGAGTTAGGTGGTATCCCCATTTTACAGATGAAGAGACTGAGACACAGAGAGCTTATATATGTTACTTAAGGCCACACTGCTGTTAAGTAGCAGAGTGAGACTGGGATTTGAGCCCAGTCTGACTCTAGCACATATGCTCTTAACCCCTATATTACACTTAGCTATCATAGTTATATACATATGTAAAGTTCTTAGCACAGTGTCTGGTACAGGGTAGGTTCTCTATAAGTGGTGGTGGATGTTAATGTTAGTAATACTATGCCAAACAGTATCAAGCAGTACTAAGCACCAAGGGAACAGTACAGGAACCAGGGGTGGTGTGGAGAACTCTGGTGAACTGGGCGTTGGAGAACCATCATTTATTGAGCTCTTTGCCCTACCTGACACACAGCAGCAGTATCAAAGGGCTTTATCAACGCCCTAGTTAAAGCAATAAAATGCTATATGCTTGGATATCATTGTCTCAGTTTCCCATTGAGATGTCTTTATAACTTAATATTGATTTTTATTAAGGGTTGTTAGAAAAAAAAGGGTGACTATGTAGAGGTTAATTCTCATTTCCTACAAAAATGCCATTGAAGACAAGTTCCTGAAAATTTTTGTGTGACATTTTTCTAATTGCTTGACAAACTGAGCTCTGAATTTAGAGCAAAGAGGAAGTCTTTCTCCTGGAGAACTGGTCTGCTTGTTTTAACCAGACATTTAATACTCAGCGTCTTATCTCAGGTTCCTGGTGCATAACCTCTTCCCTCTCTATGGTTCCTGATCTAAACCCTTATATTTCCTTTATAACTTCCCTATTGCCTGCGTGTTTTTACTGTATGTCACTTACACTTCTTTTTGGAATTAGATACAATCTGTGCTATAAAATTTTAAATAAATTGCTGGAAATACTTCCCTAAAGGACTCAAATTACTGACCCTCCCTTTCTCAGCAGGGAAACTGGTTAGCTCATAGCTCTATCTCCTCTTCTTTCAGGTCATAGCTTCCATCTTATTTTCTTCCTGGTTGATTAGGTTGAGTCTCCTGGTGATATGTCCATAGTATTCCAACCTTCCTATAGGGAGATGTGCCATAGGAAATTCTTTTTAAATTTTAAGTTTTTTCCCTTTACTAGTGCTTGTCAGTCTTTAAGGTTCATATGAATCACCTGGGGGGCGGGCTCTTACAAAAAATGCAGATTCTGAGTTAGTAGGCCTAGGGTACAGCCTGAGGATCTGAATTTTGAACTAGCTTCTAGGTGATGCTCATGCTGCTAGTCCAAGAACCACATTTTGAGAAGATTTATTGAGACCAGGAGATGACAAACTATATCCTGCAGGCTAAATCCAGCCATAAATAAGGTTTCACTGGCACACAGCCACACTGATTCATTTGCATGTCGTCTATAGCTGCTGTCATGTTGCCACAGCAGAGTCGAGCAGGTGTGACAGAGGCTGTGTGGCCCACAGAACTGAAAATATTTATTATCTGGCCCTTTGCAGAATAAGTTTGCTGATCCCTGATTTAGACTGTAAGCCTCTTGAGGGCAGGGACCACGTCCATCTAGATCTCTGCTCTATACCCAGTTCCTGATAATGTTTCCTACATAGCAGATATTCAATAATGATTTAAATAAATGAAGTAAATCTAAGTTATTCTATTGTCCTAACACTCATCCTGGAGTTTTGACATTAAGGAGTGTTTCCTTCCTCCACCAGCCCCATTAGGACCTCGCTTATTTCCTCTTGCTCTGCCTGGCTGGAATCTTTGCGCCTCGGAGGGAGCGCACGGAACCCAGCGATGGCATCGCTGAGATCGGGTGCCTGCCTTTCCTCCCAAGAAGCTACAGTCAATAATTAATTCATTGTTCAAATTTCAGAGCAGGCAGGGTTTTAATCCCGTCTGAAATTGGTTTCGGATGTGGAAGTCATAGTTCTCCACCCTCTAATTGCAATGGGGAGATAATGCAGCATCAGTATCGCAATTTCAAGCGCAGCATCGGCCTGGAAATAAATATCATTTAAGCTTTAAAAGCACGGCTGGCTGGAAACATTTCCTTTTCTATTTCACAAATTTAATTCAGAGAAGAGGGTGTGCTTATGCAAAAGAACAATTCCTTTGGAGGCAAGAAAAAAATTAAACAGGGGCATTTTGAATTCTAAGTAAACATTCTTTCATGCTTAGACTGAGTTTCGAGTCAAATGGAAAGACTTGTTTGCATAGACTTGCTGAAATAATATTACCATCCAGTTTACCAAATTTACATTATTTTTTTTGTCATGCTATTTATTTACATAGACATTGAACTTTGCACAGAAAGGCTTATTCCTGAGCGAGGGTACCTGTGACAGTGCCTGAAAGCAGGACTGGAAGAAACGAGCAAGAGGGAAAAAACATAGCAACTTTGCAGCTGCTACGTGGCTCATGTGTGCATCTTCCATCACCCTGGTCATAATCCTCCCTTTTTCCTTATGCAAACTGGAATCGAATTCTATTTGGAGACTCTTGGGGATTATTCAAAGGTCCTTGAACTAGAAAATAAAAAATGCAGGCCCTTGTTCCCTCCCTTAGTACAGCAGTGTTCTGACTTCTTCCTACACCCATTGTTAATTGAGGACTTTTCCAAGAAGAGCCTCTGACAGTTTTAATACCTCAGTTAGTGTGTGCCTGCTTTGGGCCTTTGTCAACAAGACAGAAATGAACATATTTTTTAGGAGAAACAATAATGTCTTCATATGATTGTATTTGTATAGTGCTTTCCAGAGCTCTGACACTTGAGACTCTTGATAATACTCCTAGGGACAGGGAGAGTCAGAGTGTCCCCATATTATTGATGAGGAAACCAAGGTTCAGATAGGTTACGTGACTCTTCCAAGTTCTCAGAGCATGCTTGAGTCAGGCAAGACTAGAACCCAGATGATCTCCCCGCTCCAAGCATTTTTGCCAATAGATATTTTAGTCTCCTGACCTCTATGAACTCTCTGCTGGGAAGGCTGGCAATGCTGAGGTGCTAGGTAGGATCTTAGGTGGATGCCAGGGACTCTAGTCCTAAACCTTTACTCTCCCAAGGGGTGGGATGAGGCTCTTGGATTAGGGTGGTTCTATCTGGGAGAAAATCTAAGATATAAGTCAGGCCAGTTCTTCAAATCTTTCTTCCTTGAAGTCGAAAATAAATCTCATCTATGGAGGCCCTCTAAGAGTAACGACAGCAGCAACAATGATAATAAAAAATAATGGCTAACTTTATAGGGTGATTGCTATACGCCAATCACTTTATGTGTGTGTTTAAATGTGTATATATGTGTATGTTTGTATATGTGTGTATATATATACACACACAAGCTCTCATGTAATCCTCATAGCAAATATATGAAAGGTACTATTATCATCTTCATTTCACAGATGGTGAAACTAGGCTATAGGGCGATTACCAAAGATAGGAGGCTAGATATGAACCAAATATGTCTGACTCCAGAGCCCGTGCCTGTAACTACTCATGCTGCCTCCCATGTCCCAGGTGTTTCCATACAGTATTGCAAATCCTCACAATAACTTCCCCAAATAGATAGTATTAGTCCCATTTTATCAAAGAAGAAATTGAAGCCCAGAGAAGTGAATCATCTTGCCCAAGCTCACAGAGCAAGTAAGGGACAGTTTCAGGATTCAAAATCCAGGTCAGCCTGGCTCATTCCCTTATTCTGAGATGCTTTGTCTACCACTGTGGGGAGAACTGGTTCCCCACCGGGGCAGCAAGGACCCCCCAAGGTCCAGGTGGGAGGTTACCATAGGGCTACTCACCACATTCTTGTAGAAGTAGTACACCACCATCCTGGCCATGCGTGAGTAACACCAGTGGCCGTGCACAAGCAGCAGCTTCTTGAGGTGTCTGAAGTGGGAGATGGCAAAGTCGCTGGACATGACGGCCTGAGAGGGCACAGCAGACATCAGTTTCCATCCATGCTGCCAATGCACTGAAGAGGCTCCCTTGAGGGCAGTGCTTTGTTCTAAGTCCAAAGCTAGTAGGTCTGAAAGAACCTTTGTCATTATGTGGCACCCTTGGGTGGCTTTTTGGACTCTGACACCTCACCCTCTCCTCTGGGAAATCCAAACCTCACTAGAATCCAAGAAGGGCAGGTTGGAAGGGACCAGTGGTCTACTCCGGCCCTTCATCTCCTTCCATGTATCCAACAAGCATTTATTGTGGCCCAGTTTGTGTCAGGTACCATGCTAGGGATGCGATGGTTAACCAGAGAGAAGGGGCTTCCACGCAAGTAATCCTCAAACATCTGAACACCCTTGGCCACCCCCTGAGGCAGGCCATTTGCTCCACTCTCAGATGGAGCTGATGGTTGGATAGCTCTTCCTTTACACAGAGTTGAAATGCGTCTTCTGCCCTTGGGATTACTCAGAACAAGACACAGTTCACAGTACTCTTTAAGAGTGTGAGGCTTGGACATGCCTGGTTATAAATCGTGGTATGAGTCTTGGTCAGGTTGTTTAACCTCCCTCAGCCTCAGTTTCCTCATCTGAAAAAAATGGAATAACAATCCCTAACACACAGGGTTGTGATGATTGTTAAAATTAATTGGGATAATAAATGTGAAGTGCCTAACAGAGTGCTGACATATGGTACACACTCAAAGGGAACAGTGTCCTTTCATCCTCACCAACAAATTGAGGCTATGCCTAATGTCTGCACTGGTGGTGGGAATACAATTGTTAATGGTTCAAAACCACAAAGTGGCGTCTGTTTTAATGGGAAACATTAGAAGCTCAAGATACTTGTTCTAAGCTGAATTTTGACTAAATTAGGTACACTGTTAAAAGTGTACCGAGCAATTTTTAGGTCAATCTAGCCATCGAGACTAGAATGGCAATTGAAAAATGTTTTCAAATGTTCTCATATCTGTCACTGCTCACGGAGGGCGTTGCAACTTGGGATGTGGGTGGAGGTTATAGGGAGGAAGCACGGAGTCAGAGGAAGGCTTAGCTTTCCCTGAGTGGTTGGGTACAATTTGGCTTTAGAATACAGGTATTATCAGCTGTCTGTAAAAAGCCAAGCATCCTTTGGTCTCCCTCTGTGTTCTGAAGGACTAGGCAGTAGGGATGTGGTGATGGAGGTTATGTATGGGCCTGGAAGCCTCCTGACTTTCAGATGATAATTCTGCAAAGCTCTTTGGGAGAAGTTCCTCCAACACCATGGAGAATTCCTTAACTCTTCAATAAATTCAAGGAGAATAAGGAAGAAACAAGAAGAGTGCACGGAACAATACCTGCATGCCTTCCTGTCCAGATATTCCAATCCCAATATCAGCAGCTTGAATCATGCTTACGTCATTTGCTCCATCACCTGAAGGAAGAGAGGTCACAAGACGTCTTTAATTCGGGTCCATCTGCTGTGTGACTATGAGAAGGGTTTTATACAGTGGATCTAAAGTGTCCTCACTTGTACATAATCGAATCCTTTTAATGTGCCTCTGAATAGTCCTATAGGAGAAGTCATTGCTATAGTATTTGGCCTGAGAGATACCTTTTCTTCTTTGGACAAGAAGCCCTACTTTTTCTTTATCATTCAACAAACATTTCTTGTGTCTTGTTTCTAGGCACGATGTTAGGTATTGGGGATACAACGGTGAGTAAGTGAGACTTGGGCTGTGCTTTACAGTTTACAACAAAGGCCTTCACAAATGGTATAGTGGATTTTCCCAATGAGCAAATGGAGAATCTGAGCAACGTAGAGACTTGATTAGGGTAATCCAGCTAGTGAAGGGACCAGGAGATGTGGAACTCAGATCTTTCTGATTCCAGGGCTGGAAGACCTTCCCTAACTCACTACAACTTAAAATACTGACCATATTGGGACAACCGGGATGTCTGGACAGCTGAAGGATCAGAGATTGTCATTTGTCCCAAGCGCAGGGACAGCGTTCAGTTTTGTTTCTGAATATAGGAAAATGGGATTGACTAATATTTTTTTGGTTGAGGGACGTTTAGTCACATTGAGTTTCCATTCAGTGAACTAAGTTGTTTCAGGAAATTGGAGGTTAGGGCATGGAAATAAATACACACACACACACACACACGGCCTTCTTTTACACCAGCCCTGTCAAATAGATTTTTCTGTGATGATGAAAATGTCCTACATCTTTACCATCCAATACGGAAACTACTAGCCACATGTGACTATTAAAATGTGGCTGGTGAAATTCTCTTTCCTTTTTTTTTGCTGAGGAAGATTAGCCCTGAGCCAACGTCTGTGCCAGTCTTCCTCTACTTTATATGTGGGTCGCCGCCACACCGTGAGTGGTGTAGGTCTGCACCCGGGATCCGAACCCATGAACTTGGGCTGCCGAAGTGGAACACGCCCAACTTAACCACTACGCCACAGGGCCAGCCCCTCATTTTAAGTATTTTTAAATTTAAATAGCCACACGTAGCTAGGTGGCAACACAGCTCTATACAGTGAGGCCTTCCTCACAAGCCTGGCGTTTCCCAATGCTTTATCTTTCAGAATAGAGTTTAGCAAACTTTTTCTGTAAAGGGCCAGATAGTAAATATTTTAGGCTTTGTGTGCCAAGAGGCGAAACTGAACAACTGTTCTTGCTGAGAGGCAAATAGTCTTTTACACGTTTTGCATTTAAAAACATAAAAACCGTTCTTAGCATCCCTACAAAAACATGCAGTGGGCTGGATTCAGCCTGTGGGCTGTGGTTTGTAGGCTGCATTGCCTTCATTCTCCTCCTGGCCCCACCTCTTTTTCCAGTAGGTTCTTTTAATAATCTGCAATTAAATTTATATTAGACATCATAGAGAATATGGAATTGGGGGAGAGAATTTTCTTCCCCTAATTATTTGGCAATGAAATTTATTGATCTTAACATTCTGTCATTATAAGTAGCCATTATTCTTATAGCAATGATTTTTTTCTTGGTAGCATAACAATGCATAATTTTAACCTTCCCCATGGCAGAACAAATCCAACCTTTAACCTCTTCTGTTAGCAAGCCAATGAGAGTAGGAGTGTGGAAACTTATTTCTTGCCCTGCTGGTCGTGTTTCTGCTGCTATGGGAGTGAAGCCAAACTCTTACCTCAGGGGATCAGTCCCGGGCTATTGCCTTGTGTGTGTCTGAAGTTTTGAAGAGGACAATTCAGGGAATAAATTAGGATGCTAAAGCTCTAAAGCTCTGCTCTCTGTATTCTACTCCCTCTTTTTATGTTTTATTTTTTTGGTTTTGAACTGCTTTTACCTGAGGACCAGGAGAAAAAACAATGTATGAGAGGCCTCTTATTTGAAATGCCAGGCAAGAAAATCTCTTTTCATGTCTGTTGTAGGAGAAAGAAAACCTGGAACCGTCTGTAAGAATGTACCTACATGAATGCAATATTGACTATGTGTTTGGTGTGTACTGGGTATGGGATGAAATGGTGAATAAGACTGTCATTGTCCCTCTCCTTGAGGAACTCATAGTCTACTGAGCAGGCCATCATAGAAAGCGTAACAGTGCTTTGGAGCTCCCAGGGCTGTGTGCCGCAGGAGCTCCCAGAGAAGAGGAAGGTTAGGTGGGATTGGAGGGAGGAGAGTTTTACAAAGGAAATAGCTCATGCAAAGGCCTGGAAGTGAGGGAGACAGGACAAGGCTGATGGAGAATGGTAAGCAGTTGGAACATGGAGTGCTGGATGTTGGGGAGAGGAAGGCTGTAATGAGAAAGATGGCTGAAGAGTTAATGGAGAAGAGATCATGAAGATTCTTGTAACCCAGGTTTGGTTGTTCTTGGAAGGTTTGAAGTAAGTACAGTTCTTATTTCTCTGCCTCAACCGTGATTAATTTTAGTCTCTTAGAAGGAATTCATCACCAACCGACAAGCCAGCATTTATTGAGGGTATGCTTTGTGCTGGGATTTGTATTTAGGAATGAACATGCGAAATTGAATATGGGACAGACCCAGCTTTTAAAATCTCCCCACCAGCCATCAACACTTAGCAGAACATCAAATCCACAAACACCTGAGGCTCATAGAGCCATGCAATGTGTTCAATATTGAAGGGAAAATGGTCTGCGTTCCCAGAATTGAGTTGGCCTGAGTGTATATTGTTGAGCTCCCTACATGTTCCGAATTTGAGGCCCCTGTTGGCTTTGACCTCCATCCAAGTCCTGATTTTTCCTTAGCTGACCTGCTAATTCCTGAGAAGTTTGATTCACCCTCCCACTCTACTTAGCCTCTGCTTCATCTCCTGGCTGCCACAGGTTGACTGTCACTTTGAACTCTCTCCCTCTAAGACAATGACCTTCAGCCTGAGCATCTTGACTTTGATACCTGACCTCCCACCTCTGGTCCAGGCCTCTTGTCAGATCAGCCTTGTGAAGCTGCAACCCACACTCAGCATGACGGGTACCTATGGAAAGGGTCATGACGCTCAACTTGTCTCGCACCAACTTGACTACCATACTCTTCTGGAGGGGGGTGGAGCGGCAGCACAGGACAGACCGGCAATACTGAGTCAACTCCAGAAACTTCTCCTCCAGCTTTCCCTGGAAAATGGCATTCAATGTCTTCCCATCGATGACCAATCCAATGTTTGGAGCTGCAGCTTCTGAGGTGGGCAGTGATGTCTCAGAAGGTAGGCGGAACCCGAAGAGCTTGCGGTCTGGCTTTCGCAGTTCATGAAATTGCTTTACCTCTTCCAAGGCACAGTTGAGGATGGATTCACAGGTTTCCTATAAAGAGTCAGAATAATAAATATGGTATTAGGAAGCAACATTGGAAACACAGGTTAAAAATCTCACTTTATCCTTCAGTAAAGTAGTTATAAGACTGTACCACCACAGAGATTACCTAGGTATCATCCTCCGATTTTTACATTTCTCTGCAGTATTTCAAACAGCATCAAAGCAGTATTAATTTGGAACCAAATTAATGGCCAAAATAGGAGAGACTGCTTGGGAGTGGGAGTGAAATAGCTCAGCAAGATGGGGACTGATTCAGGGATGGTATAAGATGATAAATAATACTAATATGAGGGGAAAATAAAGACAATATGTCATACAGTATGGTATTTTCTATTTCTCACAAGTCACTTCAGTTTTCCTTTCTTCCTCAGGACATCCCGGTGTGGTAGGTTGGGTGGGCATTACTGACTTTAGTTTAGAGATGAACTGAAACAGTGAAATCACCAGTAACTTGCTCAAGGTCATCCAACTTAGCAGTGGAGGCAGATCATTACTCCCTGAACTGTGACTTCTTAATTGAAAAAATACATTGACTGCATGTTTATCCGTTGGTATGAATGTGTTGGTAAGATTGGTTAAAACCGACGATGGATGTGAATGTCTTACTGATTTAAAGAAACTTCTTATTGACTTTTTTCTGATGTTTCCTTGAAAGAGTGAAGAAGTTACTTGCTCTTATTAATTCTCCTCCATTACTTTTGATTATATCAAAGATAAAGTCAGATTTGGGTTCTAAATGTATCCTTAATACATCTTTAACTTCTGTAACCATCACTTTATAATAAAGATAGAGAAAAGCTGTGGCAGTCAACTGTATTACCAGTTTGAATAGCATTGTTTTCTTCACATGATCTTTGTTTAGCAGTGTTCTTTTATCAATGGCAAGGGATGATGATTTTTCATTTACTGTAGTGCCAAAAATTTCTTCTAAAAATAAATTTTAAAATGTTCATATTGAGTCCATTTAAATGAAATCATTAAACAAAGAATAGGTAATGTGGATTTTGGCCAAAATTGTAAAGGTTGTTGAAATGACACGTTTGGGGACCATTGATCTAGAAGCCTCTGAGACTGTCTGGAATAATTTCTTCTAGAGTGAGTAGAACTGCAGTTCATTATTCTGGAGTCTTCCTTTAGGGGATGCTAAACCAAGTGTTGCAGGCAATAGGGTGTGCACAGAACCCAGAGGGGCCACAGGAAGTAGTTCCAGGAGCACTTATCTGGGAAAGAGATCAAGATAGTCCTTGCTGGAAGTTGGGGTTGGGACAAATTATGGACATTCCTCCAACATATGACTGCTGCAAGTCATTGGAGATGTAAGCTTCAAGATAAAATCTCTGATTTTACTTATTTCAAATTTTCCATGTAATAATCACAATAGTTCCCGTTCATTTAATATTTAGTATATGTCAGGTATTGTGGTAGGCAGCCTCTAAAATGGTTCTCAATGATCTCCACTTCCTGATATTCATGCCCTTGTGTAATCTCTTCCCCTTGAGTGTGAGTTACGACTAGTGACTCCTTCCTAATGAAGAGAATTCTGCAAAAGTGATGGGATGTCACTTCCCACGTTAGTTTATAAAAAGACTGTGGCTACTGATTTGGCACACTCTTTCTCACTCTGTCTCGGATGGCTTGCCCTGGGGAACATGAGCTGCCGTGTTGTGGAGCAGCTCTGTACAGAGGCCCACATGGAGAGGAAATGAGGCTTGCCAACAATCATGTCCATGAGCTTGGAAGAAGAACTCCTCTCCATTCTCAATGACCCACCCAGTGAAGCCTTTAGATGAGCCCACAACCCTGACTGACAGCTTGACTGCAACCTCAGGAGAGACCTTGAACCAGAGGTACCCAGCTAAGCCACTCCTGGACTCCTAACCCACAGAAACTGTTGGGTAATAAATATCTGCTGTTTTCAGCTGCTAAGTTTTGGGGTAATTTGTTAACTAATACAAATACTGTGCTAATAAGTATTTTTCTTCTATGTTCTTATTTAATCCTCCCAATAGCCTCTGAAATAAATCTTTTTAATACCTATTTTACAGATGAGGAGAATGAAGTCCAGAGAGGTATGGTATCTGGACCATATTAAGCCTTCAATATATGTTATTATAATAACCATAATAGTTGCTATTACTAATTCCTATCTATTACTGTAGTCCCTTCTAAAATTCCTTGACAGAGCAACACTTCAGTGATGGGTTAGTAATTCCCTTATCTTATGGATGAGAACCCTGAGGTCGAGCTAGGTCCCATAACTTGCTTATATCTTTAAGATGCATAACAAAGAAACAGTAGTCCTAAATCAATTTTTAATGAATTAGGCAGATTAAAACCCTTGGAGGAAACATCCACTGAATATGTAATTACATTAAACTAGGGTTAAAATAAATCTGAGATTTAGAATGTATTTCCCCAGTGTCTGTCCTAACATATCTATGCACCCACCACTTTTTCCCAGACAAGGGGATGAGAAAGACTAATCCCATGGGTTTAGAGGGCCCAGGGGTGTGGGCAGGGCCTAACATTCAGGCACCATCTTGGAGGGTCCCAGGCAGATTTAAAAGAGTTGACAGTGACTTAACTCAACATGGAGAGTGGCCCACTGCTCCTTAGGAAATTTGGCTAATTAATTTTCAAACGTCTTCAGCTTCCTGCAGGAGCACGTTGCATTTAACAGAACCCAGAGAAGCCCACTCCATTCCCCTCAGGCTGCCTGACTCACATGTTTGCCAACGTCCTCCTTCTGGAATCCCCTGGACTGAAATGATCATTGCAAGCGAGGCAGGCAAACATCAACAGGGATTACAGGGATCAAGCACTCAGGCAAGCTGCAAATTACTTTCTTTCATAAGCATAATATTAATGCCAAACACTTCCACGAGATTATGTTCATCTTGAAAATTCATTGGGGTTTAATCTAATCATAGTATAATCTGCGCACCCGACAAGAAAGTAAATGATTTTTCCAATTCATCTAAAGGGCCTCAGGCACTTTTCATAGTACACTCTACCTTTCTTTCTTTTTTTTTTAATATGTGTATGTGGATTCTTCATGAAATAAAAACCAAATTTAAACCTCCCAAACTTCTACTCTGGGTCCAGATCAGCCTCAGGCAAAACTGGAAGAGATTCCATCATCTTCTCTGCCTCTTTTGCTGCGCCATTCTTTCCCTTTCCCACCTTCTTCCCTCTTCTCTATCCTTTTGCCCATGGCAGGCCCTAGTCTCCAGGTGCCCACCACCCCTGCAATACCGTGCTTTCCTGCTCCCTTTTGATAGGAGCATATATTGCAATGCCTACTTCCCATAGTCATCAGCCAAGAAGGTAGTGGAACTTTACCTTCTGCAGTTAGCGTTGTGAAAACAGAATTTTCCTCCTAGATATAAAATTGTATTACAACCTTGAATATGCTTCTTTAGACTTTACACAGCCCTCTCTCCAAACCTCTCTCCCTGCCACTCACAACCTATTCGGGTTGAAAATTGCAGTTTTAGGACTTTGCTTATCTCTTTTTCTCTCCCACCCCATCAAAACATACTGGTCTCGTGTATCATTCCCTCCAAGTTTTATTCCATGGCAAACCAATTTGACATACAAATGGGAGCTGAAATTTTAAACTCAGAATAATTTCAGATTAATTGGGGCTTTTTCAATGGATGAGTTAATCCAAAGTACAAGAAATGAACAATTGAGTTTCTATGAGCAAACAATATGGCGTAATACAAATAGCACTGGTCTGGCAAGAGGACAGCATTCTAGATTTAGTCTTTCTATCAGCCACTACCAGGGTGACCTTGGGCAGGTGACAGCCCCAGTGGACTTCAGTTTCCTCATCTGTAGAATGGGGAGAGTGGGCCAAGGGTGGAATTCAGGAGAGGCAAAACTTTCTAATATGTACCACTAGATGTAACATAAATAGACTGGTCAACCATGTGTGGGGATGAGGCAGAAAATGTTGGACTGGATGACTTCCAGGGCCCTCTGAGCTCCAAGATATTGGGGTAGGGGTGCTTCCCTTGTGTACCCAAATCCCACCCATAAGCCTGTCTCCTGTTGGCCTAGGGGATGCCTTGCACTTAAACATCTGGGCCTTACTTTGGCCTCACCTGACTCTCTGTATTAATGGAGTAAACAGTGTCGGTCTGATCTAACAGTCTGCAGGAATAGGCGATGTTGACCGCTGTCTCCTGCTTATCTCCAGTCAAGACCCAGAGCTGGATCCCCGCCTCCCGCAGAGCAGCAATTGTGTCTGGAACTCCTTCCTGCAGCCGGTCTTCAATCCCTGTGGCTCCTGGAGTGATCAAAGACACCAGAGCTCACATTTATGGTGCAAAAGTAGCTGCTTAATTTCCCCAAAGCCCTGTCAAGCCAGGCAATGATTATTAAATATCTTCCGTGTTCTAGGCTGTGCTAAGTCCCCAGGATACAGCAGTGAAATAGACAGACCTGGTCCCTACCCTTTCGAAGCTCAAAGGCTTGTTGAATAAGGATTTATAACTATATGAGGAAGGAAGCTATATGAGGTATACGAGCTATACGAGGAGAGAAGCCCAGGGTGCCATGCTAACATTTATCAGAGACCCGAACTTCATCCTGAAGGTCAAAGGAGGCCTTGTTGAGGAAGTGCCATTTAAGCACAAACCTGGAAGATAAAGCCAAGAGATGGGGAAGGAGGAGAATTCCAGGCGGAGGGATCAGTTTGTGTAAAGGCCCAAAGGTCAGAATGGAAGACGACACATACTGGGGTGAGAGACGAGATCAGGAAGGGCGGTAAGGTGCTGGATCATGCAGAGCCTTGTCAGGGCATTAGGGATCTGGAATTCATTTGGTAGCCAAGAAAGCTACAGAAGGGAGTTAGGTTGGAGAGCGACAGGGCCAGAGAGTTTTAAGATCACTCTCGTGGACAGATTGGAGATTGGAGGCAGCAAGAGGAGATTCAGGGCCAACAGTTAGTTGGAGGCTGAGCAGGAGTGCAGAGGAGAGCTGGCGGTGGCCTGGACCCGCATGGCAGCAATGGGGGTGGAGGGAAGTGGAGAGACTGAGATCTTTGCTCTGTGACCGCTCACAGCAGAATTAATATCAGGTTTTTGATATTATTCTTGGAGGAAATTAAATATGCAGATTCCATAATTCTGAATGATCTCAAACTTTGTACCAAACCTGATGAATAGATACCCAAATATCGAATAGTTGCTAAGTGATTAAGCCAAAATAAATCTGCATTTAAATTGAGATTCATTTCAGAGCACAGACTAATGGCTGCCCATTTCACTCTGGGCAGGAGCAAGGCAGTTCATTTCTTTTAATAATCCTGAGTGACACTAGGTTGGCAAAGCAGTTACGCTGGATGCATATTGAAAAATCATTTCATATTGCGGGACCCAGCGTGAATGCAATGCCGCTTTTAATGGCACGGCAGTTTCCTGGTGGTAAGATGAAATCTCTTCCTAGCCCAGTCCTCTCCTTCTGAAGCCACCTTGAGGGAGAAAACTAACCTCTCTCCCCCGAAATGTGCCTGTTTTGTATTTCAGGCCCAAATGCGCAGATAAACAACCCCATGAAAAGTGATGGCTCGATCCTCACCTTTCCCTCCAAGGCTTAGCCTGGAAGGTGAGACTTGGAAGCTGATTTATATTACAGGGACGCAGAGTGAAGAAGAGAAGAGGAAAAACACATTTATTTGTGTGAAAGAGAAAATGAAACAGGAGGGTTGTGAAAACCTGTCCCAGCCAGGGAAGCCGACAGGTCCCGACAAGTGTGTTCTCTTTCATGCAGAACCAGCTGAGGAGCACTTCTCAACAACTGAGACCAGAGTGCTCCCCCAAAACGAAAGAAACCTCGGGGGGAGGTGGTGGGGGAAGAAGGTCAGCAATGCTCCCAGGATGAAAGAAGGCTTGGCCATGTGGCCAGTCTGTGCATGGTGTTCAGGCCTCGCCTTTCCTAGATCTTGCTCCCAAGCTAAGGAGATTAATCCTGATAAATAAAGCCTCCCCCTTCTTCCTTGGCAATACTTTTCCTCCAACAGAAATACAACACTGTCTCTTAATTGGGGTCCATGCTTTTCATCTTTCCCCAAGCGTATCAATATAACTTCTATCCAGCAGCTGGAGTAATCTTTGTAAAGCACAAATTTGCCCTGCTTTTACCCTCTTCCCCTCTCCAAACTTTCAGCATATGATTTACGTGGCCCTTCATAATCTGAGTCCTGCTGACCTCTCTCACCTTACATCATTTCTTCCCCACACTCCGTGATCCAGCCATCCCAGACCTCTGATTTTCTAGCTGGCCCAGACTTTCTCACCTCCAGGCCTTCATTTGGGGCCTTCCATCCGCCTGGAATACTCTCCCCCTTTGCCTGACCAGCTCCTCTTCTCTGCTCATTTCCAACCTTCCTGTACCCTCCTTGGCCCTAGGTGAGGTTGGCACCTTACACTTTGTGCCTTCATCCCACCATGTACATCTTCCGGCCCCGCCCTCATTACCCTCTGTTGAAATTACCTGTTTAATCATCCAGTTTCCTCCCTAACCTCTGAGCTCTGGGAGGGTCTGGCCTGTGACTCTCGTTCCCTGTTATAGCCCCATGCCTAGTGTGCTCCTTGGCACATGGTAGGTGCTCAACAAGCATTCAAATGAATAGAGGAGAAGCAACCCAACTCCTAGGCTTCATCCAGCAGGGAGGACAGGAGAGCTCCTGGGGCACCCTCAGGAAGCTCTGTGTCGAGTTTGGCCTGGGTTTTGGCACATCCCTTTTGTGCCAAATACCTGGAAGGGCACCTCAGGGAAGGCTCCTAATTGAGACACGTCTGCAGCAGTGTCAGAATCAGGGCCCAGAACTCCTTTCCTAGCTTGCAGGATTCCTTTTTTCCATTTAATGATGACAATTATTTTTAGCTACCGAGCAAGGTGAGTTGATTCTCCAGATGCTCTGCCGCCTGCATTAGAAGCTCGTCTCTGTTGTCGAGGGACGCCTCAGCCTCACGCCAGAAACTGGCCCATCGCTGGAAGTCCTCTTCACTTACAACCTATGGGACAGGAATAGGCTCATTCACAGCTCTGGGCGAATCCCTCCCCCTTCCCACATGCTGGGCCTCCTATGGGCCTGTTTGAGCTTCACTACACAATCAGATGGGGCTTTCTCCTCAATGATTTTTGTTTTTTGAATGCATGAATCAATGAAGGATTGATCCTCATGTTCTGTTATCACCAAACGTCTGTCAAGCCCCTGCTATGCTCTGGACACTGGAGATATAGCCGTGATCAAGACAGATAAGATCCCTGCGTGTTAGTGGAGGGCGAGAGACATTATCCAAGTAAATAATTTAAGAGAACAGATCATTTCAAAGAGGCTTTTTTTTTTTTAAAGGAGATTTTTATTTTTTTGTGTGATGAAGATCAGCCCTGAGCTAACATCCATGCCAATCCACCTCTTTTTGCTGAGGAAGACCGGCCCTAAGCTAACATCTATTACCAATCTTCCTCCTTTTTTTCCCTTTTTCTCCCCAAAGCCCCAGTAGATAGTTGTATGTCATAGTTGCACATCCTGGTTCCTGTATGTGGGACGCCGCCTCAGCATGGCCAGACAAGCGGTGCGTCGGTGTGCGCCCGGGATTGGAACCTGGGCCACCCGTAGCGGAGTGCAAGCACTTAACCGCTAAGCCACCGGGCTGGCCCCCTCAAAGAGTTCTATACAGAAAATGAAGAGGGTAATGTGATGGAGTGTGACTGGGTAGAGGGATAGCTGTGGGAAGAGGGGTATTTCATTTGAATCTTTAGGTTTCTTAGACAAGGTGACATGCAACCCTCTCCAGTGAGAAGGGTTCAGTCATGGGGGGGGGCAAGTGCAAAGGCCATGAGACAGCAATGAGCGTGGCTTTCTTTCTGTTCCTTGAACATACCAGTTGACTGAAGGATGGAGAGCCAGGTAGAGAGGAGCCAGCAGTGAGGCTGGAGAGATAAGCAGCAGCCAGACCCTGCATAGCCTGGTAGACTGTTCCACCAGCTATGAGAGGTGCCCGGTAGCTGGAAGAATCCAACTAGAGGGCATACCTTCCTCCCTTGGAGTCCCATAGCACTTTTAGACCCCTCTGTTGGCACTGCATGCATACTGTCTCTTATGGCAATGAATGATTCTTTTGTCCAAGCATCAGATATTCCTTGATTTTCCCTCTGCACATGGCACTATAGGGAAAACCAAGGGGACACAGGTTGGCCCTTTGTTCTTGAGGAATTCACAGTCTTATTAGGGGAAGTAAAATAGGTACAAATAATTTCAATGGAAAATAGAAGATGGTAAGGGTATAACTACAATTTATAGAGTAATAAGTGCTGGTGACTGTCCCAGGCACTGTACATGTGTTCCCTTAGTTAATCTCCATGACAACTGTATGAGGCAGGGAGCACTAGCACCATTTTACAGACAAGAAAATCCAAAACTCAGAGAGGTGAAGAAACTTGCCGAAGGTCACACAACAGATATGCGGTGAGATTGGGACTTGTATCCAGGTAAAAAGGATGCTCTTAAACTCTATGTTGCACCAAGCACCATAAAAGAGATGAAGCGCTCTGGGGATTTACGGAGGAGAAACCAGTTCTAGCCATCTAGAAATGTATGCCCATCATAGCTTCCCTACCTGATTTTAGGGGCCTCATTAGATGCCCCTGATCTGGGATTCATAGCTCTCTTTCTTGCCTCCCTTGCAGGGGCTGCGAAATCAAAGACTGCAGGGCCTGAGGTGGGTAATCTATATGACTATAGCTGGGCCAAGGGCAGTGCAATAGGGAATGTGGGGACTGTGACCAACCACAGAACACAGCAGAATATATCCCTCATTGAAGGGATCAGCTGCCACACGGCTCTAGCTATTATCTGCTCTTCAAGAACGGAAGAGCAGATAATAAGTTTGCCAGATCCTCTAAATTTTCAAGAGAAACCAGAAATCTAGATCTTTATGTGATCATATAAAATTTCCCAAATGTCAAATCTAGGCAAATAATGTAAACTTTAAAGAGGATACTTTGAAGGCAAAACTATAACATCAAAAAATTATTTTATGAGTTATGGCTTACCAATTATATATACAATGAAAAGCAGAGAATGACAAAGCGACACTGATACGGAACCCTGTCATTCAGATTTCTGCCCCAGCAAAATTGTCAAAGTCATGGGTCTTGGTGGTGAGTCAGAATAGGTAATTTTGAAAATATTAAAACAATAAACATTAAGGGTCTTCTAAAAAGAAATAGAAAAGATGGAATCAGCGTTGAGGCCTTTCGGTTACTAAATGATGAATTTGTTCTTACCTTTTTGGCGATGCACAGTGTTCGAAGGCCATCTCTTGCATACAAGTCTAGATGCTTCTGGGTCCGGGCTCGGATTTTCCTCACCTTCTTTTCCATATCAGTGTCAGTTGCTGTCAAATAGTCATTGTCCCCCGTGAGGTCATGTACAAATACTTAGGGATCCCTGGTCCTAACACTCTGGATCTTTAGAGGGGCAATCCCCTTACAGCCCACCCCAGGAACATAGAGGAGCTCCCCTGAATGTCAGGGTTCCCTGGAAGGTGACGACTCCAGGAGTTCTTAAATTGTCTGCTTTCTAAATCTGATCATCAAAAGCCTGGCTGAGAAAAGTCCTATTTAAGGAAGGTAGGTTGTCTGAGGTATTGATCCCAAACACCTGTTTGCAACAGAATCACCTGGGAACTTAAACAGTAGAGATTCCCAGGGCCAGCTGAATCCCTGCTGAATCAGGGACCAGAGTCTGAATCTCGGTTGTTACCTAAGGTGTCTTCCATGCGGCCAGTTTAGATCTGGGTGACCAACTGTTTGCTAAGTCTTAGACATGCTACCCGCCACCTTCTCTGTCCTTGTATAAAGTTAGGTCCCAAGAGAGCTAGAGACCTGACTCCCATTGTTAAGTTCTTCACCACATCGGGTTTGCTGAGTTAGGCTTTCTTCCTATATAAGAAGTCATCTTAGAAAAATATTTTTTGCATTTCCTATAAATCTAGTGTGAAAAATATTTCACTGTGTTGCTCAAAGTCCCCTTTATGAAATCCTACATAATACTTTTCTTTTAGAAGAAATGTATCTTTTTCTCTTGAATTTCCAGTACCTTTAACTATCAGATAAAAAGCAAGTTTCAGCCTGGGTTGGCGGGTATGGGGCAGGATTGATGCCTTGCCGCTTCCCTTATCTAAGATGTCACAGATGTCACTAACCAATTGCACCACTTTGTAAAGCTGAGCTTGGAAAAGCTTCAGGATCCTTTACCAGAGCTCGATTGAGATCTTTAGAGGCCCTAAGTATATTTTGTGCACCTCATCCATCTCTCCATATAATGCAAAATTAAAAACACAATTCTTTTTTTTCTTTTTGGTGAGGAAGATCGGCCCTGAGCTAACATCTGCTGTCAATCCTCCTCTTTTTGCCTGAGGAAAACTGGCCCTGAGCTAACATTTATGCCAATCTTCCTCTACTTTATATATGACGTGCTGCCACAGCATGGCTTGATGAGTGGTGCATAGGCCCGTGCCCGGGGTTCCAAACCTGCGAACCCCGGGCTGCCGAAGCAGACCACGCCAGCTTAACCGCTATACCACCGGGCCGGACCCTAAAAATACACTTCTTAACAGTAACATAAGAATCAGGAAGTCCAACAAAGCTCTGATTTTTCCCATGATACTATTCTAAGGCTGTTTTCATGCAATATAAAAAATCCTTTCAAGGATTATTTTCTCATTTTCCAGGAGCTACTGTTTTCCTGGTGCCTTAAGCACAGTATTTGTGCATTGTTTTATTGAGCACTGTCTACAATGTTTTACTTTCAAAGACATCAGCTCCTGAGATTAAACTCTTTTGCCTTCCACCTGTGTAACTTTGAGTTGACCTTTTTGCTCAGGCTACCAGGAACCTCAGGGTCAAAGTGAAAGTTCAAACACTGTAAATATGTTAAATCTTGGGTTATTTTTTCCCTCCTTTTCAAAACATTGCTTCTCAATTCTTACAGTAACATTGTATATGTGTCTTTTATTGGAAGCATCTCTAATCCATTTTGGAGTTGGGTGAGGAACAAATGAAAAAACATCTCCAGGGCAGCTTGGATGGCTGTTGCCCAGGGATAGAGTGCCATGGCTCCCTTGACTCAGAAACACTGAATTCACTTGTCTGCCAGAGTCTGGGGATGAAGAGACCTAATTAGCTCCCTTTCCATTCTAAACACTCATCAATCCCCATGAACCTCTTGGCTCTGATCCACAGCTGATAATGCAGGAGGCACAGAGCTGCCTGGGCAATTCTAAAGCTTGGCTGGAATCTACCATCCTGGGAGAATCATAGTCCCATAACTGTCTTCTCCTCGTTAGCAATCAAGAAGCGGCTGCACATTAATTCATGCTGCTCCAAAATTGGACACTGATAAGTAGGGACTTCGGAACATTTTTCTGGCTTGGCACAAGTTTATGAAAATCCATTCATGGGAGGCTGGGGAAAAGGATAATAAAGAGGGACACCTGGGGCTTCCCAGAGTGCACTGAGCCTGGTGCAGAATTCTGACAGCATGCAGAGAGCTGAGAACTGGATTCAGGTGACCTGGGCCTAGGATTTATCAGTAGTTAGCTGTGCCATCTCTCATCAGTCACTTTCCTCTCTGAGTTCAGTTGTCTTCTCTCCAAAACTAAGAGTTGGGACCACAATGTGTTCTAGGGTATGTTAATAGATGTCCTGGTGAAAAAAATTGTGTATGGATAAGCCATGTTTAAACAAGTTTAGAAAACTAGAAACCGGCATAAACACAGTTAAAGAGGTTTCTCTATTACAAGACTGCCCCGAGTCTTTAGTAAGCTAAGGAGCACTGTCATTCTCTAGGCCGAGGAGATGCAGAATGCAGTGCGTTTTAAGGAAGCTGCTTTGAGGAGAGATTCTTGTGGGGCTGTGTTTCAGTTGGTACCACTGGACTAAGTGACACTGTAACTTGAGCTCCTCATTACCGTTCCACACTGCCTCTTAAACCATGGAGCCCTGGTGACATGGGACTCACCGCAGGCTGG
The DNA here is from genome assembly GCF_057802395.1 of Ceratotherium simum simum. NCBI lineage: Eukaryota > Metazoa > Chordata > Mammalia > Perissodactyla > Rhinocerotidae > Ceratotherium > Ceratotherium simum. The sequence continues at coordinate 18,255,831 of NC_141903.1, read as the reverse complement.
GTCTTCCAGCAGGTCCATGATAACCGAGTCAGCACCCTTGGTGTAGACAACGATTTCACCTGTCAGCGGGTGCCTCACAACCACAGACATTCTCTTCCTGACAGAGTCGAAACCCAGGGTGCAGAGGACGTCAAAGGTCAGGCAGGTGCCCTGGGGCAAGCGCACAGTCACCTGCTCGGGCGTCCGGGACACCAGCGTGAAGCTGTAGGCATGGGTGGCATGCACCAGGGCAGCCTCATCTGGGCTCTCGGCCTCGTAACAGAGCTCGGGGCTGGCCAGGCCTAGGCCTGGGGCCTCCAGCACCACCTCCAAGGAAGCGCCCGACCCAGACCCCAGGATGTTGCCCTGGTCCCACGTGCTGCTCCTATAGCCGCCATCAGTGGAGTAGTCTCCACTGCACACAGACGTGTCGTCTCTCTCATCAGAGTCCGTGATGGGCATGTTGGTCCCCAAACTCTCCCCCAGGTCAGTGTCAGAGGGCACAGTAGATGAGAATGACTGGCTGAGGTTCAAAAGCTTCAACCTCTGGAAGAGCTGCTGAATCTTCTCCAGGGACATCCCGAGAGCCTTGGTCGAGGGTGGCACGGTGACCTTGTAGTCAAAGGAGGGATGTGGAATGTTACTGTCAATGTTGGGAAAAATATCAAGCTGTCTTATGGCAGAATATGAGGGTCATTTTGCAATAAGTAGATTATTTGGGCCTTCTGTGATTGTGGGCAAGTCTTCTCCACTCTGTGAGCCTCAGTTTACCTACCTATAACATGGGGGAGTTAGGCCGTTTCCTTCCAGCCCTGACATTGTAGGGATTAACAATGCTCATTTTCCTCTAGCTTTGGACCATCCTTTCTGATCACAGACAAAGGAAAGAAAAGGAGACAAAAGCCAGACTCACAGTGAGAGTTCACATTCCCTGAACCCCTTACCACAGGCTTGTCTGCTGTATCTTTGCAGCATCTCATTTCATCCTCCCAGCAACTCTAGGGGATACTATCATCATCCCAATTTATGGATGGGGAAACCAAGGCACAGAGAGGTTAAATAAATTGGCCATGATCACCAGTGTGTAGGAAGTAGAGCCAGGCCTCGGATCTGGGTCTACCTGACTCCAGAGATTGGGCTCTCAAGCTACCTGCCAGCTAAAGCCTCCCCGCTAACTTGAGAATTGAGTTGGATGCTGTCCTTCTAAAAATGGTACTTCTTCTTTTCTCAAAAATAGAGTTAATTTCTCAGATAATGCTTCCTGCCTCCCAAAGCTCCTTGAAGACTTCTGATAACTTCACGACTTTGCAGTGGCTGAATCTTAGTATAATAAGGGGAGGCTCTGGTTTGGTGCTTGGGTGAACCTCCTTTGCTTGATTTTATAGCCATAAGTGGTAATACCCGATATTCTCATCAGTCACTCACAAGGGAGCTTGGGTGAGAGTTTGTGGATAAAGACAAATCTATCTTCAGTACTGAAAAGTAATTCCAAGTATAACCTTCCATAGATGGCCATCCAGCTGCATTATCTCCCAATTGGCAGAACATCACACATGGTGTTTTTTTTTTTTTTTTTTAACCCCATGTAAAAGCAGAGACCAGTATACTATGATATTATTATGGAGTCATACAGATGGTTCTGCCCTGTATTAACCATACATCCTTCGTTAAGTTACTCAAGCTCTCTGAGCCACTGTCTCCTCACTTGTTAAATCCAAAGACATACCTCACAGGGATGTCGGGGCGTGAGGATTAAACGATAATGCAGAAGTGTGTAGCATGGAGCCTGGTATGTAGCAAGTGCTCAGTAAATATTAACTCAATATCTACCTTGCAGACAGACAGACACAAAATTTGAAAGCTACACAGAGAGCACATATAACTATTAACATTTTATTTAAAAATGAGGAAACTGAGGCCCAGCAAGGATAAGAGATAGGTTCAAGGTTTCACAGGGATGAAATGGAGACACTGTGGCTAGGGTTTAAGCATCTTGTCCCCCTGTTCAGGATCTCACCCCTCACCCCTACCCCTCCTCACATCCCCCCTCCTCACCATCCATCATCACCAGTCCTCACCCTCTGCCTGGGTTCGGTGGTTGTGGAGACCATGACGGAGTTGCAGATGGTTAGGGCCAGGAAGAAGTCAGCAATGGAGGAGGTCGTGGAGAGGGAAGACTTGGCAGGCCTGGTGTCTGACAAGGTCTCCAGCCACAGGGCAGCATCTCGCACCTTGGTCAGTAGGTTTTTATCTGGAGTCACATCTTTTTCCTGGGAGAGAAAGGCCCGGGTGAGAGTCTTTCTTGAAGGGACTGGGAAGAAGGCCTCCTCCAGCAGATTCTTTGCTGGGAAAGGATGATACAGTCTTCCCTGCAGTCTTGCATCCAGCATGCCTCCCCCTCCCACAGGCCTGGTCACTGCAGATTCTTATTTGATTCCTTCCTTTCCCTCAACCCCACATGTCCATCAGTTATAGGCTCTGGCAGTTCTTCCCTCATAGTTTCTCCCCATCGTTTGTCCCTCATTCCTGATGCTTCCAGCCAGGCTCAGACTCTCTGGCCCTCAATCCTGGATTTCTGCATCAGCCTCTAAACTGATGTTGCTGCCTCTCATCTCTTTTCTTTCTAACACTTCTTATGTATCACCTGTGCATCTTCCTAAAACACCATTTCCCTGTGGGTACTCCTGAGCTCCACAAACCTTCATGAGATCATCATTGTTGGCACGATCAATTCAGTCTGGCATCTAAAATCTTTCACAGTCTGCATTTCCACTCTTTAGTCCCATCACTTCTCAACACAGACTCTCAGCTCAGCTGGGTGGTCTGTTTGCTGCCTCCTGGATGAATATTCCTCTTCTATGCCTCTGATCTCACCTTGTTTGAAAAGTCCTTTCCTCTCTACCCAAATCCTACCTTCACTTCAAGAACCACGAGAAATCCCACGTGTCCATGAGATCTTATCCAGCCCACAATGAGTGCTCTGTCTTCTGAGCCACAATGGCAGGTTCTTGAACTCAGAATGTCCACAAGAGTCAGGCACGTAAGGTGCATGAGGGAAGTGGGCCAAAGTACAGATGAGGACACCATGGGATGGTGGGGGCTGTGACCAAGTCCTACATCATCTAAAAGGTGGCAACTGCTCTGCTAGTGAAATGCTCCACTGCTGGTCAGGTTTGCCAAATCTCTTGATTTTTCAAGAGATGATGTGGGCTGGATCTGACTCATGGGTTTCTAATTTTTCACATCTTTGTAGAAGTCGCCACTTATACCATCACATTGAAATTCACTACACGTTGACCTATATTTTAAATTTAATTTTCTTATGTCCATGTTTAATCTCTCTAGAGACGAGATAAGAACCTTGAAGACAGAGACTTCATTTTCCACAATGTTGTATCTTCTAGAGCTCCAGTTATTGCTTTGTTTGAAGCAGAAGTTCAACCAACACTGACTCTCACTAGTTAGATATGACAAAAACCATTTTGCAAAGAAGTTTCCACATAAGACCATTTCCATCAGTGTTCAGAGTTCACGGTTTAATTAAAGTTTGGAAGAGACTCAATGGTTGAAAAAGATGGACTGAGAGCATCTTGACTGATTGGTGCAGGGTGAGGACTGAGCGCCAATGAGCTAGTAGGGTTTATAAATAATAACCCAAGTTGAGATAAAAAAAAATCCCAGGGGGAAAGAGTCCTCAGACTGTGTCTTCTCTGACTACCAAGTGCAGTGACTCTAGAAATCAGTTTCTGTCCTCCCTGTGCTGCTGGCACAGGTGAGAGCCCCAGGGGAGGAAACCTAGACACATGGAGGAGGTGCTGGACGCCTGGAGGGGTGAGAGTTGGGTTTTCCAACAGCGCAGGGAGATTAAGGGAAACAGGGAGCAGAGATGTGGTGGAACAAATACCCTTCAAAGAGTTTCAACCTTCATTTGGAGTGCTCTCCACATGTCAACACTCACACCTCCATCTTGTTCAGACCATCTTAAGAAGACAACATCCAGAAAAAAGTCTATTTATTAAAAGGAAAATGCTAGATGCTAGTAAAACTGCATCAAGTCTGCATTTCCTTTCATTGCCCTGTAAATAATGGTGAACCATCCATACCATGTGGTGTCACTGCCCTTTTCAGAAAGCTTGGGAAGGGAGCATGCCCCATCCTTTCTCTCTTTGAGTGCAGTCTTCCTGGCAGGAGCTCATGCTGATGAAGCTCTTCCTACCTTTCCAAGCAATGTCATCTATGTGACCTCACTGGGTTCTCACAGTCCCAAGTTGAGATAATACTACTCCCAACTTAATTGAAACCCCGAGAGATGGGCTGACTTGACTAGTATCATACAGTGAGTTGGTGTAAAGCCAGAATCAGACGTCAGAGCCCTTGATTGCTAGTCTAGGGTTTTTCCTTTCTGTGGTCATGGTAAAGTCACCATGCCCCCTTATTAATGCTCCTCTGCAAACTCCTCTAACCAGATTCCAGGCTCCATCCAGTGCCTGCCATCAGTTTACCAACACTACTCAGGGAACTCTGAGCCCATTTCTCATAATTGTAATGATAGTTCCTATTCACGTAGTGTTTCTTATGTTCCAGGTACATCCATTATCTCATTGCTTCCCCACAGCAACATTATCTGTTGAGAACTACTATCCTCCCAGTTATATCCATATTTCAGATGAGGAAATTGCTGCCCAGGAGATTAAGAGTCTCGCCCAAGAGAGATTCCTTCAGTTGATTTGAAATAGTCTGACCCTAGAATTTGTGCTCTTAACCTCCATGCCAGGCTAGATGCCCTATGAGAAGGAAATGGCCTTTGATACTTGCTGACACCCCAGTGTCTTCAGTGTCTGGCATCCCAAACACAACTGACGGGCTTGTATATCTCATCGTTAGGGCTCAGCAGATAGTCCCTGAGATTATAAAGGAAATGATGGGAATCTTCCTTTTTCAGGAAACAGATTGCATTTGGGGGGGGTGGGATACCTGAACGGGATGATTTTAATCCCCCCCCACAGATACCCAGAGTTGAGAACAAGCTTGGAGTTCATCAGAGCCACATCCCCTGCTTTCTGGTGATAAAAGTGAGTGCAGAGAGGAGGAAAGTGAACCATTCAAGGCTGCACACCCAGTTCAGGTCAGAACTAGGGCAGCTTTCACACCGACTCCCAGCCTCTGACAACACACGGCTTTGCTCCAAGCCATGCTTTATGTATTTCCAAACAGTGACACAGTTAAAATGATTTAATGGTTATTTATTGCATGTCCATTTACCCTCCAGTCTATGAGTGCCATGAGGGCAGAGAGTGTCTGTCATGTGTCCCCAGTGCCTGGCAGACTGCAGGCACGCAAACCCTCATTGACTGACTCCTATCTAGGACACCACACTACCTCACCACTGATTAGCTCATGAGGTCTCTGTTAAAACTCTTCTTTAGTGTATTTCCACCCGATCATACAGCGATGAGTTAAGAAAAAACATCTCTGCAAAGGGCCTACTTCTCTCTGCACTGGCAGCAGGCCCAGCCTGCAGGTGTCAGCAGCAGATGTCAGTTAAGCTTCATCCAGTCACCGCAGACCTGTTTCCACAGGGCGAGGTTCTGCACGGTTCCCCTGGTCCACAGCCCACTGGTTTCCTGTCTGGTCCATTAACACTTAGGAACTTGGCACTTAGGACACTTAGAGAGAAAGCAGTGCCCCCACCCACCTCTGGGCCCTTTGGCTAACCTATTTCTCCAAAAGAAAGGCAATATAAATTTATGGGGCCCACCAGTCATTCAGATCAGAGCTTTGTGGCACCCAGGCACCCAGCTGGCTGGATTTTTTCCTATTGCACAACACTTAAATCTCACGCAAACCCTCTCTGAGGAAGGTGATCTCTGACCTCATGCGACACCCTCAAGGATCCTATTATTATCACTAGATGACATTTATTGACAACTTACAGCCAAGTGTTATAGTGCTTTCACATACATCATTTAATCAATGTAATAGCACTGATATAGCTACTATCATTCTCCCATTTTAATTATGAGGTGAATGGGGCTCATTGAAGGTAAGTAACTTGTTCAAGGTCGCACAATCAGTAGAACAGCTGGGTCCTGAATCCAGTTCTGCCTGATGCCAAAGCCTGAACCCTTAAACACTATGCCAGCACCTCCTGAACTTTAACATGCATATGAATCAACTGGGCATCTTGTTAAAATGCAGATGCTGCTTCAGCAGGTCTGGAGTGGGGCCCGAGCATCGACATTTCTACAAGCTCCCAGGTGGTGCTCACGATGCTGGTGCGAGGACCACAGTTTGAGTAGCAGGATCTGTGCTACATGGCTGCCCTATCGCTCTGACTTCCTTCCTGGCTGGGGTGTGTTCCACAATGAAGGCTGGAAAAGTAGGCCAAGCCCTACTGCACTACTCTCCTCTCAATTTTAATGATAACGCACTCCAGTTCACACTGGTGACCATCACTGATTGGGCGCCGCAGTTTGTCACTATCGGAATCCATGGAGCTGGCAGTGAAAATAAACAGGAACTGTGGCACATAGGCCTGGAAAAAACTCTTTGTGGCATGGTTCCTCCTATGTCTCCATCTCCTCCTCTGCCTTTTTCTCCGACCTGTATCTTTTGTTCCAGCTGTTCTTCAGAACCCCAATTCTCCATTTTGCTTGTGTAGATCATCTTCCCCTACAACAACGTGCTCTCCTCACCTCTCCCCACTAGATGGTTTTCTCCTTGCTCCGGTTCTTTAATTTTGTCTCCAATTCAGCTCAGGTGCTAACCCTTCCAGGCAGCCCCCCTGAAGCCTAGTCTGATGTAGGTGCACCTCTTCTGGGCTCCAATAGCACCTCAGCACCCATATATCCCAGCACTGAGAGCACTATCCTATAGTCACTGGGTTCTTCTTGCCCCTTCATTGGGTTGTGAGCTCCTGAAATCAGTGACAATATCCTGTTAAACTTTATATCACTGGTGCCTAGAACAACATATGTCATATTGTGGATGCTAACTGATTGTTCGACTGACTGACTGAATGAATAAATGAAAGGCAATTTTAAAGAAATGTAGACATTGAGAAAACATAGAATTGGCAGAGGTGGGAGGAAGCAGATCCTTCTATTTGTTGTTGGTGATTGTCTAAACTGGTACACCCTCTTGGGAAGCACAATCAAAATAAAAAAATGCACACATAATTTAGCAATTATACTCTAAGAACGAAAAACTCACACATCTATAAACAGATGATGGCTCAACCCTCCAACAAATTCTAACAACCATTAAAAAAAAGGATGACGCAGCTCTCCATTGAATATCTATCTGTCTGTCTACATATATTAAATATTCCCCCAGATTCATTAGGTAAAAAAAACAGCAAAGTCCAAAACAGTGTGTATGGTATGCTTCTGCTGACAGTAATGGATGTGCTCACGTGCATACCACACTCCTGTGCTTCTATAAATGCAAAACACCTCTGGGAAGGATATAGGAAACTGCAGATACTGGTTGTCTCTGGGGTGGTGGTTATCTCAGAGGAGGAGGGAGACTTACTTTCTACCATTTGACCTTTGGTTCCCTTTGCCTACTTAACCATGTGGTTGCATCACCATCGTGGAAACAAACTTTCCTGGGTTTTGGGAAGCTGGAAGCTGAAATCTTGTTTAGGGCAATGATATTTCTCCCCTGGCTGGGGTTGTGGCCTTGATGATACTGAGTTTGGTTCCAGAACTGGGAGAGCCCAGTGTTAGTAAATATTTGCTTTGATAGAAGCACATGGATTATTAAGGTAAGATTTTCCCAAATGGGATGTCAGCCCCAAAGGAAAAAACTCAGAGGCCTAGCAAGAAGGGAGTTTTCCAGATCTTGCAAGACCCCACCCCTTGTGAACAGGGTCACTGCAGCTATGTGCCCCCACTGGGGACCCTGGGGGCTCAGGGAAGCATAGTGAACATAGGCTTCATCTGTCCCTGCCCCGCGTGGTCACAGCACTTCCAAAAAGATTTTGTGTGCTTAGTTAATTAAATCACAACTCTTATCTAACCTTCCAGTGGGAGTGTGTGTAGGTGTGGACTGGAAGGGCTGCACAAATCTCTTCCAAAGAAAGAAAGGAAGACCAAGATTAAAAAAAGGAGGCAGCAGGCCAAGACACCTGTACTTTTCTCTATTACTTTCTTCCCGGAGGGTGGGAGGGGCTCTGCCTACGGAAGGGAGTGGTGGTGAAGTGTGGAGGATCCTAACCGGCCCCAGTGTAGACTTCATGATTAGGAAGATAGTCCTTGGTCTGATGATTCTGGAAAACATTTTGCAAGTGACACTTCTAAACAAAGACTCTCTGCTCAAATCTTGGCTGCTTACAGACCAGGAAAAAAAAAAGGCATTTCATTTTCCATCTGCCAGTAGCATTAAACATTGGCTCAGAACTCACCACTTTCATAAGTATATTATCCTACCTTAAAGCCACAGATTTTATACTAGCCAATTAGGTGACAATAACCAATGCTTCCTTGTTCTTTGTAGTAAAAGGAAAAAGCCAGTTTTTGTTGTTGATGCTCATCTTACTTTTGGTTTAGAGCAAAGGGCCAAGGAAACCAACAACTGGCTTCTTTGGAATGTGGTGGGGTACTCCGTCATGACCTGGAACCCTGGGGTTCAGAGGCAAGTTCTGACTGAATTTATAAAAGGAAGGTAAAGAACTGGTGGTGCCAAGAGATTATCAGACCAGGTGAGATGCCAGATGGGCAGAGAGCCTGCCAAGAATGGGTGGGGGTGGGAAGCAGAGATCCACCTGGGGCTGCCGCAGACTTTCTCCATAGGCTAATTCAAGGATCTGCCACTCCTGCCACAGACATTTTACAGGTTAGTGTTAGCATCCTTTAAGGAAGCATAAATCACCCTCTTTAGGAGGTACCTCCCAAGCTGTAGAAGGTTTTCATTTGAGCCAAATGAAGACTATTTCTTAGTGCAGCAATGGTATGCTTAGAAAGGTTCTAGAATCATCAGAAATAAAAATATGAATTTTCAGGCCCTACCCTAGACCAAATATATCAGACTCTCAGGGGAGAGCGCCTGACATTGTATTTTATGAAAACTTTCATTTCTCCTCCATGTCATCAGATATGTGAGCACTTGTCCAAGGCAGAGAGCTTTCCTTCTGAAAGATCCTTTAAAACTTCTATTAGTTACCCTTCTGTCCGGAAAACATGATTTTAAGAATTAAATCCTCAAAATAAACTCATGAAGCAGAACAATGATCCTTTGAACGATGGGGACATTGAGGCTTTCAGCTCAGTAAGTTGACCAAAGTCACAGAGCTAACAGACTGTGGAGCTGAGACGAAAGCCTAGGGATTTGACCCCAAATGGGCCTAATTCAGAGCTAACCGGGACCTTGCAGCTCAGCACAAACATTGTTATTTTATTCTTAGAACAACCAGTGAGAGTTGTAAGCAAAGTATCTTCAGGTGATGAAACAAGGATGGAAAGAGGTTTGACATGTTGCTTAAGGTTACCCAGCAAGCCAGGAGCAAAGCTGAAACCAGAACGTCCATTTCCTGACTCAGCCCAGTGCACTCCCTCACAAATACCCAGGGATGCTATTGTCCCACTAACCCCAGAGTTTCAAGCAATGTGACTGTAGAATGGCATATTTGGCAGTTCATAAGGAGAACACATCACCATCCCCCCCTTCCCAGGCAACAAGGATTGGGTCTTAATCTATGTGTCTGTTTCCTTATTGTTCGTGAATGAACTTAGTCAGAACTTGCTTTCGAAAGTGCCAGCCAGGGCAGAATGATGACATCCAGGACCTGGAGATAGCTCAGGAGTTAAGGTGTCCCTTTCACTGACCATTAGCTAAGGGCCCTGAATAAATGTTATATGGGCTGGCTCAGGGTTGCAATTTTCCTGAGCTACTGAGATTTGTCAGGTTGAACAGCAGGCAGTGAATCTGCGGTTACCAACTGAGATCTACAAAGGAAAGCTTCTTTTTTCTCCCCTTGTGTTCCGGGAGAGACATCCTCAGGCACGTGGGATGCCCATGGTATATAGAACTGGAAAGTGCCAAAAGACACAAAGAGTACAAGGCCTAGAAGCTGTGCGTAATGAGAACTCACTGAATTCATTGTTTAAATACTTAGATAAAGAGCTGGGGGAAGAGCATTCCATTCAGAGGGGACAGAGTTAAAGAACAGAAAGACTTGACAATATGCATGTCCTGTTATCCAACTTGGGAAATCAAAAAGAAACAAAAAAACAAAAATCTTCCTAAAGGCATCTATGGATCATTCCTCTTGTTCGTTTATGAGCATCATATGTCTTAACACATTGTTAGGGCCGGCCCCGTGGCTTAGCGGTTAAGTGCGCGCGCTCTGCTACTGGCGGCCCGGGTTCAGATCCCAGGTGCGCAGCGATGCACCTCTTCTCCGGCCATGCTGAGGCCGCGTCCCACATACAGCAACTAGAAGGATGTGCAACTATGACATACAGCTATCTACTGGGGCTTTGGGGGAAAAAATAAAAAGGACGAGGATTAGCAATAGAAGTTAGCTCAGAGCTGGTCTTCCTCAGCAAAAAGAGGAGGATTGGCACGGATGTTAGCTCAGGGCTGATCTTCCTCACCAAATAAATAAATAAATAAATAAATAAACACATTGTTATTGTTTCATCCTTGCTAATGTTGCATTTCTGTGAATGATAATAACACAAGAGAATTAACTCAACTTTGTACTCACCCAAAGTTAGAGAAGGAACAACCCAGAACACATAGACTGACAGCATTTCTTTTTTGTTACAGTCAGAAAACATAGTCCTGGGTTATGAATACTGGGTAGCAATATGGAAAATGCTTTTGATATCGTGTCAGATTAACAAAAACCCCAGCACCTATAATTTATATATATTGTGACTGCAAAAATGTTAAATATATGTAGTTATGTGTGTATTAATGGGGAAATAAAAGACTGGAAGGAAATTAAAAGGATCATTTTGAAAATCTAATGTTCTAATAACGGGATAATAGCAGTTCAGGTCCCTCTATTAATATGTGTGTCTTGTTCAACCTAGATGGGGTTCCCTGTGGCCTTTTCTGTACGTGCAGAAGATTCCATATGATGTGTTCCCTAGAGAAAGAGCATGGTGCAGAGGAAAGTGAAATGGGATATGAGGCCTTGGTTCTGGCCTTGAGTTCTAGGCGATGCTATGTAATCTTGGGGAAGGAACTCAATTTCTTCACCTGCTACCTGGACGTTTAGTGATGGCTGTGCTCGTGGATCACATGTGAAGGGACCATACGCAGCCAGCCCTAAACCAAACTTGCAAAGTGGAATGTCATAGGGGCCAGGCAGGTAACCTAAGGGAGTGAAGTGGGCTGGGTAATTTTGACATAGATGTTCTTTGCTTCATAACAATTTAAGACTCTTTTTTTTTTTTTTTTTTGCTGGGATAGATTCGCCCTGAGCTAACATCTGTTGCCAATCTTCCTCTCTCTCTTTTTTTTTTTTCCTTCCTTCCCAAAGCCCCAGTGCATAGTTGTATATTCTAGTTGTAAGGGCTTCTAGTTCTTCTATGTGAGCCGCCACCATAGCATGGCTACCGAAAGACAAGTGGTGTGGTTCTGCGCCCAGGAACCGAACCCGGGCCGCCGAAGGGGAGCACACTGAACTTTAACCACTAGGCCATTAGGGCTGGCTCTAAGATCATCTTTTATGATGATGATCACATTCTCTCATTTTTCTTGAAATGCATAAGCCTTACAGGCTGATCTTTTGTTCTTCCACTTTATAGAAACATAAACATGACAAATATTTCTCTTTCTTTTTAACTGTATTGTTGGAAAAACACACACAATGAGCATGCTGCTGGCCCTCAGCTTGGTGATGGGGATAAACAGAGAAGGAGGGTGGTGGGCTGTGATGAACTGAAGACTGCACGTCCAGTCTACGTGGCATCAATTCCTTAATTCAAGCCAATCATTGCTATGAGGAAATGCTGGCTTAGTGAGGAGAATCTTTCCAATTTCAGTTTTTAAAGAGAAGCCAGAAATCTACGTTTATATGAAATCTTTCAATTTCTAAACACTGAACATTTGGAATTAACAAGAATTGTATACACCCAACAAAACATATATGTGGATTACATACAAGACCAAGGGCTGCCATTTTGAGAGTTTTTCGGGGTTTATACAGTCTTACCTCTTTCACACCCCAGAGCCCTCTCCCGTGTCTCCCCAATAGAGGCCACTTGCAATTCAAAGAGGAAAAGGCAGAGACTTACTATGGAGCTGCTGAAGGCCACAGGAGACAATGCACTTTCACGGCGCCCCATGGACCTTTGTCGGGAGTGTCCTTGGAGGGGTACCCGGGCACTGTGGCACCTCCTCAGAGACTGGGCCCCTCTTTGGCCTCTCATCGTTGCTGGGCCCTGGGCCCATCTGGCTGGGAAGGACAGCCAGCGGTATTGGGTCCACTCTTCACTGTCTGAGTCCAGCTCCTTTGGGGTCTCCAGTCGCTTGGCTGCAAGAAAGGAGTCCTGTTATCGCACCAGCCATACCTCGGCCAGGTCATGGTTGGGGAGACGCCAGACTTCAAGGTGGAGTTAAGAGCACTGTGCTGCTCTGGAAAATAGGCAGGGGGCTACCCTGACTGGAGGAGGAGGGGTGCAACTAAGCCGCACAGGTTCAAATCCTAGCTATGTGATTTTGAGCTTTGACTAAACCTGTGCCTCTATTTCCTCAATTAGGGGTTTTAAAAAAGTACCCCACTCATAGGGTTGTTCTGAAGACAATGATATAATACGTTACAGTGACTAACATACTCTAAGCACTGGTAATGGCAGCTGTGATTATTATTAAAAAGAGGTCAGAAGCTCCCATGTAAATGATTGCCATGTGGCAAAGGGGATCGGGCTGCCTATAATATCTCCTCCTTTATCTTTCTCCATCTCTCCCACTCAAAAGAATGAATGCTGCTCTCTTGAGAGTTTCTCCTCTTAGTTAGAATGAGTGTGTGTGTGTGTGTGGGGGGGGTGGTGTGCTGAGGGAATCAGGTCAGCTTTATAGGCCACCTTCAGTCCATACAAGATGGCAGTCCAGGCATTTTAGACCCATAGCTCCTAAGTTGAAGCTTTGTCTCAGTGAAAACCCAAGAGATCAGTTAGCATGGAAAGCATTTCCCAGACGTATCGAATCTGACCATGTGCCTAGACCTGGGCCTGTCCTGACATGTCAGGTAGAGTGACCTGAGAAATTCTCAAAACTTGGCTGTATGACTGCCACATAATTGGGACACGTCCCCAGCCCATTTCTGACAGATAAAATCCTGTGTATGCGTGCACCAGATAAAGATTGACTGGAGGCGAACAAAGGAGATCACTGATAGCCTTTGTGAACAAATGAAAGTTTACAGGTGATAAGATGAGCACTGATCTGTGACAAGGAAGCCCACAGTGCTCCAGGGAGCAGCTGGCCACAAAGCCACACGGCCTCTGTGGGTAGCCAGGATGAAGTCTTTTATTGCTATTTTCTTAGGAGAGCAGGTGATTCCCTTAGAAAGAGGCGTGGGGGCCCTTGAGAGGCCTCGTACCATTTTCTTGGTGAGAATACTCGCTACCCATGATGGTACAACGCCGGAACACCATCTTGTTCTCAGTCAGCGTCCCTGTCTTGTCAGAGAAGATGTACTGGATCTGGCCCAAGTCCTCGGTGACATTGAGGGCTCGACACTGAATGGACAAATCGGACTCCTCATCATACAGGTCAAGGTCGTTGTGCAGGAACCAGACTTGCCCGAGCTTCACCAGCTCAATGGACACGTACAGGGAGACTGGGATCAGCACCTGTGGGGAGAATGATTCCCACCGTGTCAGAAACCAGGCAGGTTCCCCATCTCAGGACCCTCACAAGTGGGTAGCAACGGCATTTAATGGAAAACGGAGGTCAGCTCACAGGATGGACTTTCTCTGAGAAATTAAAGATCAATGACTTCATGCCTCCCTTGGAATTTTTAGGGGAATCTGAAAAAGAGATATGTCTTCAACCTGGGATGTCTGGTCCAAGGTTGGCTCTCACCACTGGTTGTTTGATTACTGAGCGGTAACGGGGTGAGGAGCTCTGGTGCCCCTGTCCAGAGTCTCCTGACCCCTCGGATCTTGCTGCCACTCCCTTTTACAGGTGTTCAGACCCATTGTTGATTACTGTTCATGGATTCAATACCTAGTATATCGAGTGCTTGCTGTGTGTCAGATGCTGTTCTAGGTCCTGGAAACGGCAGTGAACAGAACAAAATCCCTGGCCTTGAAGACCTCACATTCCAGTAAACAAACAAATAAATATATATCGGGTGGTAGTAAGTCTCATGAAGAAGATAAAGAAAAGTAAAGAGAGTAGAGGGTGATGGCTGGGAGGGACTCTTTCATAAATCGTGACCTTTGAGCAGAGACCTGCAGAAATGAATGTGTGAGTCTTGAGGTGATCTGTGGGAGGAGGAGCGTTCTGGGCAAAGGCTGGCTTTGGGAGCAGGCCGGGTGTCTGGGGGTAAGTGTAAGCAGGCCCCGGACGTGAATGAGCAGGAGATAAAGCCAGGGAGGGAGGCAGGGTCCAGATCACTGAGGGCTTTGTTGGCTGCGGATTTCACTTTGAGCTGGTGTGAAACCATCAGGCAGCTCTGTGCAGAGGCGGGTATGATCTGACTTGTATATGAAAAAGATTATTCTGCTGAATGAATGAATGAAGTAATGATGGAAAAAGCTTTACCAGTAAGAGATCAATGAAACACCCTCAAATACTACAAGAAATCAAATGTAGAAGGAGCTTCATCAAAACAAAACTACAACTTCCCTAATTTTTTCCTAGATTGTACTTTCTTAGAGAGGCTGAAGATTTTTTTAGTCATCTCTTTATCCCTTTTGTCCTCTCTATTGTAGATGCTCTATGTTTTGGGTTTTTTTCTCTTACATAGGGCCAGTTCTGTTTTTTTCCATCTCAACCTATCAAAAAAAACACTAATCTGTGGTTTCTTTCTCTCAATGCTTGGGGCTTGAGAGCTCTCGGGTAGTTCTCTGTGCTACTTCTTTTGTTCCCAGGTCATTAGGGTTTTACTTGTTCTATGGCACACATGGATCACTGCTGTAATCATACTCTTAAATAGAAAAGCCTGACCGATATCTTCCTCCACTATTATCTGGGGACAGGGTGCCCTCCTCAAGGCAAGGCTGGTCCTGACATTACCCCAAATGTGCATACTTTCAAAGACCCACAGGAAAGCAGTGAACATTTCCCCAACTCAGTCCAGTTAGTTTTTTTCTTGGGGCCAGCACTGATTTTTCTTTATTTTTCAAAGTTGTGCGGGTATTGGCCACAGGTCTCCTTGAGCCCCTATTTAGGAGGGTTTCCTACCTGGAGCAGGATGATCATTGTGAGGAACATGTAGAAGCCCCCAAGAGCAAGGGGAACAAAGCTGCCATCAGCATCTGGCACATCGAAGGGAGGGTGTTCACTAAAGGTCCCATTCCAGAGGGTGTGACCTGAGAGGAAGCAGAGCCAGGATGAGGCAGAATCTCCACTTAGTCCTAAAGTTGGTTAATTACATCAGCCCTTGGCCTATTCCCCGAAATGAGTGTGCTTTGGAGGAGCCCATCCTTATTCTATACAACATAGCTGTGTGTGTGTTTGTGTATTCAGTTAGTTCTAAAGTGGTCCTTCATATAACCTACATTTCAATCTCTTGATAGGCATTAAGTCTGTCCTTCCAGAAAACACCAGCATGAGGATTACTTACATTTTGACGAAGTCCTGTTATACAAGGTTAAGAAAGAGAGAAAGGGACATGAGTTCTTTTCAGTTGTGTGGTGGAAAATGCACGGCTGTGGAGTCTTGATAGACTTGAACCCTAGCCCCACTTTTTCCTCCACGCGTATACTCATCCATTCATCTAACCATCCATCCATTCACCTACTCATTCATCCATCCATCCATCCATCTATTCATACAACCACATACTTATCCATCCATCCATCCATCCATGCATCCATCTCTCTGTTCATCCACTCCTCCCTGGCTCTCTCTATTCAAGAAGGAATCGGTCCTAGTTCTTGTCCTTGAGGAGTTTCCTACCAAGTCAGGGAGCCAGATGTAAAGGGACAAATCCCATACAGTGTGCGAGGTGCTATGCCAGAGTCTGGAATGCTATGAAAGCCCACAGTAACAGCACCAGATGCAGACAAAATCCTCCCTTTCCTTGCCTGCAAATGCAGATAACAATGCCCATCATCTGAGGATTAATAAAATGAAGTACATGCAGCACCTGCTACAGAGCTTTCTGAATCTCAGCATCCTCATCTGTTAATTAGTAATAATATCTTCTCCTTAGGGATATTGTGAAAATAATAATGCGCTCAGCTGCAGGGTAGGACCTACAGGGAATAAAAGGCACGGAGAA
Organism: Ceratotherium simum simum; assembly: GCF_057802395.1. Classification (NCBI taxonomy): domain Eukaryota; kingdom Metazoa; phylum Chordata; class Mammalia; order Perissodactyla; family Rhinocerotidae; genus Ceratotherium; species Ceratotherium simum. The sequence continues at coordinate 18,239,441 of NC_141903.1, read as the reverse complement.
TGCTCCCCTGCCTCCAAGAAGCTTCTTTGCCCAGGAGGTTGGGCCAAATGCCATCACATGTAGTAGAAGAGAGGAGACTTACAGACACAAGGTTATTTGAAAGTAATATTATAGAGCAAATGACTCAGGGCCAATACCTGGCATGGAGTAAGGGCCTCTGGTCTTCAGAGGAAGCAGAGACCATGAGAGAAGCCTCATGGAGGAGGAGGCCTGGAGGGGTCCTGGAGCCTGGGTGGGTGTTGGGTGATCAGAAAGGCCAGGGGAGGGCATTATGGGCAAAGGAAAAAGAAACACCACTTATACACAATCAAACTAAACATGTGATAAAGAACCCTGGAATGGTGCTCACACTCACTCGAGAGTTTCACCTCCTGCAGGTGCCAACAGAGGCCCCTCACCGTGTATGAGTCATCATTCTCAGATAGAATAGAATTCTGCCCCCTTTCCACTCCTTTCTCAATTTACTTATTATTCTGGGCAGTCGGCCAAGCTGATTCTGGTTTGTCTGTACCTTATCTCACTGTGGGACCTTTTAATCATTAACTTCCTTTCTCTGGAGACACAGTGAGATGATCTCAAATGTCCTTTCCAGCTCTGACATTCCCTGAAAAACCTGTCCTAAAGTAGAGGCAACAGCTCCTGCAGCATCTAGAGGGCACGGAGGTGGCCACACGGGGGACAGTTTTCTTGCTTTTCTGCTTGCCTCTCCCTCCAGGTGCTCCTCTTCCAGCTGTGAGCCCCCTCATGTGGAGTGCTGTTAGACACATCTGGGAAACATATTAATTAACAACTCCAGGCCACCCAGAAGACTAAATCCCACCGTCTTCACTGCAGTGTCACCCAAAATCTCTCTGGGCCCTAGGGAGGTCTTAGCCTTTCAGACACTATCCTTAAAAAACAGTGATGGGTATGATTTCTGATGAAGGCAGGTAAAGAGCAAACATCATTGCTGCTCATGAGTTTGGAGTCAGCGGGGGGTTCTTGACTCAGCACATGAGTTCTTTCTCTTAATCTTCCCCGTTTCTTTTTGGGGCCTCCTTTAGGGTGCTGAGAACCACCCTTAGAGTTAAGCCATAGAGGGGGAGAGCAGGTAAGAGTGAGGCTCTCTCTTTGCCTACACTCCGAGGAGCAACTTAAATGGCTCAGAGCCTCATGTCTCTACCTCCCCAGCTCCCCACACTCAGCAGTTGTAGAACTCGGCCACAGCCTGGTTCTAATCAGGTCTTCATTCTTGGTCTTGCTGTTGGCACCAAACAGCCAACTGCTCTTTTGCATAAAATGATTCTCCTTCCTATCTCTGTGCCTTGCATGCCCTTTCCCTGGGACTAAGGGTGACTTCTCTCTTTCTTTTCACAGCTGCCTGTCCCATCCTGCTCCATCCACCTACCTCTTTTGGTGAATGCCTACTGCATTTGGGGATCAGCTCTAGCAGCTACCTCCTCAAGGAAGACTTCCTTCCTTGATGCTTCTGTAATACCTGTCGTAGGATGAATAATGGCCCCCTAAGATGTCCACGTCCTAATCCCTGGGCCCTGTGAATATGCTATCCTATATGGCAAAATATAAGATAGCATATCTTTGCAGATGTGGTTAAGGATCTTGAGATTCGAAAGAGTAACCTGGATTATCCAGGTGGACCCAATGGTGTAATTACGAGCATCCTTACAGAAGCGAGGCAGAGGGAGAAACCACTACAGAAAAGGAGAAGGAAATGTGAGCAGAGGTTGGAGTAATGCACTTTGAAGATGGAGGAAGGAACCCTTAGAAGCTCACAATTCATGTAATTTCATGATAAAAACCTTAACGGCTGAGGAGTTGCTTCTTATGGATGAGCAAAGAAAATGATTTCTCAAGATGGAATCTACTCCTGGTGAAGATGCTGTTAAGATGGTTGAAATGACAACAAAGGATTTAGAATATTACATAAACTTAGCTGGTAAAGCAGCAGCAGAGCTCGAGAGGATTGACTCCAATTTCGAAAGAAGTTCTACTGTGGGTAAAATGCTATCAAACAGCATCGCACGCTACAGAGAAATCATCCCTGAAAGGAAGAGTCCATTGATACAGCAAACTTCACTGTTGTCTTATCTTAAGAAATTGCCACAGCCACCCCAACCTTCAGCAAGCACCTCCCTGATCACGCAGCAGCCATCAACATTGAGGCAAGACCCTCCACCAGCAAAAAGATTATGACTCGCTGAAGGCTCAGATGATGGTTCGCATTTTTTAGCAATGAAGTATTTTTTAATTGAGGTAGGTACATTGCTTTTTTAGACATAAGGCTATTGCACACTTAATAGACTACAGTATAGTGTAAACGTAACTTCTATATGCACTGGGACACCAAAAAATTCATGTGACTCACTTTATTGCAATATCCGCTTCATTGCGGTGGTCTGGAACCTAACCCACAATAGCTCTGAGGTATGCCTGTACAGGCTAGGCTTTATTTTTTATTAACTCTATTTTATAGATGAGGAAACCAAGGCTCAGAGAGCTGGAGCAACTTGCCTAAAGAGACAGAAGATTACTATGGTGTTGTTCTTTCCAGAACATTCCATACCTACAGCTCCAATGAGGCACATGAGGAAGAGGAGCCCGATACAGAAGAAGATGTCGATGTTCATGCGCCGCTCGATCTTGCTGCGTTTGTACCGTGGGCCACTGTTGTTCAGCATGGCTTTTGTCTCATGGCCTTTGAGAGAAAAATGAGGTAATCAGTCCTTGGCCCTGTTTGCCTCTGGCCGGGATGGTACCCTCTGCTCTTCTCATGGGAGCTTATAATAAAAGGGAGGTTTCATTCTCTAGCCTGAATCTGTCCTGCTGCAGGGAGGTTGCTGAGAAGAGCTGTAGGGGCCTCACACACTTTGACAGCAGGTATTTATTAGGCATCTCCTACATGGCAGACACTGTGGTGGGCACTGACAGAGCAACCACGCACAGGTTGTGCACTGCACAAAATGAAGGTACCCTTCATTTTGTAGTTGTCAGAGATTTATAAATTTACTATGACACACTTCTGACGAATGACAGTAAGCTGTCTTGAGGAAGGGCTATCTTTCTCTAATTTGCACAGAGGCACTGTTATGGGTTAGTGGTGGCATACAGTGGCAAGACAGACATCTCACATTCTGGTGAAAATAATCAAGGAAACAAAGAAGATAATTACAGTTAGTAATAAGTCCCATGAAATAAACAATAAACAAGATTTAAGATTTGAGATTAAGATTTATTAAACAAGATAATAAATAAGAGATGGTGTTGGAGAGCATGTCAGGGAAAGCTTCTCAGAGGAGGTGACATTTAAGGGAGACCTGAAGGGAGAGAGAAGAGTTGAGAGAAAAGGGTTTTAGGCTGGGAACAGTGCATGCAAAGGCCCTGGGACAGACAGTGTTTGTGGCCAGTAGTTTTCATACTTGTTTCTTTGCCTAAGGTGTTGGTGTTGCTTGTGCAAGAGTGATAGGCGCCAAAGGCCTCCACCCAGCATTAACCCTGAGCAGTTCCACCCCTATCTTGGACGTCTGCATAAAATTTTGTTCAAAGAACATTTGAAAACTACCATCTCATCCAGTCACTCCTTTTTCCAGCTGGAGAAACTGAGGACCAAAGAGTGGAAGGGACCCGCCCAAAGCGAAAGAATAAATGAACACCAGAGCCACGTTGAGAGCCCAGGATTCTGACTCGCTGTCTGCTTCTCCTTCCACCAATCTGCAGTTCCCAAGCATACAGCTAAGAGCTGAGAGTCAGACTGAGGCTTTGTCTTTAGACAGAGCCTGTCTTTTGGGCTGTTAAATTTTAACTACCATGCTGGACTCCTCAGCAGTCAGATTAAAAAATGCCAGTCTCATATTTTATGTGCAAAATTAAAGAAAACCAATATTTTGGCTTCGGTAGTGAGTGATTTTAAGGCTCTTTAGCTGGTTGCCTTGTGGATTTCAAGTGCTAACAAAACAGTAGGAGTGAGAAACTCTAGGCTTATTAGACTCAATTCTCTGCAGTTGTGACGGGGTTTCCGCGGCACAATGAGCACAATGAGGCTGGTGGAGTGGTGGCCTTCCTGCCTGCCTCAGGCTCATCCTATATAAGGGGTCCTGGGACCACCCTCTTCACCCACCTGCTCCTCACCTTCTGAGATCCCTCTGTTCTTTTGGCAAGGGTTGGGCTCAAGGGAGAGGAAGTATGGTGCAGTGCTTAGAACACGGGCTCTTGCACCAGACAGAGCTTGGCTCTACAGACACTCGACCTTAGGTTACAGGGAATTAATCTCAGGAGATAAGTGACTTTTGGTGAATTAATCCCTTTGTATGTCAATTCCTCATCTGTAAAATGGGAGCTAATGGTTGTGTGTGTGTTTGGGGTGGGGGAGTGAACTAATATACACAAAGCACCTAAATTACTTCCTTGTACACAGTAGGGGCTCAATAAATGTTTGCTGTGAGGAGCACACACCTCCATGCTGGATCTCTTCCTTCTGGAAGGCTCAACTTGGCCTTTTTGGGCCTTGGACTCTGAGGTGCTCCTATTTTGTCCATCTACATTATCAAGGGAGAAAATATGAGTCTAGACTAGTTGTTCTCAGCCAGAGGAGTTTACCCCCCAGGGGACAATTGTCAAAGTCTTGAGAAATTTTTGGGTGTCACTTCTTGAGGAGGTGGTGTTAATGGTATCTAGTGGGTAGAGGCCAGGGATGCTGCTAATCATCCTACAGGACAGCATCCTACCACAAAGAACAATCTGGACCAAAATGACAATAGTGCCAATGTTAAGAACTCCTGCTCTAGATAATAAATACTAAAAACAATTAGTACTACTTTTGGTCACACTTTTTGAGAGCCTAATGTATGCCAGGAATTGTGCTAAACCCTTGTCACAGATCATCTCTGCCAGTTAGGAACTATTAGTCCCCATGTGTTGAAAGCTTAACAAACAGGCTGCCAAGTGAGTGGATTTCACCCTCAGGGAGCCTAACTCCTCAGAGCCGCGAATAACTCTCTCTCCAAACCTGCCCCCTCACATACCACTCCCATCACCCACTCAGAGTCTTGCTTCTGATCAGGCAGAGAAGCAAACTCCAAGCCTGCGTGGGTGTTTTGGTGGGGCAGAGATTGCTGCAGAGTTCATCTGTAGTTGGTCTACCAGATGGCATTGTACTCCATTGCCAAAGACTCTTGAGAGCAGCCACCTGAACTGACAACCCCCCTCCACCAAATCAGGGAAAGGTAGCTAGATTGTGACATTATTTTTTTAAAAACTTGTTTTTCTTTGACAGCCCCAAATAGTGAATCTTAGGGTAGATTGATTTAAATGCTCTTCTATGTCCATCAAAAGTGGGGTTCTACTAATTCTAAAACGAATCAAACAAAACAACAAAATAGCAAAATATTTCAAGCTGTCCCAGTGAGTGAAAGAGCCAGGGAAACGAACTCTGCAGTTTTCCAGTGAAGGCAGACACTCCAGGGAGACTGTCTTCTCTCCAGAGAAAGAAGTCTGCAGCTGTTGACACAACAGATCCTGACTGAGCACCAGCCGAGGGCTGGGCGCCAGGTACTGGGCATACAGCAGTCCCAAGACTGCCCTCTACGACTTTAGATTGCATCGTGAGAAGCGCTGCTATATTTTTTTGTTGGAAAGCAAAATCAAAGTGGGAAGGAGAGACAGACCACCCTAAAATAAATAAAGATAATAGTAAAAACATAACTGCAAAAGCAACTGCTAAAACCCATTGAGCCCTCATTTGCTAGACAGACACAGTGCTGGGCACTCATGCACTGGGTCACTTGATTCTCATGAGTGCTCTGTGAGGCAGAGACAAATATTCATCCCATTGCATAGATGAGGGAATTGAAGCACAATTTTCACAAAAAGGTGAAGCTGTTAAGTTTGGTGAGGATATTCCTCAGGCTTAAGACACTCTTCATCCTGCCTATAGTTAGTGTCACAAAACCATGAGAGGTGAATGAGTGAGAATCCCTTTCCCTGTCTTGTTCAGATGGGTCGTGTTGACCTGGAATCTAACTATGTCCCCTGTGGACCAAGTGAGCCGAGTGATTCTCAGTCTCAGTTTGCTTAGCTGAGAAATAGGAATTTACATGACTCTACCCGCTTAGAACTGTTAACGAGTTCCCACTGGCTGAAGATGGATTTGGAGGAGGGAGGGAGAATAAGGGGACAAAAAAAGGCTATTCAGGGTCAATGACCTGCATAGATGACAATGCCAACAGCAACTTCGGTGTTCCTGATGGTGCAGCCTCGAAGCAGAAGACTCTCACTGCCAAAGCCGGTCCTGGACTGGTTAGGATGCTCCCTGGGGATGAGGAAAGACAGGGAGTGGTTTGGTGGCCTCTCCATCCTGTCACTGGTTAGTGTCACAGAACTAGAAGTGGGGAATGAACACGATCCCTCCCCTCCCTCTTTTTCAGAAGGGGGATATTAACTCAGATTTTAACCTTCATGTTCAAGTGCCTCTTCATTGCTCCTGGGAGGCCTGGTGGGGCCTGGCCCATTAGAAGGGAATTATCCACCCCTAAGGAAGTCATCATTTACTCACCTAAAGGCAGAACTCCACTGAAAAAGCCTTGGCTTCCATTTTCACACCCAGTAAATCGTTTTAGGGGCCAGGTGTGGGGGAACTGGCTTCTGGCCCTGCAAGACTGGTGCTGAGTCGCCTTAGGCTGTGTTCACATGCTCACTCCCCCTAGCGGCTGGGACCAGAATCGCACAAGCTGGGGTCCAAGTCCACAGAAGAGGCCAGACAGCCCTGCCTCTCACACCTTGAGATGAGTGAGGAGGGGCGGCACTGCAGTCCCCTCTCGTCTGAGGGGCATCTCTCACTCGGTCTCTCTCCTGAACTGTCCTCCTCTTGCTCCGTCTCTTGTGAAGTAAACAGACTGCGCAGGAAGTGGACAGTGGCCCTTTGAGAGATGTCCTGGGAGGTAGCTTCGTAAAGTGGAGAGGGAGTTTTCTCCTCTCTCAAGTCTCAGGGAGCACTGCAGTTTTCCACCTCACACTAGAAACTTCTGAATCCAACCAACACCAGTCATTACCTGGGGTCTGATCTTTTTTCTATTCTATGCCTTTCCTTTGGGATTTTCAGGAACTTTAAATGTAACTTCCCCACAACATTGGGGAGAACAGAAAAATGATAATCTGAACCCTTCAGAGGTTTTCTCTTTCCACGTCTTTAGTACTTCATTTCTCTAGGTCTGGTTATAAGTGTTTCCATGAATTAACTCAATTAAGCCTCATAACAACCTGATAAGATAGGTCATGTTATGATACCCACTTTATAGATAGGGAAACTGAGGCGAGTTCATAGAGCTGGTAAGTGGCAGAATGGGGATTCAAACCCAGGAAGTCTGGCTCCAGAGTGCTGTATTGCCACTCAATGTGCCTTTTAATACCAATCATTCCTTACTGTGTTTATAAACTACATTTACTTATTTTATTTGACTCTTCATAGCTCTGGGAAGTTAGCAGGGTCATTATCTTACTGGTGAAAAAGCTGGTCAGAGAGGGTGAGAGATTTTTCCAACGTCACACACTTAGCACATGGGGCATCCTGGGACTTGGGAACCCAGGACACCAACCCTCATGTGGTTTTCACTACACTGGGGTCCCCTAAGTAACACCCCGTTAACTTACACTGAATCAGAGAGTCATTTCCATTTGCAGTTCTTCTGACTCTAACGAGGGGATGTCTCAGTTTGGTGCTAGCATATCATTAACTCTTTTCTAGCACTTACTTATTGTACTTTCCAACACAGAGGCAGCTTTGGCAAGTTATAGTTAATAGTTAGAATATAATCATTGTCGTGATTTCATTTTATGAATTTTACCATTACCTTCTTTGTATGGCAAGTGATACTGGTTTCCCCTATGGCCAGTGATATAAATTTTCCATTTGAAATAAATTAAGACAAAAATAAGCCAATTAAAAATCTGGTAAAGTATAGATGTTTTATGAATATGATACAAACCATAAAGGTGGTCCAAGAATGGCTGAAGTTTAGGGTCCACTTCTTATCAAGGAGGGGCTGGCTGTGGATAGGATCTTGAATGAGTCACTGTCAGTGGCTAGTGGTTTAAGGAACATGTTTATGATGCTCTGAGGTGATAACATATGGTAGTGGCTTCTACTTCTCCCACTCGTAAAGTTCCTTTTTCAGTGACCGGTAGAAAAGGATTATCTGTCTCCTGGCTGCTCTTATAGTTGTTGTTGTTCGTTTACAAGGACGTTTTATTTAACTGACTTGAGAGCAGCATTTCTCGACCTTGACACTATTGACATTTTGGGTGGGATCCTTCTGTGTTGTGGGGGCTGTCCTGTGCATTGTAGGATGTTTAGCAGAATCCCTGGCCTCTACCCACTGGATGCTGGCAGCACTTCTCCCCAGTTGTGACAATCAAAAATGTGTCCAGACATTTCCAAAGTTCCCCTGGTGGTGGTGGAGGGGGGCGGTGTTGAGAATAAGAGCTCTATAGAGATCTTATTGTTTAAAAGTTACCTTTGCCAATCTGACACCCCTAATCTTCACACAAAGCGTTAAAAGCTGTTCATTTTCTAGCCAGCCTGGGCAGTCACAGGAGAGCTCCTAAATTAAGAGGACCCAAAGAAGCTTCTGGGAAACCGGGAGGCATCAGACCCCTGGGTTTGCTCAGGAAGAGAGTGCAGAGCACCCGTGGTGCTGGGATTAAAGACAGTCTCAGAGCCTGATGGGGAAGCAGGACCACAGTGGAGAAGTCTCCATCATCTCATGGGTTGGCTACTGGGCTGGTCAACTGAACTTTGTAGGGCTCATCCCTGAGGCCTGGGCAGGGTGGGGGTAAAGACTGGTCTCCAGGGGCAGCAACCAGGAAGAGGAGGTGCCGGTGGTTGAGTGGAGCTGGGAAAGTTCTCAGATGGGAGGACAGAGCCCAGGTTGAAAGCTGAGAAAGGCAGGCAGCTGGTCCGAGTTGTTTGAGGGAGAGAGGATCACACACAGAAACCCAGCAAAGAGGCTGTTCTCTAAGAGGAAGGAGAATGGCTCCAGGCATTCTCCTGGGATGCCTGGGATGACCCAGATCCACGGACCTTGGGCCTGAGGGGCGGACTCCCTGTCGGGGCAGGCGGCAAGCTCTACCTTGCCAGATGCCTGCAATGAATCCTCCCCTTCCCCGGGAGCCCAGGCCCTCTCTGCCTGTCTCTATCTGCTCTCTCTCTGCATTTTGAAAGTAATTGAGTTTAAAAGCTGCTATTTCTCTTACATTGTTCTTATCCTTTGCCCTCTCATGTTGCTCCTCATGACATCCTATGCAGCCTGAGAAAATGTGGGTGGAGGGTAAGCATAGACATCTGCCTTCCAAGAAGCCTTCTAAAGCCTCCTTCCAGCCCCTATTGGTAGAGAAGCCGCCATAACATGGCTGAGCTCTGCATGCGCGACAATGGAGAACACACGGGTTGGAGTGAAAAGACCTGGATATAAGTCCTGGCTTTGTCTTGCACCTGCTGTGTGCCTTTGGGTGAATCTTGAAAACTCTTAGATGATCAGATTCCCTACCTGAAAAATGAGGATCATAATACTCACTTTCCTGGGTTGTTGCGCAGATGGAATGAGATGATGTTCTGTGCAAGTACTCTAAAAACTGTTAAAGCTCTAGGGGCATTTATTTACGTCTTTTATCATTGCTCTTTTTTGGTCTTTTTTTGTAATAAGACTGGTAGTCTGATATGGGACCAGAATTACAGTAAAATTCTCAGAACCAAAGCTGAGGAATAATAACAACAATAACAACAGCAGCATCCACCATTAACAGAGTATTTACTCTGTGCCAGTTGCTGTGCTAAGGGCTTAGCCTACGATAAACAAGTTAATTCTCAGAAAAGAAAGATCCTGTGATGTAGATATTATAATCTTTATTTTACAGATGTAGAAACCAAGGCCCAGAGAGGTTAATTAATTTACTCAAGGTCACACAGCTTGTAAGTGATAAAACCTGCTTTCAAACCCAGGTCTGTCAACCTCCAAAGGCCCTGTTCTTATCTGTAATGCAACACAGGCTCTTTGAGAAAACCAATCTTAATTAGATCACACTTGCTTCCCCTGAATCAGAATGTGGTCTTGATTTTGATGCTATTTCACCAGAGTTCTAGAAAAACCATTAGTGAATTTAACCGTGCAAGATAATTAACTGTCACTTCAAAAAAAGAATAGAAAAAGTTTCCTAATTTACTTAGGTTTCTCTAGCCTTTCTTTATAATAAAAAGAAATCAAATTCCTCAGGATCTGGCTGCTTATCTGTTTGGCCATTTCAAGAAAAAATGTTTTCTAGTTGCAGAGAAGATATTTATTAGCAGCACATGGGCATTAGATACTTACAGATAACCCTTAAATTTGTTGAGGTGGTTGTTGGGTTTCTCACACACGATGGTGTTGTTGAAACGTTCTGGTTCAAACTGTTTTTCCTGTGAGAGAGAGGATGCTGTGAGGTTATTAAGTCAGAGGGATCTAGTTTTAATAGGATCATTGGGAGAGCTAATCACTGTTAGAACCATTGCAAATAAGGTAATCCCTGCTTTGTCACACTGTGATAGTTGTAATGTGTTAGAAGAAAAAGTTAAATCCTCATTGAGGAGGAGAAAGTAGATGCAAATGAAAAGTTGGGTGCACAGCAGAGGGAGGTCCCTGCCCTGACCACATTTCTCTGGCAGGCCTGGGTTTGACTCACTGGACCACATTGTCCAATAGAAGTTACTGCAATGATGGAATTGTGCTAAGTCTGCGCTGTCCAGTATGGAAGCCACCAATTGTTTGTGGCTATTGAAGGGTGGCAGATAATTGAGGAACTGATTTTTTTTTTTTTTTTTTTTTTGCTGAGGAAGATTTGCCCTGAGCTAACGTCTGTGCCAATTTTCCTCTATTTTGTATACGGGTTGCTGCCACAGCGTGGCTGACGAGTGGTATAGGTCCGTGCCTGGGATCTGAACCCGTGAACTGCAGCTGCCGAAGCAGAGCGTGCTGAACTTAACCACTACACCAAGGGGCCAGCCCCTGAGGAATTGATTTTTAAATTTTATTTAATTTTAATTAATTTAAAGTTAAATAGCTATGTGTGGCTAGTGGCTACCACATTGAGCAGGGCAGAAATAGATGATCAAAAAAAAAAAGAGACTATAAATCACACTACCTAGAGAAAGCTACAGTTAATATTCCTGTGTATATAATGCTTCCAGGGGTTTAAAAATATATATTCATGTACACACATTGATATATGGACACACATATATATCTATGCATTTCAAAAATGAGATTTAGTGTTCATATATCTTGAACATTTTTATGTTATTAAATTTTTCTACATCTTTATTAACATCTGCATAAAAACCTATTGTATGAATGCCACTATACTTCACTTAATCATTTCACCTTTAACATTTACATTGTTTCAATTTGTTCTGCTATTGTAAAAATGCTGTGAAAATAGAAGCTAATAAAACAAAATAAATAGCATTTACTGAACTCTTATTTCTGCCAGATACTGTGATGGGAACTTTACACAGACTATTTATTTTCAAGGTTACAATGATTCAGTGAAGTAGGAACTTGAATGATCTCTCTTTAGAGATGGGAAAACTGTGGTTCAGAAAGGTAGACTAGGCTGCCCACGGCCATACCAGGACTGAGATTTGAATCCAAGTCTGACTGCAGACCCTCTGTTCTTTATTTGCACAGCACACTGCCCCTCAGTGAACATTCTTGTAGCCAAGTATTTTAAACACATCCTTGACTCTCCACTTTTTGTCTTTCATTAGGTATTTTAGTTGTACAGTCTCTTATAGTTCAATGGGGGGAAAACACAACTGGGGTGGGGAGATCGTGCTTTCTTATTCTACCCCACCTTGACTAACACTGCATTTAACTCTTGAGCCTCAGTTTCCTCATCTACAGAATGGGGCTAACACCACTTCCCTTGTCCATTTCATTTGTACCCCAGAAGACAGAACCCATGTGGAAGTTTTGAAAGGTGCAGCATGCTATGCAAATAGAAGTTGTGCTAAAGGTGGGATGGAAATAGTTTCCTGGGTAGAGCTTTTAGCATGGGGAGTGAATTTATCATGGCAAACTTCAAGGTACAGCTGTTCCAAGGGGTAAATTGACTAGAAGAAATGATAGCATTTCCTGGCTTCGTGTAAATATACTGTCCATTGGATCTGTAGGGGTGCCAACATACACAAACTCTCCACTCACTTGAAATAAATTACCCATCCAGGAGTTTCTAAAAATACGGCTCTTTTCCCTCCAGGTATCGATTCTTTCGGGGACAAACACTTGCAGAGTTCTGAGATGATGACAAATTACGCTGTAATTCGTCAGCTGCTTTCACGCCCCTGATTAAGCCGTGTGCTTCACTCCTGATCCGTACCACTCGGCTCATTGCTGACTTTTAAATCCAAACTCATTTCAGCTCTGAGCAGCTGCGGGGCCTGAGAGCTAACGATCCTGCTGCAGAGTCCCGGTTGTCTGTTGCATCACCCGGGCGGATTCCCGGCAATGGCGACGTTTCTCTCTCGGGTCCCTCAGTGGGGCTTCCCAGTGACCTTCCTCCTGAAGTGTCCCTTGTTCTCCTTTTCCTCTGGGCACTGGCCTTGGGTGCTCCATCTGTCTGCCTCTCTGCATGGAGAGGCGACTTAGCTCTTTCTAGATATCTGTCCCCTGGGCTCGTTTCCTCCCTCCCCATGATGGGCTGTGGAGATGGGCGCCCTGCTGTCTCCAAAGACAACCCCTCAGGATTGCTTGCTTTTAAGGATTTGCTATAGCTCACCCCAGGGAGCTGCCAGGAGATCCCAAGGATGGGAGGGGGTAGGGGGAATTGCTAAGTCCTACAAATCTGTCAGAGTCCTCATTTTAACCTCGTTCAGGAGTTTCTGATTCCGTTCTGATTCACTACCCCACAGGCTTTCTTAGCTTGTGGAAGAAGCCCACCTAAAGGACTTTTCTTTCTGCCCCAGCGTTTTATCTAAGGCACTGTCCTTGATGAAAGTCTCACTAACAGAAAAAAGCCCTGGGGAGCCATCGGGGAGCAGGAAAAGATAAACCCTCTTCAGAGAGGAGAGTGTGTGTCTCTGTGGTTCTTCAGGCCAGACTCACCTAGCTTGAGCACTTCCTGTGTGCCAGGCCCCTGTCATTTAGTTCTCACAGTAACCTTAAGAGGTTTGGACAGATGTGCAAATGGAGACTGAAGGAAAGCAATTGTCTTATGGTTGGTAACAGAGCCACGACTGCAATTCACATCATCAGAATCCAAAGCCAATCATCATCATCGTTATCATCAATACATTTGTTCCTCTTTCTCCTCCTCCCATTATTATTATTATTATTATTATTATTGCTGCAGCACTTATTGAATGCTTATTATGTGCCAAGAACCAACTAAATATTTTATGGATGCTATTTCCTTTAATTCACACAATAACTCTACCAGGTGGTGCCATTACTATCCCTATTTTACAAATGAAGGAACGAAGTCTTAGGGAGCTTCAGTGATTTTCCCAGTGACGTGCAGCCAGCAAAGGAGGAAGAGAAGCTTTAACCCCAGGACTTCCGGAGCCATGCCGGCTGCTCTCTTAAACCATGGGTTATTTTGATGCACAAAGGAAAGATTAGCGTATGAAATCTCCTCTTGGTCTTGTTTCCCTTGCCGCTTCCTAAGACTCAAGTACCTGATATAATAAGTGAACTCATATATGTGGAATCTGAAAAGAAACAAAAACAAAAAATCCAAGAGGACAGATTTGTGGTTGCCAGAGGCAGGGGGTGAGGGGTGGGTAAAACGGGTGAAGGGAGTAAAAAGGTACAAAGTTCCAGTTAAAAAATAAATAAGTCAAGGAATGTGATGTACAGCACGGTGACTATAGTTAATAATACTGTATTGTATATTTGAAAGTTGCTAAGAGAGTAGATCTTACAAGTTCTCATCACAAGAAAAAAATTTGTGACTGTGTATGGTGATGGATGTTAACTAGGCTTGTTGTGGTGATCATTTCACAATATATACAAATATCAAATCATTATGTTGTACACCTGAAACTAATATACTGTTATATGTCAATTATATCTCAATAAAAAAACAAGCAAACCCCAATGCCTAGAAATCATCACCATCATCATTATCACCATCACTCTTCTGAATTTCGGTCAAATAAGGAAGAATCAAAAACTAAATTACAGGGCCGGCCCCATGGCTTAGCAGTTAAGTGCGCGCGCTCCACTACTGGCGGCCCAGGTTCGGATCCTGGGCGCGCACCGACGCACCGCTTCTCTGGCCATGCTGAGGCCGCGTCCCACACACAGCAACTAGAAGGATGTGCAACTATGACATACAACTATCTACTGGGGCTTTGGGGGAAAAAAAAGGAGGAGGATTGGCAATAGATGTTAGCTCAGAGCCGGTCTTCCTCAGCAAAAAGAGGAGGATTAGCATGGATGTTAGCTCAGGGCTGATCTTCCTCACAAAAAAAACAAACAAAAAAACCCCAAAAAAACCTAAATTACATAATATTGTCATGCTGATCTTTGATTTACTTAATTCAGTATTTTTATTTCTTTGATTGTTTCTAAAAGATTTACTTTTATGTTTTATGAAAGGTTTTGCTTTTAGGCATTGGCTTACTCTCATCATTTTTTCTAGAGTCTACATAGACATCTGGTTGGGAGGCATGTCAACGCATTTCTAGACCAGGGTCTCTCAACCTTGGCACTCTTGACATTTTGGGCTGGATAATTCTTTGATGTTTAACAGCATTCCTGGCCTTTACCAACTTGATGCCAGTAGCACCCTCCCCTTTTCCCCCAAGTTGTGACAACCAAAAATGTTTACAGACATTGCCAAATGTCCCCTATGGGGCAGAATTGAGAATTGCTCCAGGCAAATGTGAGATGAAGTTGCGCAGATTGAGAACACCGCTACCCCATCTGCCTATCAGGAGAGTACATGATAGGATTTTTTTCTTTTTTGTTTCTCTTCAATTGGGAAAAAGTTAGGTCTTGTGATGCGGTTCCTAATGACTTGTAATAAAAGAAATCTGTATATATCACTCTGTACTATAGAAACTATTACATAAGGTGGTTTCCTTGCAATACATGTGCTTTCATAACATTAAAAATAAAAGGGGATTGATAATGAAAAAAAAATGAATTCATTGTTTAATATGTAATAGAAAATATATAAAAATTACTATAACTAATAAGCAATGCAATGTGTTGCCTCTTCCAAGTATATTTGCATTTTGAAGTGGGGTACTTGCAAAGGGTAGAGATTAAGACAGTAAATTGCCTAGATGGATATTCTTTTCAGGATTTTTATTTTAAAAACGTATTTTTAGCATTTAAGAGGCTTTTTTTGCCACCTCCCCTATGAAGCCCATCCAAATCCCCACAGACCCTTTCACCTCAGCCAACTAGAACAGCTCCTTTTTACATGCTTCCACATCACACTGCTCATGCCTCCATTTAACTCTTAGGTGGCTAGATCTACGCTTCCTCTAGTTGACTGTCAGCTTCCTCGAGGGCATCTCCCATAATACCTTGTGTTAACAGGCATACCATAGAGATTTGTTGAGGTGAGGTTTGTATTGGAGAGGGTGATATTAGAAATGTATATATTGAAAGGTGATAGATGATGAGTGGAAAAGAAGACCTCTCTGTAAAGACTACCCCACGCAATTAGGAAAAGTCCCAGGTGCAAATCTTAACCTTGATTCCTGGGAATAGGACTGCTTCTTGCAAAGAAATTCCTTGGCTCAGCTAATTAAAAAAAGTAGTCAAAGTCCTAGATCCCAACACAGGCCAGAATAGTCTTCCTTTCATTCATTCATTCATTGATTCATTCATTCATGTATTCAAGCATTTATTGGATCCCTATAATTTATGAGCCATGGGGAAGTGACAGAGGCTCAGAGAGAAGGGAAAGTTATTGACAAATCAATTATTGCAACCATAAAACAATTCAAAGTTCCCAGTTTAGCCCAGGACTGTCAATGGCAGTGTCTATAGAAGAAAAAGAAAGTGGGCCAGGAGTTAGCACGTAATGACTCTCCTGGGTTAAGGTACTCCTCACTGACCTATGGCCCAGAATCGGCAAGCTGCATCGTCCCAGGGCCACTGGCAAGGCCAAGGTGAAGCACACAGGCTACAACATATTCCAGTAGCTAGAAAAGGCCATTTCCCTTGTTCTAGCCTCAACTTTTATTTTTCTAGGCTTATTTTCCACTATTCTTCACAAATGAATTTCAAGTTGATCAATAAGTATGATTACATAAATGTATGAATGATCTTTTGAAATTATTGCAGTGGATAGTTGTTTTCTGGCTTCCTACCTTCCATTCTACTCTCCTTTCATTAACAATCCTTTAATTTCCTTTTTGGAAACTACCTCTCCTCTGTGAGAGAGTTCGTAGTCTTGCTGGGACTGTAATCAAGATGCCCTGCTCAATAGACTCTCTTCCTGTGGGACTTTGACTTGAGTGAAATGACTCAAGGAGGGAAAAACAAATGAGACCATTAAGTAATCATTGCTACCAATACTCTCCCACTGCACTGAGGTCTCCTGGTTCTAGTTTCTGAGCCCCAGTCTTTAGATTTCCTTTGATTTTATAAGCCATATTGTGTGCTTCCCCCCTTCCACCTCATCTTCCTCCACATTTTTGCAATAATTCTCTTTTGCTTAAGTTAGCCAGAATCGTTTCTGTTGCTTGCAAATGAAGAATCCTAATCAACACAGTGGCCTACCCAGTCCCATGGGCCTATCTAGGCCTCTAAAAAAATAATGATGTTTATTTATTTGGTAAAATTGCAGTTCAGCAAATGCTGCCTCTTGTTTACTTGATCTTATTTGATCTTCCCAACTCTCCTGTAAAGTGTTCAGAACAGGTTAGCCCCATTCTATTGAAGAGAAAACTGAGTGCTGATTGCGCTAAGTAACACGCCCAAGGTCACACAGCTTATGAGCACCCAGGTTAGTCTGATTCTAAGCCTGCACTTGTTCTTTGCTTGATGTAAGCATTTAATGCTGTCTCCCCACAGAGAAAACCCTCTGGGCCTTTTGCATGCTTTCTTTGCAAATTTTCCATATTGACAAGTCTCTTAAACTTTCATTGCAAAGTTCAAGGACCCACCTGTTCACCACAGACCATAGCAATCTTCCCTTCCTTTGAACGTAGATAATTCTTAATATCCACACCACTCACTTGGAACTTGTAATGTCTCGCTTTAATTGTCAAATACCAAGCTGTTTCTATAAGCCAATTGGTAGATTAAGCATTGCAACCTGTTCATAATGACCCATATGCACCAAAATGCTGTCTGTAGACAGAGTAAAAATAAATCTCACACATAGATGGTTTTCCAATTTCTGTAGGAATTCTTGAGATTAAAAAATTACAAATCCATTTAAAAAGGGCATCAAATTCATAGTAGCTTTTTGTTTTAATTTACTGTCTTAAATAACCGAGACTGAAAGGACAACTACTTTAGGGAGGAGGGCTTGGGGGTTAGGGCTATCAAAATTTTTTGATGGTCACAAAAGGTCTCTATGTTAAAAAAAAAAAAATAGAGACCCACAGTCCTAAGTTCTTAGACAGGAAGGATGTCTTAGACCACTTTGAAACCTCTCCGTGGCCATCAGGAAATATTCAAGAAAGATTCTGATAATGAAAAAAAGAGAAATCAGCTAAACTCTTTCCTCAAACACAGAATGCATTTGTTTCTTGAGTTTTTATTATGAGCCAGGGATGTGTGTGAAAAAGAAGAATTGAATCAGGATCACCAGGCCTCTGCGTAGCTCTCAGAGTCTGTTTGTATACAACCCTCAGGCTGGATGACTAGAAGAACCGCCCCCAGGTGGGTGGGGGGGTGGTGAGGATGACAAAGCAGCAACAGTAACTCATTTATGGAGTGCTCACAGGACTCTGCAAGGACCAAGGGTTACAGGGTACACAAACAACGCCAACCCAGGTGGCTACACAGAAGATATACTGCAACCTTCGAAGAGTACTATGTAAAGTGTTGCTTTTTTATTTTTTAGCAGACTAGTTTGGATAAATGGGAGAATGAAATGTTCTTCAGGCCCCAGCTGCTGAGACAGGTGACTGAGCCTTCCTTCCTGGCATACAAATTAAACAACCTCCTGATTTCTGAGAATCCTGTCTGAAAAGTAATGACAGTTACCAGTACTTGATAACCTTTCTGCTTCCAGGTCAGAGTTCTTTTCAAGATAACCCACAGCAGAGTGACTGGCAGTTACTTTCTCATAACCCTAGAGTTACATCTCTAACCCTAGATGAGGAAATGGTCTCATATGCAACCACACTGCGTCTCCCTGTCTGCTCCTGTGATTCCCACAGAAGCATACAGATTGGGCTGGAGGGCTGTGGGGGAAGACTCTGTCTAAGGGTTCCTCATAGTCTGTGTTCTCTTTTCTTTTTTTTTTTTTTTTAAATATTTATTTATTTATTTTCCCCCTAAAGCCCCGGTAGATAGTTGTATGTCATAGTTGCGCATCCTTCTACTTGCTGTATGTGGGACACGGCCTCAGCATGGCCAGGGAAGCAGTATGTTGGTGCACCCCCGGGATCTGAACCCGGGCCGCCGGTAGCGGAGCGTGCGCACTTAACCTCTAAGCCATGGGGCCGGCCCTGTGTTCTCTTTTCTTAAGTGGACACATATTTTGATTCTTATTCAGGGCAAAGACTAAATTTAATCTTGAAATCTTGCTATGACATTTTCCAACATATAAGGCGTGGGTTTGGCACGCTAAGCAAATAGTGGAAAAGGGATGATTTCTTGTCACTCCGAAAAGGAATCAATTAATTGTTTGTAAATTTGTGA
Organism: Ceratotherium simum simum; assembly: GCF_057802395.1. NCBI lineage: Eukaryota > Metazoa > Chordata > Mammalia > Perissodactyla > Rhinocerotidae > Ceratotherium > Ceratotherium simum. The sequence goes on along the minus strand of NC_141903.1, from coordinate 18,220,581 downwards.
AAAATTGTCTGTGTAGTTTCCTGTTAGAGTGTACAGTTTATAGTCTCTCTGTTTACACCTGGACCCCCAGTGAACGCTACAGCTCTTGGCACCTAGAAGGCCCTCATTCAATATTTGGTGAATGAATGAGTGAATGCATGATACCTGAAATATGGGCAGCTGCCACCAGATGGGCAATGCTGCCTTAAGAAATTGTTGCACAAACCTTTTCTGTACACATTTTTCTTGCTGTGGATGACTGAGATACAAGAAAATGACATGAGATCCAATGTTTTGTACCTCACATTTTTGGCAAAAGAAGTCACAAAGAAGAGTATGAATTCCAGTTAGAGAAATTCTATATTAAGTTGTTTACAGAAGATATTGTCATAATGAGTCACCCCTGCTGATAAACAACGACAGCAAATCCTAGCAGTTTCTGGAAATAGGAGGACCTCATCAGACACTGGTTGAGTAAATGAACTTATGATTGAGTAAATGAACTACAATGAGGCTGGCTCAATGGCTGAGAGTGGTGAGAACAAAGTCCATGTTTTTGCACAGAGAAAGGAGTGATTCACTCTGGGTACATGGTAGAGAATGCTGCCTAGGCAGAGAAAGTGCAGACAGGGAAGGGCTTTTGGGGAAAAGGAAATGCCACTAGGGGCTCTAGGAGAGAGACAGAGGACATGGGGCCCCTCACCTTAAGGACTGTTGAGCTTGGTCATACATAAGTGAGGCTTATATAGCCCTGATGCATAATGGATGTAATGGATACTTACTGCTGTGCTGCTCAGAACTCCTCTGACTCATAGGCCAATGTCAACCATGATGTTGAAGGAGAGGATGCCAATCACAGGGTCTTTCCCCTCTGGCCAGAGTTAATTGGTCTCGGGGTGGGTACATTACACCAGCCAGACTAATCAGTCTCTCTCCCTGGGATGCTTTTCAATCTAGATGACAGGGAAGTTTCCCAGTCCTCTCTGGGGGTGAAGTTGTAAGTGCAGGTTTATTGGTGCCGTGTTTCCTTAAATGTGAGGGAAGCTAGTTTGAGAGATTGAAGCCAATCACAGAGAGAAACATAGACAAGAGATGGGATTGTACTGATGGATTCCGAATTTCTGGTTCTACTTGACCCTAAGGCACAACTCACCATGTATTCTTCCAATAAATTCTGTTTTTGTCCAAACTACTTTGAATCAGGGTTCTGTCACATCTAATCAAGAGTCTTGACTACTCCATATACTAGATTGGCATGGTTCTGCTTTGAGACACCAAATATTTCCCACATTGGCCTGAAATGCCCACAGTTATCCTTAGTGGTAAGGAGAGTGAAGGCCACTATTAAAATGTAAATATGTTATCTTGGGGTCTGGAGATAGGGGGAAGGAGGAAAACTTTGGGCTGTCATCCACTAATACCTTAGTGTGATTACATCTTTCCAACAACCTAGCAGAGCTTCCTCATAAGTCCCTGAAGGGACGGAAATGGAAAAAGACTTTTTAATAGAAGTTTGTAAATAGTGCTAAACATTATGAAGAGGGGTCTCCCATGTCTGTGGTGTGTATGTGTGTGATGTGTGTGTGTCCCCACACCCCAGGAGAACTCCGGAGGAGAGTGTCACCAAAAGGAAGATCAGACAGCTATAAAAACTAAAAGTTTTTCATAGGCTTGCGTCTTTCACAGTCAAATTATTATTATTGTAAATAATCATAACCAAAACTTATATAGTTTCAGCATTTTTATATATATTAAAATTATATTTATTTTAGAAATAGAAAATACATGTAAATGGATCTAAAAATTACTTTATTGATAGGAAAAATAATCAGGTACATCAGAATTGAGGTCCAATTGTGGCTCAACATTATACTAGCTGGATAATCTTCAACAAGGTTCAACCTCTCTGAAATTAAGTTTCCTCATCTCAAAAATGTTGCTAATTTTCTTCTTTTTCTACTTCTAAGGGTTGCTGTGTGTCCAATGTTAAAAGGAGGCTACGTAGTACAGTGGTTAAGGACTTTGCCTGATGTGGGAGAAAGATTTACATATTTAATGTTGATGAGGTTGAGCAAAAACCTCTAGTCCTGAATTTGAAATGAAGTATCAGGATAATTCTTGATATATTTAATCTTTAAAAAAGTCCTAGTTCTGTGCATTTAAATGGCATAGAAACAGTGATCAACCCAACAGCACTAAGTACCTCTAGCATGCACTTACTGTGGTTTCTAAATACCACTTTCCATTGAGAGGGACTAGATCTACTAAAGACTACTGAGGTCATGGCAAAAAAACTCAAAAGGCAATGTGAAGAAGTTCCCACTGGCTAACGATGGGGTGATCAATATACAGACTGTACTTATTTGACATAAATCAAAGATGTTTAAATCCATGAGTTCATATTGATACTAAAAAGAAAAACTCATTGGTCACCTTTGGAGGATGCTAGAGAATCAACTCATGTAACGTTGACATATACAAGCACAAACACAAATCTAACCTAAATCTAATTTAGGCACTAGATCCAACTACCAATTTATAAAAATACAGTGGATAGGCAAACACGTTAAATGGCACCACAGGAAGACAACGCAATCAGTAAAACCCAGACTACTGATAATTTTACAGGACAAACAACCTGGTTTATTCAGCAACAAAAACTAAATATGCAAGAAAAAAGTGAATAGAGAAACTATAAGAGTAAAAGAGATTTAAGAAATTAATCTGAGTATTTGGCCTTATTTGGATCTCGATTCAAATGAACTGAAAATATTGAACACTGACTTAAAAGTTGATATCAAGGAATTATTGCTAATGTTTTAGGCATGAGGATGGTAAAAAGGTACATTTAAAAATCCTATCCTTGAGAGATAGATATTGAAATATTTATAGGTGAAGTGTTGCAATATTGAAGATTTGCTTCAAAATAATTTACAGAGAGAAGCGGGTAGGGATATAGATAAAACAAGATTGGTCAGGTGTTGATTGTTGAAATTAGGTGATGGGTACATAAAAATTTATCATGTTATTCTCTCTACTTTTCTATATACTTGAAAATTTCCATAATAAAAAGTTAAAATAAAAGAACTCTGCCTGAGTTTAAATCAGAGCTCAGTCCACTGCTAGTGGGGTTACTTAACTGTTCTTGCCTCATTTGTCAAATGGGGATGTCAAAGTGCGTGTCTCATAGGGTTATTGATGAGAAGTAGAAAGAGATAATAGGTACAGAACACTTAGAAGAACTGCCTATGGCACATAGCATGTGCTCAATCAAGTTGTTATATATTGATATTACTTGTTATTATTATGTACATCCTATAGATAAAAAGAACCCTAGAAAATGTGATCTCTGGTGAACATTTAAGCAGTAGTCAACAGGTAGAATGACTAAGTACCATTGTTAAGGGAAATTTGGAACAGCTTGTTAGGGGCAGGTCTCATTACAAAATCCACCAGGAAAGAGGATTTTTCTCTGGTTCTCAGGACAGGCAAGGTTGAGAGGACAGGCAGCTACCTTTTGCTTCATTCGAAGTGCCTCATCACTGAACTGGGATGGCGATAAATGATTGCCTACCCCACCTCGACTCTATCAGCAGAGTGCTCCTCTGTCTAAATACGTTAAAATCAGCACAAATTCACTGCAGAAGATCCAAGCCACGATGGCTGTTGCCAGTTGAGCAAATGGCTTAAAAACATTAACCATCAGTGGAATGCAAGCTAGCTAAAAGGGAGAGTTGATTAAGAATCTGTAACTTGAGCAATAAACAGATAAGCAAAATTATTAATCAATGATGCCCTAGGCTAGTGCTTTCAAACTTCAATGTGCACAGGAATCACCTGGGGTTCTTATAAACTGCAGATTCCGGTTCAGTTTGGAATGGGGCCTGAGATTTTGCATTTCTGACAAGCTTTCAGGTGACGAGGCTAGGCCATGTCTCACAAGTTCCTGGTTGGCCCTGGGAAATGGTCTGACACATGCTTCAGTAGGACTTAGGCTTCAGTGATTTGGATAATAGGTAACCAGGGATACGTTTGATCTGAAATACGAGTTGCAAGCATTCGTTTCTGATTCTTCGGCTTTTGTAACTGCTTCATTTACCAAAACGATGGCATATACTCATTTTCAGGGGTTAAATGCCTAGTGCCCATCTTGGAAAAAAACCTCCTTTTAAAGAGGAGGTTTCAGGGATCAGAATGTCATCAAAGAGAAAATTATAGTTTAATTCTCTAATGAAGTCCTCTTGCCTGCTCGGCAGACCTTACCATAACCCTAATTTTGGATCCCTTCCCTTTCCACCCTTTTCCCAGCAATGGGATGTGGGAATAAATATTTCAAAAACAGGTCAATAATTTTGTGAATTCAAAGATAGCCCATCATGATGAAAGCTCCAATTGAAAAAAACTGGCTTGATCTGAGTTGAATTCTGAGAAAAGGATTTAGAGACTAACGCTTCGGCAACCTTGAGAAGGATGTGCCATGTCACAGGAGGAAGACTCTTTTGAGAAGCTCTTTCATGTTTATAATTTCATACGAACCTCGATAGGAAAGGAAAAAAGGAACTGCCTAAGCCATGAGGATTGTCAGCTTCTTAGTCACCTTCACCTGTTGTGATTACGTGTCTTTAACAATTCAGGTTAATATTTCCCCCGAATTTGTATATGAATGTTAAAAAATATTGTGGTTAAAAAATGGTTCTGAGGTTAAATAAGTTTGGAAAGCTCAGGGTTAAAGAAAATTTACCTGGCCTCTTGATTCCAGGTCTTCTCAGAGACCTTAGTATGTTAATGGACATTGGAACCTTCGAGGGGGGTCCACAGGACACAGACTTCCCAGTTGGATTTGACCAGGAACCTTGTTTTTCAAGAACTATCTCTTGAGATAGGGGTTTGACAGACTCTACCTTGAGAAATGCTGACCTAGGGGAGCTTGGACAAAGTTTGTCTTATTGACTTGGAATTAACAGAATATAGTAATCTATCATCATCCACAAGATGGTGAAAATGGGTATGGGTGTGTGGGGTGGGAAGTTTCTAGAAATTTCTGTGGTTGGTAAAAACCCTTTTGGCAAAGCGAAAGTTTCATAGCCAATAGGGAGTCAGAAGGAAAAGCTAACAAAAGCCATTAATACTTATTAAGATATTAAATTTCCAAACAAACCATATTTGTAGATGTTCAAAATCCTCTCTGAGACAACTGGTGAAATTTGCCTTTTGTGGACCTCAGAGTTTTCATCTGTAAAATGGGGATAGTAATGGCCACCTTACAGGGTGGTTGCAAGGACTGAAAAAGACAATGTACGCAAGAGCACCAGCACTTGTAAGAAGCACACAGATGGCAGTTTCGTCCTCATTATGATGAGTGTTTCTTGGAAGTACTTGAAGTGGCACCTTCCCTTTGTTGTACAGGTTTTCAAGGAGGTGGTGGTAGGTTCATATCAAGATCATCTAAGGGAACATTTTTAAAATATGCATGCCCAGACCCTACTCAGTCCTGGTGAATCACAATTTAGTGGTGGTAATGGGGAAAGATGTATGTACATTTTTAAAAATTTTTTCCCCATGGTGGTTATACTACATCCTAAACACCTGTAATGTATTTGGGGAAAATCCCTAAATTGCAATCCCACCTCCCCTGCAGTAGTCCTGGGATATGTTCCTTGGAATAAAAGGTTTCTGTGGATAAATGTTTAGAAATGCTACATACTAGTACCTGCCCCCTCTTTTCCTTGAGAAGTTCTGAGAAGTTCTCCTGAGAAGATCTGAAATGCGCAATATTTGAAAACTTGTAACCTGTTGTCTTCTGGTCTAACTTGACCTTGCAACATGTATTTTTCTTGTAACTCTCATCAACATCTGTGTTCAGCACATTTGAGAAATACTACAGTAGAGTTAGCCAGAAGAGAATTTTATCTATTTTCAAAAATCATTTTGTACCAAAGACATAAGGGAGAAGCAAGGTAGCAAAGAACAGCCAAAATTCCTCCTCCCCCGGGAGCTGGCTAAGCCTACTTTTACTCTTCCTGCCTCTTGCTACTTATATGTGGGAAGAATATTGAAAATGATAAATGTGTGCTTTCAAGTAAGCACCTCCGGGTAAACTCAAGGTAAGTCAAAGGACCAGGGAGATGCTATGGAAAACCTTGAGAGCTGACTCGGGACAAACCTGGCTTTGAATCCTGGTTCCAACACTTCCTGGCTCAGTGACCTTGGGCAAGTTACTTAACCTCTTGATGCCTCAGTTCCCCGTGTGTATAAAGGGGACAATAATAGCACCTATCTCACTGGGTTTTTGTGAGGATAAATGAGATAATTTATGCAAAGCCTTTAGTAAGGACTTAATAAAGGTGTGTTATTATTACTACCATTACTATTATATAGAAAGGGAAAAACACACGAGCAAAGTGAGGGAGAATCAAGAACTGAAACAGAATAGAGAACTGTAGAAACCTTTAAGCAAATAAATCTTCCTCCCTTCACAAATGAATTTACCATTTTTTTTTTCTTTTGGTAAATCATCATGCCAAATACCCTGTGAGAATTCAGGGTTAGAGTTTGAGAGGTGTTATTAAATTGGCTGGTCTATAGCACTGGAGTGTGAATGACCCTTTCATCCTGCTCTTCGTCTAGTCAAATCCCAAATTATCTGACTAATTAACATACAAGAAACAGCTTGGAAGCTGCTGTGAAAGACAAAAAGAAAAGTGGCTGGTTGAAAGTCAACACCACAGAAATAACTGCCCAAGAGAGAGTAAAAAGGACTCAGAATTGTGATAAGGATGTTGGGATGGGGAGCCTGAAGGGGAGATTTGTAAGCAAATACAAGTTTCACCATTCCCAAAACTTTTTTTAAAAATGAAATAGAATAGAAAGTCTCAGAGCGCTTTGCGTGTAGTATGGCTGAGGACTCAGTTTTATGCACTCACGTGCATATCCGCATGCACATGTTATATATTATGGTTATGAGTTAAAACCGTATGAGTTATGGTTAAAAAAGCTTGAAAACCTCTGCTCTAGAGGGCAGGCCATAGGGCCCTGAGCCCAGAAATAGATCGTTAGTGCATGTCTAGAACGGCTTTGTGAACTTACCCCAGAACCTGCCCTGCCTTTTTGTAAACACTGGGGTGATTTGGTGAATGTGGCAAAGACAAGCAAAGAAGAGAAAACTCAGACACCAAGCCCCAGTGCAGTGATTGACTCAAGTAGAGCCTGGAACCCAATGGGAAGACTGAGACGCCACAATAACAGTAAAAAGCAAGATAGTGGTGTGGGAGATCAAGATTTGGCCACCCTGAAATCTATCTCTTTACCTTGGTTGTTTTCTCTAGGGACATTTGACCTCCCCCACTAACTGCCTAAAGAATTTGACATGGTGGCTCCTTCCTGGAACTGATCTATCATGATGGCTGTAAAGATAACGTAGGGTAAATGTTACAATAGGAAAGGCACCAACAAGCCCCTCTTATCAGAAGTTCTGTCTCTCTGGCCACATTCTCTGGATGACCCTGTGAAGAGTTGCCAGACAATCATTTACATTTATAAGGGGAATCTCCATTTGTAAAGGTATCTCCCTCTCTGTTTGGAGAAGAGAGGGGGATGAGCTCATTTCTAGTGACTTACCAATGTGGAAGGTGAGGCCTTGAGCTACATAATAAACCTTACTCTTGTTTACTGTGCTTTAGTGGTAATCTCCTGTAACTGACTCCCCCCACCCCCAAAATCCTCCTTTGTCATTGGCTGAAAATGATATTTAAGACGAGAATTTCTGCTATGGTGTTGAGAAACGCAGTGTCCCTGCTTTCTCCTATGTATACATGTTATTAAACTTGGTATTATTTTCTCCTGCTAACCTGTCTTGTTGATTATTTGGCCAGCCAGAAGAACCTTAAGGGAAAGGGCAGAGGGAGATTCACTCTCTTCCCCCTACAGTGGTGATGTAGTCATGGTGGTTTCCATTCCTGCTGTAGTAACTGCAGCCAAGGTAGCAGCAGTAGACCATTTATTGAGTATATACTATGCACCATACCCCATATTTTGTTCTTTATTTCATTTGAATCTCACAGGAAAACTGTGGGATAGCTATTATTATTTCCATTGTAAGGATGAGAGAACAGACTTCTGAGAACTGAGTCAATCACACAAAAGGGATTTTATGAGAACTATTCATCCAGTGCTTTGAGAGAGGCAAAGTGAAGTATGATGTGTTGTCCTCTCTTGAGGAGTTTTAATCTAGATAACTGAACTCTAGCTCATGAATCTCTGAGGAATGAAGCACTTGCCTTCTTTCTCCTAAATCCCCTGACTCATCCATTTCTCTCCTGGCAGAGTGAAGAAAAGTGATAGAATTTTATTCTTTTCCATGGGTAGAGAAAGGTACCAGATTGGAAATCAACACTCACAAGGGGAATTTGAATTGAAAATTGGAATATCACACCCAGTTTCAACCAGGTAACACGTATTGCCTACTAACACCATGGCTACTTACTACCATTTACTGGTCTCTTACTATGTGCCCATCTTCACGCTAAGTAATTCATGTACATATCTTCTAATCTTCAGAATCACCCTCTGGAGAGGGTACTATTTTTGTCTGCATTTTCCAGATGAGGGACTGAAGGTGTGAGAGGGTAATAACTTGCCTAAGGTGAGACATCTAATAAACGGTGGGGTTGGACTTCGAGTCCAGCTCTGTAAGACACCTGAGCCTGGGCTCTTAACCACCAAACGATAATGGTTGTTTGAATAATGATGTCCAAGGCACCACACATATAAATATGGGGATTAAATAAATGTGTCAATGATTGCTCCTTGTCCTCAAAGAGGTTTCAGTACTGTTGAGAAGGTAAGATAGATATACGCAAATGGAAAAATAGTTAATAATACTACACTGAAGCTTATGCTGGGGTCAAAGGAGTACTAGAAAAGATTTATGGAGAGAGAAATTGCTGGAGCTGCACTGGGAGGATGAGCAGGGATTGGATAAGGGCAGAAAGGGAGTTGGTCCCAAGGGTAACTGAACAGACATTAGATTCCTTGGTTTAGAGCAGAGAGCACAGTTTCTTCAGATGAAAGAATGGGTCTCCATTTAGGAACTCTGAGGCCTTCAGCAAGTTATTTAACTTGCCTAAGCCTCAGTTTCCCCATCTGTAATAGGGGATAATCCCCCTCTCAGAGCAGCAGGGAGAATTAGGTGCACCTAAGTGCTTGGGAAAAAGAGGCATCCACTCTTTTCCCTTCTATCCACCAGATTAAGTTCAATTTTCCAGTAGAGTTGGCTTACTTCTTCCCTTTGAGCTCACAGTTGATCTTAGAAAGAACCTTACCTGCTGTGAGAAGCCCCTCACAACACGCCTTTGTTTGAGGTTTGTCTCTCCATCCAAGTTGGCGGTTTCTAGGTGGCAGATCCCGCTGGGGTCCGAGGAGAAGAGGAGGAGGATGTCTGCTGGGATGATCTCATTGCACTGCATCTGGACGAAGTCTCCCACACACACATCCTTCCAGCGCTTCTGCACGTAGCTCTGCTCTTTTCTTGGGTGGGAGCAAGACAGGGGTCAGAGTGAGTTTTAAGGTTCTCCAGAAAATTAATCAGTGAATGGAGGAAGGTCCCACCTGCACCTAAATATCCCCCAGTCAGCCTGTCACAGACTGCTCTGTATTCTACCTTGCCTAAATGACCACCATTATAATCTCTCTAGAAGAGCTGAGCATGATCTATATATTGCCATTAGTAAGTGATCTGTCTTTATGATCATTTAGAGTTTTGATTGACTGCTGGCTGTTGACTGGGTACTGTGCTCAGCCCTTTCTAGCGAGAGAAAAATTTGAAAGGAGAAGGTGACTACACAGTCATGTTAACAAAGCACTTTCGATATACATTTCCCAGAATAGCCAGTTGTCATCACAGAAAGCAAGGTTGCAAGGAACTGGGGTATAGGAAAGACGGTTTCTGATTATGGGAGGAGAGGGGCAGTCAGAAAGGTGAGGTTATAGGCCATTGTTTAGGAAGATCTAGAGCGGTGCTGAAGGAGAAAACTCTGGACAGTCAGGGAATTAGGAAGATGGCACCAGGAACTTGGATGAGATGGGATCTACTGTAATCATAGAATCAGAGGGCTGAAGAAATCTGATGAAATTATACACTTTCTTTTCCCATGCAATTTATCAAGCTCAGATAATAACAGTGGCAGCAAACAATTACAAATTTGGCACTTCTAACACGCCAAGCACTAGTTTAATTAATACTTCACTTACTTGCATAATAACCCACTGGAGTAGATATTATTATACCCATTTCACAAATGAGGAAATTGAGGGTCCAAGAAAAATTTCCCAAGGTCATACAAAAACAGAGCTGGAACCTGAGATCGGGTCCAACTTGACACCAAATCCTACAGTTTTCACTGCTCAGATATCCTACCTCCTCGAAAACATTTCCCTGTCTCCTCTCAGATGGTATCACAGCCTCAGCTGTTCTACCACCAGCAAAAGGACCCGCTCCTACCCAAGGCAATACTTTCCATTTCAAAGAGCTCTCATTTTACAGTCTTCCTTCTGCTTCGCCAAATATTGAACTAATTCTGCTCTCCCAGGCAATTGGATCTATTTCACCTTCCATAATTTTTAAAAATATTTTAAGGCATTCATCAGGTGTCCCATGAAGCCTTTTAGACATGCCAACTCAAATTTAACTTTCTAAGTGCCCTCAAAGATTCTTGTGTGACACAGTTTTAAGATCTGTTCTGGAGGTGTGGGCTCTTCTGCCTAAGGCTGCATTTGGAAATGTTCCTCTTGAATGTGGGATTTGGAACCAAACCATGTGGCCTTTGTATCTGAGCCCAGCTGGCTTGCGGCCAGATGCCCCTGAGCCCCGCTGGGCCTGGAGAGGCAGGTTCTCCTTTGCTGTTTTTCTCCATGAGGCTGAGCCCTCTGGGCATGTTACTGTTTCTGTTTCCACTGGAGTCTGAGCTGCCCTGGGCATGACATGCACCCTCTTCCACAGAGACAGAGATGTGACTGGAATTTCACTTTCTCCTTTGACTTCACAAATGTGCCTGAAGAGGACAGGGGTTCGATGTCTTCCTCCCTTCTTTGGGACCCTCTGGAGAACTCTAAGCAAGCCTTCCTAAGACCCCATCTTCCTTGTCATAAAAGATCCTTGCATAGGACTCCCCCAGTCCCCTGAAACGAATGTGCTTCCCTTTGGGAGGCAAAAGGAAGATCTGATCAGAGTCTATAAATTAATCAGGACACCAGAATTGGGGCACAGCCTTGCAACTCTGAAGACCCAGAGTTCTGTACAAGTGCCCGTGGTTCTGAGAACACAGTGTAGTGGCCACTGGTTAAATGAATCCTTGGGCAATGTCGTCCAAACAGCTACTAAGACCACTTCTGAGGATTCAGAGGCAATGTATCTATAGCATTGAGTAATAATTCTTTCCATGGAAAAGTATGTAACAGGTTTCTATGCACTTTTCATTCCATCAGTTTATTTTAAGCTTCCCCTCTGCCCCACATCACTGTTTTTTCCATGAAGAATAGGGACAGCCACCCCAGATTTGTTTCTCAGTGTCATTTCAGAAATACATTTGTCTGTTTGTTTATTGATGTGTTTAGGGTGGATACTCCTCCATCAGGAATGTCACTGCTATTGTCAAATAATTTATGGTCCAGCTGCTGATTCAGGGAAGGATTTGTATTTTTCTTCAGAGCAGGTCTGGGAACACCTGCTAAATGTTCAAGCATAAGACCTCTTAAAGGAATTGGAATGGCCCACACTCTCCATGGCAAATGAATCTCATAGGGTGAAGGAGGGACTGGCTTTCTCTATTGCCTTTTTTTTTTCTTTTTGAGGGAAAAAAAAGGATTTTTAAATATTACAGCAAAATTGCCCCAAAAAGATTATCACTCAACATGTCTACATTCTTCCTCACCTCCCCTCTTTGACTTGCGTGCTATTGGATAATGCCTTTGGGAATGGTGGGGTGTCAGTTGATTGCTATAATCTCAGCATTCCACCTGGTATTTGAGATTGGATTTAGGGAGGACACCTTTGACTCTGAGCAATCTCCCAAATGCCAACACTTCCAGAGCACACTGGTTCAGAAGGTTTGCAAATGCGAGTTGCGAGTGCTGCATACATAGGCATATCAAAGGCAAGGCCAACACAGCTCCTCCCATGAACACTGAATCTCATTCTTCCCCCTTCTGATAAAGGACTTCACTGCTTATCCTGGGATGTAAGGTGATGGAAGATAGAGGGTTATGGAGATGAGCTTATGGTATATACATTTTTATGAACAGCCTCTTCTGTGAGCTGGGCTGGAGTGTTGTCTTGTCAATTCCCATCATGATGATAGACAACATAAGGCAAAGGAGTCACTCAAGAAGCCGTAAGTCAGACCAGTTTCTGTCTTCTTTCTATTATTCCTTGGATCCAGGGAGGTCATTGTTGTACGGGTAGCAATTGCCTCTGTCTTTCCCTTAGATGTAATCCTCTTTTCCTTCGGATGACATGCCATGGTGAAGAAACATTCTCAGTCCCCGTTGTAGGCTTACCCTCCCCAAGTCAGAGATCGCCCATCTCTGAGGCTTGTGCTTTGCAAATAGAGGCACACATACTTCCAGACACGCAACCTGTTGTGTGTATCTGGGAGCCTGAAGCTATGGGATCAACATGATTTTGAGGTGTTAGTTTTAAACAAAGATTTTTGTATGTGTGTGGGGATATGGTTTTGTAATTTATCTGGTACATAATTTGAAGCATTTTATTTATATTAATGTAAACATAGTTATGTTATGGAATCAGAGTCAAATTTTACAGGAATTTTAAGGATAAAAAATGACCTCAGGGTCATTTCCTTCTTGTCCTGGGCCACTTTGTGCTGGTCTCTTGTCTCTGGGGCTCATTTGTCTCCTCGACTGTCAGGAGCACGTCTGTGGAAAACGCAAGGATGCACAGCCTGAGGGCGTCCAGCCAGAGGGAGCGATGAGTGGCTGAATCCATCTGACGCAGAACAGCGGCGTGCTCCTGCATTGAGTGACGCCCAGACGCGGCCAGCAGCCGGCCGGGAGCCGCCTGAGGAAGTCATTCCCTTGTTAATCCAGCACGTCCAAACAGCTGCCCCAGGTGGACGCGGCCACACGCTCTTGATCATCTCCCTGCTCAGTGAGTCCACACCTGGGAACTGAGTGCTATTTTAGTTTCATGGGATGTTCACTGCTGTTTAAAAATAAGACAAATCAACGGGGCTTGGGATGAAGACTCCATCTGGCAGATTCCGCCTCGAGGAGAAATTAAGTGGTGCAGCGCTAAGTGACTTTCCGAGAGGAGAGAGGGCTTATTAAGAGGTAAATAAATAGCAAGAGAGGTTTGTAACCAACTGGATGCCATGGGGAAGCAGGTGAAAGGGGGAAATGGAGGAGGAGAGGATGCTTAAGGCTCGGTTTCTCAAGTATGTGGGTTTTATAAAAATGGTTTCAAGGAATCAGAGTAGAGGGAATTTATCAGGAGAATTAGTCTGTGGGACTCCCTATTCAAAATAGGATGATGAGCTGTCCTGAGCTGTCCTTCAGGGAGCTCAAACATCAGGCCCAGAATGGTCAGTCTGGCTGCCCCACTGACCATGGTTTTTCCACACGTGTCTGGTGTGGGGACAACCAGACATCCACATGCAAAAAAACGAATCTACATGCAGAGCTTACATCCTTATTAAAAATTAATCAAAATGGATCACAGACTTAAGGGTAAAATGCAAAACTATAAAACTGTTAGACAATAGCGTAGGAGAAAATCTAGACGATCTTGGGCATGGTGATGACTTTTTAGAGACAACACCAAAGGCACTATCCATGAAAGAAATAATTGATTTAAGCTGAACTTCATTAGAACTAAAAACTTCTACTCTGTAAAAGACAATGTTAAAAGAATGAGAAGACAAGCCACAGACTGGGAGAAAATATGTGTCTTGCAAAAGACACAACAGATAAAGGACCATTTATTCAAAATATACAAAGAACACTTAAAACACAACAATAAGAAAATGAACAACCCAATTAAAAAATGGCAAAAGATGTGAACAGACACCTCACCAAAGAAGACACATAGACTGCAAATAAGCTTATGAAAAGATGTTCCACATTATATGTCATCAGAGAAATGTAAATTAAAACAACAATGAGATATCACTACATACTTATTAGAATGGCCAAAATCCAGAACACTGACAACAGCAAACGTTGGTGAGGATGTGGAGCAACAGGAATGCTAATTCATTGCTGGTGGGAATGCACAATGGTACAGCCACTTTGAACGACAGTTTGACAGTTTCTTATAAAACTAAACATACTCTTATCACATGATTCACCAGTCACGCTCTTTGGTGTTTACCTAAAGGAGTTGAAAACACATGTGCACACAAAACCTGCACATTAATATTTATAGCAGCTTTATTCATAGCTGCCAAAATGTGGAACCAAGATGTCCTTCAGTAGGTGAGTGGATAAGCTGTGGTATATCCAGACAATGGAATAATTATTGAACACTAAGAAGAAATGAGCTATCAAGCTATGAAAATACATGAAGGAACCTTAAATAGATATTACTAAGTGAAAGAAGCCAATGTGAAAAGGCTACATACTGTATGATTCCAACTATATGACATTCTGGAAAAGGCAAAACTACGGAGACAGTAAAAAGGTCAGTGGTTGCCAGGAGTTGGGGGCTGGGGAAGAATGAAAAGGAGGAACACAGAGGATTTTCAGGACATTGAAAATACTCTGTATGATACTATAATGGTGGATACATGTCATTATACATTTGTCCATAGAATGTAAAACACCAAGAGTGAGCCATAATGTAAACTGTGGACTTTGAATGATAGTGATATGTTCATGTAGGTTCACCTATTGTAACAAATGTTACATTGTAACAAATTCTGGTGGGAGATGTCGCTAATGGGGGAGACTATGCATGTGTGGGGACAGGGTGTATGTAGAAAATCTCTGTACCTTCCCCTTAATTTTACTGTGAACCTAAAACTGCTCTAAAAAAAATAAAGTCTTAATAAACAAACAATAAAAACAGGGCTGGAGGATATTTGAGAGAACTCCAATTCAACCCCCATTATTCAGGTGAGGAAACTGAGACTAGGAGTGACCTGGCCAAGGTATACAGTGATAAAGCTTGGGCTAGAACCTCCATTCTTTCCATGGCACAACCAAGGGCCCTGGGGCTGGTTCAGGAATACCGGCAATGCTCCATTGTTTTGGCGGTGGTGAGGGAGAGGCAGTATCATAGAGTGGTTAAAAGCTTTGGAGTCAGGTGAGTGTGATTTGAGACTTGGAACTACTTCTTATATGTAGTATGACCTTGAACCCACTACTTACTGTCTCTCAGCTTATTCATTTATAAAATGGGACAAATAAAATCTATTCTATAAGTTATAGTGAGAGTTAAATAAGATATGAAAAGTATGTAATGAGCTCACAGCAAATGGCATTTACTGCCACTATGATTATCCTTATAGTTATCATTAGCTTAGAGCAAACAGGGGCACTGCTGCGGAGACAGTAGACTGGAGACTGCGTAGTTGTCACTTTTCATGAGCTGATATGAATGAGGTGGGGTTTTTTGGCTGGAGGAGGACACTGGTGAGAGGGGGTAGGAACTGAAAAGGAAGAAAGGGTTGTGTGGCCTCTTTCCCCGACCTGGCACCAGGAAATGGAACAGAAGCTCAGTTATACTGAAGACAGCCTGGGCTGGGGACAGAGGGCAGTGAGTGCAACTGTGTTTCCGCTCCCCCCCATCTCTTCTTTGCCTGCTGCACCCATCTGTTGGCTGCAGACCACAGAGAAAGGGCTTCAGACTTAGAGGACTCAGGAAAGTACCAGAAGGGGACAGCTGAGGCCAGAGGAGTGGTAGGAGACCTGGGCCTGGCTTGGCTGGAAATACTGGGGACACAAGTAATAGTCACCTTCCCTGAGGATGCCCAAACATATCTGGGGAGTCTTAAGGATTAGCGTGGGTGGACTGAAGTCCCAAATCAGCAGTTTGGTGCTGAGTGTCACTGGGGCATTTATATTAATGTGACCTCATTATCACCCAGATGCTGCTGAGGACTGACGTGTGTGGGTCACATTTGTACAGTATAAAGTCCTTCTTTTTACTGAGAGCACATTGAATGCCCAGCTTTGAGGATAGCCCACTCCTTGACCTCTTAGTCCACATGGTTGCCACACACAGAAAGCAGAACTGAGCACAGAATGGCACCAAGCAGTGATGGTCATGGAAACACCATGCTCGGGGGACAGGGGATTCACAGGTGCAGTCTGGCAAAGTCACGGCCACAGATTATGGGGAGGCAGCCTGGGGGCATTCAAGGCATGAGATGTTACTCCCAATGCCCTTCCACTAGCTTCTGCTGATCTAAATCCTACCTTTCTCTTTCAGTCCTGGGCACTGAGTGTCAATGGTGCACCTCTTGTTGCCCCACTTCCTTACGTATTGTGATTCTGTTTCCTAAATGTCTCACGTCTTCAACTATGTAATAAGCTTGCTGAGAGCTGCGATGACCCTGGGTCTTATACTTCTGTGCCTACATGGGGTCTGGTATGGTGTCTAGCACATGGGGGAGTGTTCAGCAAATATTTAGTAACTGATTCCTTGTAGACTTATGTTGAACATGGGGCAGTAGGAGGGAAGCTTTTCCTAACCTTTAGCCATTTTAACATCCAATCTCTTTTTCTATGGACTCACCAGTAGACTCCCAAAAATGATATTATAGCATAATGTAATGCAACATGACATAAGCTTACACATATTGAGTATCTAAATGAGCCCAGCACTTAACTTACATTACCATTTAACTGTCTAATAATGAAACAACTTTTATTATTACTATTATCTCTACTTCATAGATGAGGAAACTTAGGCCCAGAAAGCTTACCTAACTTGTGTAAGGTCACATAGCTGTGCCTACTGGGACATCTGAATGACACTTGTGGGAGCTTCATGGCTCAATGTGATCTCTTGGTTCTGTTTGGGAGTGAGGTACAAAGCAGATGAAGTCTCAGAATCTGGTGACATAGACATAACCGAGGCTGGTTGAGAACAGGAGCCTCACCCTTTGGAGCTTCTTAATGGCCAAACAGAGGCTAGAAATCCTCATTGGCTGAAATACAAATCATGCCTGATGACATGAGTGCAGAGCTTCAGGGCCACCTGAATTCTTGTTTTATGACCCTTCCATCCATTGAGTTTGGGGGGGATCTAACGCATTCTATCCTGAAATGACAAGCTGAATTGGCCCAAATAGCTTATGGCCTCCTGTGCGCACAGGGTGAGGCAGTGGGAGTGGGGTAGGCAGTGGGAGTGGGGTAGGCAGTGGGAGTGGGGTGGGCACTTGCAAAATTGATGCTTCGGAGAGAAGCCAAATGCAGCGCAGAGACCTGTGGGATGGATGCAATGGTCTGCTGGTCTGTAAACTCCAGCCAGCGGCACTTTTCATAGTCATGCTTCAAATGACACTAGCTGTTCCTCTGTTGTCTGTATTTTTCAGATTCTTCCCCCAGGCTCATTTTGCTATGCAATTAGAACTTGGAGTCAAGTCCTATGGTAAAGAGTTTGTCTTCTTTCATGCGGTTCCAAACTCCAGCCAATGGTCTTTCTTGCTTACTCCCCCGTGGGCCAAGCTCATGACGACTGCCAGCTATCAAGGTTATAGAACTCTCCTTAGCAATATTTTAGCTAACATTTTCTGAGTGCTACTGAACGCCAGGCGCTATGCTAAGCATTTTACACACATTGTCTTATTTAACACCTGTAGCAACTCTGGATGTACCTGGATTTATGACCATATTTTGATGTTGGGATGGCCCTGGCAAAGCCTAAATTCTGCCCTGTCAATCATCTCACCTCCTTTGGGTTTCCCAGAGAACTGTTATTCAGAGGAAATAATAGTAGAATGGGGAGCAAATAGCTTCTTTATTAATAGGCATACAAGTATGATATTCTAATGCACACTCTATGTTAGAAGTTGGGTTGGAAGAAGTGGCTTAGGCTGTGGGATAGATGAGGCCACTTACATCCCTTGTCTGAATCTAAATCTTGGTATGAGTGTGGTCGGGTGTGCTGTGGAAAGAGAGGTGGAGAAAGAGGTCTAGGCTCCAGAGGGGTTTCCCAAATTCAGGTTTTAAATTCTGCCACAAAGAAGAGAATTGAGAGGGCAGAATATAATAAGTTTCTTCTTTTAAAACATTATAACCCTGCCCACTGGTAAATGTGGCTCAGTGAATGTCCTTGATTTTTACGAATAATTAAACAGTTCCTCCCTTATATGTGTGGAGAATGTAGCAAGAAAGATGAAGGCTCAGGGTGGGCCTAGCATTGAAACAATTAGAGTTGCAGTGACTGAAAATTAAAAAAAAAAAAAATTACTTAGAACTACTTATGGCGCAGACACTGAGTTAAACTTTTTACAAGGATTATCTCGTTCAATCCACATGACCTTGGGAGACAGGTGCTAGTATTGTCCCGTTTTACAGATGCTGAGATGGAGGCTCAAGTGATCAAGTAATTATGTATGTCCATACATTTAGTAGGTGGCAGTTCTGAGACTATCCCAGGTCTGGTGCCAAAGTCCTGGGTGCGAAGCATCCAGTAAGATGTCACATTTTAAATGTCATTGTTGAGACTGCTGTCCTCACCTACCTCTGGCATCACACTGTATAGTTGTTTCTACAGCTCCGCTATTTTCAAGCCCTCTTGCATGTCATCTGTACAACGTTTCACAAAATATACCATAGAGAGATTATTATTGCTGTTTAAAGATGAGACAAATGGGGCCCCAACAGCTTAAGTGGCTTCATTTAGGTCATGCAGTTAATTAGTGACAGACCCAGGATCAGGACCTCTGGTTGCCTCCTTCTCAGGCTTGCCAGTGGGGGCTCTGGCACAAAAGGCAACTGACATACAAATAAAAACAGGGTTCAGGCCAGGCCTCCTTCTTCTCCAGCGGCGCTTGCCGCTGCTGGGTAATCAAGCCCTCAGTGCCAGGCTGTCAGAAGACTGGCCGCTCTCCTCTAGCATCTGGAATTATTCTTATGTTATAATTTCACCGGGAATTATAACACCTGGCTTATGGAAAAGAGAGTCTCCAAGTCTTGGTAAAAAGTCAGAATTTTAAAATTTCTTATCTGAGTCCTTCTTCTCCTAAGTTTCTGACATTTCTTGATCCTGGTCTTTTTGACACCAGCATAAGCCACACACACAAGCTTTAGTTGACACATGGACAGGCGGTGAGCTGAATGTGTTCCCTCTGCCTGTTTAAATGCTGCTCATCCTTCAGTGAGCTCCTGAAATGTCACCTCTTCAGGGAAAGCTTCCCTCGGCCTTGCTGTTTCTCACAGGCAGATGAGTCACCGCACCCCCTGCCTGACTGTGTCCCTTTGTACACAGGCAGGGGACACTGTAGCTGTTTACAAGCTCCTCGAGATCCCTGATCTCCTTAAGGGCACACAAGGCCTACCACATTAGTGCACACACACTAGGTCCCGAATTAATATTTGCTAAATGGATGAACAGGTGGATGGATGAAACACTGGAAAGTTTTTGCTCCGTTACAATATGGGGACGAAAACCTCCATGGATTCCTCTGGTCCACACTTCTGCTTCCTTAGTGCATGTTTTCCAAATACAAATAAAAATTGACGAAGCTGGATGGAAAAATACAAATCTCTTGCTGGTGTATGGTTTCCACACTCATTAAACTGAGCCCTGGGAGAAACTAAGCTAATGCAATTCTGAAGCTAATCTCTCCTTGAAGTCATTCCATAAATCTGATTAATGGGTCGCCTTTAGACCACAAGCACAGTTGCTATATTAAAAGAAAATGCTCTAACAGGATTGTTATTCCATTAACAGTGCTTCTGCCGTTTGCATAAAGCGTCTCTCGCAGTATAAACAAGGCTAGGCTGGATGTTGCATGGGATTAAATGGAGCAAAAATCTTAAGTGAGGGCCCTAGTATTCAACTGTACAAACATGAAACAAAAAAGACATCATTTTCTCAAATGTGTGAATCTGAGACAAAACGGATAGAGCTAGTGCTTGAGATATATGCTTTAACGTGGCTTTTTAGAAAAAAAAATTGCCCTCTTAGATCTTGTATTCTTTGCCTGACATCCCATCATGTATTATCATATCATGGATATGTGGCAAAAGGAAATGCCCTTCAGCACCCATCAGTTAAGATAATAACTAACACTTATCTAGTATTTCCTAGCTTCCTATTCCGGGGTCTTTCATTGAATTACTCCACTTCAGAGTTGGAAGAACCTTAGGGATATATAGTATGGAATGTCCCAAAGTGTGTATGTTCCTACTAATACACGGAAAGCAATTCACAGAGTCTAGCCTCAAAAACATTTTAAGGTGAGAGTGCTGAGGACATGGAGGTGGCCTCTCCAACATCTGTTCTCCTTTTCTTGGAAACTGTCTCATTTTTTCCTTTGGATTTTACATCTTCTCTGGGTAGCTCATATGCTTTCAGGGAAGCTGACTTCATGCTGGACTCTGTGGCTCAGGTATAACCTAGTTAGCATAACCCCATCTCCTGCTCACAAGGCTTGGCTCAAAGACAGGCATGTGACCCACTGGGGTCACTGAGGACGGTCTTGGGAGTAAGTTTCTGTAGGGGAGAAGAATTTGCCACCTCAAGTTGTGTCTCTGTGGTGTGAGTATTTTGGGCTGGTTACTTTTAGGAAACTGCAGACAAGGGAGAAGCTCTGAAAACCAAGTAGAAGTTACCCTTCGTAAGAGACATTTACATTTGTAAGGGAAATCTCCATTTGTAAAGATGTCTTCCTCTGCATACCAGGAAGAAGAGGATGACCTTATCTCTAGAAACTGTTATCAATGCAGAAGGCAAGGACTTAAATCTGCATAATAACCCTACTCTTGTTTATTGTTCTTTTTCTGGTAATCTCCCATAACTGACTTTCCCCACCTCCAACATCCTCCTTTGTCTTGAGCTGCAGATGGTATTTAAGGTGGCAGCTTTGGCCATTCTGCAAGTCACTCAGTTTTCCTGGGTTTCTCCCATGTACACATGTTATAAAGCTTTGTTTGATTTTCTCCTGTTATTCTGTCTCATGCCAATTTAATTCTTAGACCAGCCAGAAGGACCTAGAGGGTAGAGGAATTGTCTTCCTCCCCTACACTTCCCAGACCTTCCAAGAAAGCTTTCAGAAGTGCCTTTCTTTCTCCCGTTTTGAGTTATCATATGTACACATGAAGGCAGGAGCTGCTCATCGCCCTGAGGGAAGTCTGCCTGAGGGTAAAGATGACACGGAGGGGACTGAATGAGAAGGAAGCTAAGTACTGGATCTAGAATGATTGAACCTACGCCTGATCACCTGCCCACCTCAGGACATTTGTAGTGACTTAAGCCAAGAAGTCTCTTTGTTGTTTAAACTTGTTTGAGTTTTCTGCTGCTTGCAGCAGAGAGCATTTCCAACTGACACAACTGAGTTAAACAAAGTCGGCTAGGGTACTGACTGAGGGTCCTCCCAGAACCTTGTTATGTTAATGTGCAGTGTTAGATCTGAGAGAAGCATCAAGTACGTACTATGTCCCGAATTTATTTGGCTGTGGGTTCTGTTCTTTCATAGTGCATCTCACAGGACAAGATTTAGTCTAATTCCCAAGTTTTACAAAAGTGGAAACTGAGATCCAGAGATTTAAATGACTTCCCTAAGCTATTATTAGTAGTTAGTCACACATCCTGGCCTAGGGGAGAGGCCTCCCGACTCCCAGGCCTGCATTTTTGCTTCAAGGTCACACCCCTTCTCTACCCAAAGAGGTTAAGAGGATCCCTCATTGAAGATGAATCTCAAAAGAAGAGTCTAATTATTCTTTTGCAGAGACTCCAAGTTCCTAGGATATTATAAAGCAAAGGTTGCAAATTAGGGGGCTCACAGACAAAATAAGAACTTTAGGTCAAATGAAATCGGTCTGAAGTATTTGAAAAATTATATCAGTTACAAACATTTGAAATAAAAATATGAATTTCTAGCTCCTCTAATAAAATTCAGACAATCTGGCGATACTAGGCCTATATTTCCACATGGTAAACAGCTGGAGCCAAGTGACCAGCTCTGCCTCCTGAGATGAATGTATGGGCCTTCCAGTTTGCCACACTCCCCACTACTCCCTATTGTATCCAAACACTGATGCCAAGCGTCAGTTGCCACGTATCAGTGCATGAATAATATTGCTTTCCTTTTTGTATCCAGTCTATTTCATTCAATTACCTGCCTGGCCCCAGTAGTCAATTATTTTGCTATACTGAAAAAAATAAAATTTCCCAAATGGAGATGTTAATAGATATTAAAAAATATTTCTGAGGCTCAGTAAGTTTGGAACAATACTGAGTTAATCAAAGATGAACAGATTTATTTACTGTGTATCTTTTCTTAGTCCTTTATGGGTCACGGGTCGGGAAGGCCAGGGTACATTTTTTTGGCCCTGGTTGTCTTTTATCAGAGACCATCTCTTTGTCATTATTATTTCACTGAATACACTTTGAGAAATACTGCCACCAAAACCCTTATGTCCCTTTCTGCCAGTGAGCCTGTGAACTAATGTCTCTTTTTTCTAGGATTATTATCACCTTGGTTTTCCACTGTTCCCTGGAAATTATTTTGAGAACAGAACAACAACAGCCTGATTTACAACAGGCCAGCACCCAGCACAGGTCAGTCTGTGGTCTGATCAACACTGAGATTATCCCCAAGAACAGGCCCATTATTCTGGGATGCTTAGGGCAGAGGATTTCTGGCCGAGCAGGGAGAACAGGACCAGGCCAATTGAGGTCCACACACATTCCTCCCCAAGGAACCAGCTTCCTGCTTGCCACTGTGCATCTTCTCAGAGAAAAACACCAAAGGAGAAAGACAGAAAACAAAAAATGACGGAGTGGATTGGTGACAAGAGAAAAGCAATGCTTTCTTAAAAAACAGTCTCTTCAAAGAAAGGCATCAGACCTCAACAGTTATTTTTCCCTTTCTTCATAATTTCCTTATTCAAAGCTGAGGAGGGGCCAGCCCCGTGGCTTAGAGGTTAAGTGTGCACGCTCCGCTACTGGCGGCCCGGGTTCGGATCCTGGGCGCGCACTGACGCACCGCTTCTCTGGCCATGCTGAGGCCACGTCCCACATACAGCAACGAGAAGGATGTGCAACTACAACATACAACTATCTACTGGGGCTTTGGGGGGGAAAAAAAATAAAAGGAGGAAGCTTGGCAATAGATGTTAGCTCAGAGCTGGTCTTCCTCAGCAAAAAGAGGAGGATTAGCACGGATGTTAGCTCAGGGCTGATCTTCCTCACAAAAAAAAATAATGTGAGGAATGACTAAATCTGAATTCTAGGTGTTCAACATGCTAACAACATTCAAGATCATTGGATCTAGCTGAAAAAGCCAACAGGACCCTTCAGATTAACTTTTTCAGACAGGCAGTTGTGGCCCTGCAAGTGAAGAGGCCAGAAGTTCATATAACGCTGAGGGGAGGACATGGAGTTTCTCTTAGGGGTGCTCTGGAGACAAATGAACCCTTTGCATCACGTGGTGTCCCTAGAGGCTTCTGCAGGCTACAAGTTTCCAAGTGGAGTTTGGCTCATAAACCCTCTTGTCAGCCAGCTGCAAGTCCTTCATCTTCTATTCCCCCGGGGAAGAGAGCCTGTCCTCAGAAGGAAGTAGCCCTAATCAGCTGCAGTGCGCACCTTGAAGCAAACCCCTTTCATCCTAAGAATGACCAGAGCAACTGCGGAGCTTCTGCTGAACTGGGGTCGATGAAGTCAGAGAGGAAAAGTCAGAGGGATGGTGCTCCTTGAGAGAGGTGGACATTTTCCTTACCTACCAAGAAGTCAAGCCCTTGCCTGCTAGTGATTGGATCATCTAAGTCTTCTAATTGCAAGCCCAGAAAGTGCTCTGTCATGGCAGTCTCTCTGTAAGCCCAGACTCGACTCCCTTGCTTCTTTCTGGGCTACGTGACTTGTCACAAAATTGAGACACACAATCACTCCATCTTCTTCCCTTATTGACCGAGAGCACGTCCTATCCCTAACAACTCAGTTTGGTCATTTGCTCAATGGAACCTTAGTAAAACAGCAACATGTATAAAATAACGTTCAACAATGTGGCAAGACAAGGGGTGTGCAGTTTTTGTTTTGGTTGGAACAACATCAGAGAGGAAGCTTAAGAACAGACTTGATGATGGAGCTAATCTGAGTTTTACCTTCTAAAAATGAGGCAATCACAGCTTGCGTATTGAGCATTTACTATATGTCAGGCGTAGTGCTAAACACTTTCCAAGGATTATTGCATGTGATTCTCACAACTACCCCAGGAAGTGTTCCAATTCTCACTCCCCTAAGGTCATGTAGTTAATGAGTGATGGAGACAGTGTTCCACCCAGGCAGTGTGTCTCCAGGGTGGTTCTCCTAATACAATGCTCTACCGCTCCCTTGATAAACAATGATGCCTCTTCCCTCTGAGGGTCACCAAACACACTCCAATGTGCTCATGGCCACACTGGACCAAGAAGGGATGAGAATTTAGACAAAATTATCAAATGTCAAACACATCTGAAACAGCAAGGAAAATGCCACATAATAAAGACCTCCTAATTTTAATAAATGACTGACTCAAGCCTCTATTTTTTTGTGTTCTGGTTTTAGACCATAATTCTCACTGTGGAAATTGAACAGCTTCACTGAGATAAAATAATTCTGTCTCCCTACCACATCCCTCTATAAACAGCAACTACAGTGGCAGCAGCCACAGAAAGATCAGAACTGGGCCCCCGAGACTTCCCTGAAGCGTTTTGCCTTACCTGCTGTAGACGAGGCACTCTTGGTTATTGATAACTTTATCAGATTTGTACCTCCGGAAGTCTTCCCAAGCATCCTTGATGGCAGTCACCGCCAGTATGATACAGATCGGTATCATGTTCACCTCAGGCTGGAAAGCATTGACCACGGGTACAAAATTCAGAACTGCAATGCCCACAAAATAAAGATTGGCAAACCGGTGTAGCTGTTCGAAGATGTTCTTGGGTACAAAGGACAACACAGTGTACTTGCTGGTCTTAATTTGATTCCCACGATAACATCTGTTGGGGTTCTCTTTGTGGGACCATCCTTCAAAGGGCAGGTTGGAGACCACCACTCGTCTCTTGTCTTCTTTCTTTTTCCGTTTCCTCCTCCCTTCCTTTCTCATCTCTGCTCAATCCTGTTACTTTAATTCTCATAGCATGGCACTCGAGTTCCCCATCAAAGAGTTTTTTTCCTGACCGGTTCCGTTGTTCAGCTGCCAGTGAGTCATGTCTCTGACATCTTTTACTTGCCTTCTCTGCTGAAAATTTCTCTCTCTTATTTCAAAAGAAAAATTAAAAATAAAAAGCCGGTGTACAAGCACCAGGGGAGAACTATGACAAGGAAAGAGCTTGCAGGGAACAGGTGTGTACCCGCCAGGTCACTTCCTTCTACTTGTTGAGACTCCACCTGTTGGAATGTTGACGTCATCCGCAGGTATCTTCCTTTTCCACCCCAGGCAGCCAAGAACAGGTGCACCAACTCTGGGTCCTAAAACCTACCTGGTTCAGTTCTAAAGCAAGAATTTTTAGCCAAGAGCCTCAGATGCTTTAAAAATGGTATACATTTTCTTGTTTGGGAGACATTGCCTGTCACTCGCCAAAGAGCTGCTCCTGAGCTTGGTCTCCTGAGATGATCCAGTCAATTCTAGAGTTTAATTCTCAAACTTTCAACCCTACTCTTAATAATATAACATCCTTGTGCTTAATAATATGGGTGTTTACACAAATTAAACTGAGGTTTCTAAATCTCAGCACAATCGACATTTTGGCTGGATCACAACTCTTTGTTGTGGGAGGCTGTCCTGTATATTGTAAGATGTTTAGCATCATCGTTGGCCTTTTTCCACTAGATGCCATTAGCACCCTCCTTCCCAATATGGCAACCCAAAATGGTAATGTTCCATGCAGGGCAAAATCGCTTTGGTTGAGAATCACTGAATTAAATGGTCTTAAGAAAATATAATGTGAGAAGAGAGACTAATCCTTTGAAAATGCTGAGAGTTTGTATAAACTATTTGCAAGAGAGAAAACAGAGAAAGGATTTCCCTCACCTTTCATATATTTGGATGTTGGAGCAGTTTATCTCTCTATCAAAGCGGTGTCTTTTGTAGTCCTCCATGCCGTCCTTGACCATGATGATGAACAGGACAACGGCCAGTGGTAACATGGTGATTTCCCTGTGGAAGACTTCTATGGAGGGCATCCAGTTCAGAATCACCAGGAACAGGAAATAGAGGTTAGCCCATCTGGAAGGCACAAGCAAGGTGGGAGTCAAAACCACGGAGAAGAAAAACGTACTCTCCACACAATTTCTTCACTGCTGTTGGCCCTTACCAACTAAAATGACATTCTCTTGCAGTGTCACCTTGAACACTATGGTAAGGGCTTTGAAACCAAATCCATCTAGATTCAAACTTGGTTCCTATTGTTTACTAGTTGTGTGACCTTCCTGAGCCCGTTTTGTCTTCTGGAAAATGGGGATAGTACTATCTACTTTAAATAGCGCTTATAAATATTACTTGGGATAATATTTGTTACGTGCACAATAGAGGGTTCTGTAGCATAGTAGTTGCTCAATAAATGGGAGCTTATAATAATAATTACAAAATTTAGGTTGATATCTAAGTGCATATCTTGCTTTATAATTAAAAGATGGTTTTCCATATATTGTCTTAAAAGAGTGGCTTGCATTTTTAAGTTTTCCAAGTGTTTCTTACTCCCGCTTGCCACAGAGCCTTTGCACATGAAGGTCTGTCTGCAGGAACACTCCTCTGGCTCCCTTCCCTGACTTCTCTCTCCCTCTTTTCACCTAGTTAACACATTTTCTTCTTTCAGTTATACTTCAATTGTCACTTCCTCTCAGAAGTCTTTCCTGACTTTCTTAACTAGGCTAGATTTCCCTGTTACTCACCCTAATAGCACTGTATATCTCTCCTTGGAAGTACCTGTCTGAGTTACAATTTCACATCAACTTGTATAATTTTAAAGTTAATGTCTGTCTCTTCCACCAGACAATACAGTCAGTAAGGATAATCTCTTTCTCTCTCTTTTTTTCCTCATTTATCTCTAGCACCCAACGCATGACCTGACATAGAGTAGATTCTGATAAATATTTATTAAATGAACAAATGGATGAATGAATAACAAGACTTCTCAAAGTACATGCATTTGGATATTACAGGAAGGTGCCCCAGAGGGTGGCATCTCTGAGCTTGTCTGACCGGCAGATACTTGGTTAAAGTGTCTATCAGTCAGCCAAGTGGTTGGTTGTGTACCTGTGAAACTGCTCAAAGAGATTCTGGGGCAGGAAGGTGAGGAGGGTATATTTGGTCGTGCGGATTCTGTTTCCCAGGTATCTCCTGGAGACCTTTTCCCAGTCTTGGTGGAATATGCTGTTGTTGGGGAACACAACCCGCTGCTGCGTTAGGTTGTAGCTCTGCCTCTCCTTCTCTGGGGACAGCAGTGGTGTGGCTTCTGAAGGAGACTGGGGGAGGCCATCTCTGATTCGCCACTGCCACCGGTGCCGAGACGAGTCCACTGAGAGGGCCATTTTCAGCAGCAAGCTAAGGTCTAGAAACAGACAAAGGAAGTCGCTATCGTCAGGAGAAATACGTGGTATATCGGCTCAGCTACCTGTCCACCCATTCATCCAAGGTAGATTGTGGGATACAATGTGAGAAAAATAGGTTCATTCTCTATAATCCATATGTTCTAGAGTGAGAGACATTAGGCAAATAATCATATAAGTAATACACAACTAACATTGTGATAAGTGCCATGAAAGCATTTAAGGGGCCAGAGGGTGTTGATGATTTGGTTGAGACTATCGGCAAAAGTGTGGCCTAGTGGGCTATGACCCCGAAGCTCAGAATTCTAGCTCTGGGTTCATTCCTAACGCTGAACTGTCTCTTCACCTTGCTGGTCTTCAGTTTCCTCACTGTAATATGAGGAAAAGTATTCTTATTCTACTTATTTCACAAGCTTTTAAAAAATATTCTGAGACAGGTCTTAAAGGGAAAAGTATTTAATCTTTAGGTTTTCTCTAGCTTTAAAATTTTCTGATACTGAAAATTTTTTTGCTTGCTTGTAGCAAGCAAAAAAAAAAAAAAAAAAAAAAAAAGCAATTATTGATGTCCATCATAATGTGACCAAAAGCAATAATATGACATTTGGTAAGCCAGAAATAACATTATATATCTTCTTTCTCATTATAAAAAAATATGCCCCTTTCATGGATTCTTTTTTTTATTATTATTATAAAAGAAAAGGAAATGAAAAGATAATTCATGAATAGAGTTGAAAACACAAATGAGAAATCTTGCCTTGGCTAATGCCATACGTATCAGACTTCTCTCAATTCTAGGTGATAAGATCTTCATAAAGGAAGATTGGATTGATATGGGAGCTGCAGATATTTTAGGTGGGTTGGTTTAAAAAGTCCATTTATCATAATCATATTCTTATTAACAATCTAAACTAAGTTCTCTTAAAAATAAAGCAGATGTGAAATGGATGCCAAACTAGTAGATGAAAGTTTGATGAGGAACTGGATATTCCATAGTTTCAAAGTATCTTCCCCCCAAAGTATTAATTACAATGATAAAAAAGAATCACTTTCTAGTGGAGAAACATGGCAGACACCACCTTATTCAAGAGATCAAAGCAAACACCACCAATATTGGAATAACTTGACATCTTGTGCCTCCTGATATGATTACTAAGAAGGACACAATGTCACTTCTGTGGTAATCACAAGGAAACACTGAAAAACCTCAAATTGGGGACTATTCTACAAAATAACTGGCCTATGTTTTTCAAAGGTCAAAGGTCAAAGAAAGGCAGAGGAACTGTTCCAAAAGTAGAACAGCAGACTAAAAAGATATGACAACTAAATGTAAGGTGTGATCCTGGATTGGATCCTGGACCAGGGGGAGATAAAATAAGTCGAAAGGACATTATTGGACAATGGGTGAAATTTGAATGTGAATTGTGGATTAGGTAATAGAATTTTAATAATGTCAAATTTCCCAATTATGATAAATATATAGTGGTTATATAAAAAAAAGTTCTAATTCCTAGGAAATTCATCCTAAAGTTGTTGTGGGTAAAGGAGCAAGGCATCTCAATGGTTCAGAAAATAATGTGTATGTCTGTATATGTGTGTGTATACATATATACCTATACACAGTTAGCTAGGTAGGGAGTTGTACAAGAACTGGTTCTAGAAACAGAAAGTTCCTGGGAGTGTCCTGTAGAGAACTTGAAGTGGGGGAACAGAGTAGCAAAGGTTGAGGCTGCAGAGACAGACAAGGGCCAGGTGGCCTGTTAAGGCTATTTATTACGCTGAGAACACGAAGGAGTCCTGAAGAGTGTCAGGCAGGGGAGCAACATGAAGGGAGCTGTGGATCCC
This sequence comes from Ceratotherium simum simum, assembly GCF_057802395.1. NCBI lineage: Eukaryota > Metazoa > Chordata > Mammalia > Perissodactyla > Rhinocerotidae > Ceratotherium > Ceratotherium simum. The sequence continues at coordinate 18,191,045 of NC_141903.1, read as the reverse complement.
AGGCTTTGTTCTGGCTGAAGCACACAAGAATGGGTGCGAGGGGCCAAGACTGGGGACTCGCTGCTTCCCCTTTCCTCCAAATAAGATACTTCTTTCCAAAAGTAGAACAGGAAACAAAGGGAGATTGTGTAATCCTTTTATCTGAGGTGTGGTTTACTACTGCTTTCAGACAGGGAGGGGCACATCTGAAGCAACTATCTAAGGTCCTTCCAGTCATAAAGTTTTTCTCTCATTTTAATTTTTTGAAATGGCACTTTCCACTAACAATAAACTTGAGGATTATCTAGTTTTGCTAATTCATACTCAGATCACATCTAGTTTGAAGTAGTAATCCTCTCCAACACCAATATCATTTTCCCCTAGACAGTGTGTGTGTGTGTGGGGGGGTATTCCTATATAGGGCACCATTAGCCTAACATACTGGGTTAATTACAGTTTGCTGAGAAACCGTGTACTCATTCTCAAACTTTCTGCATTCTGCCTGGCCTACATTTCCAATTAACCCCAGTTCCTTTCCTTTTCATTTTAATGAAAGTAAACCGCATCGTTAGCAAATTCCATTCTCACTGTTAGGGGTCAATCAATCACTCATTCACTGAACCAAAAAATACTGATTGAACCCTTGTTTTATACCAGGTGAGTAAAACCTACATCTCTCTCCTCCTGGAACTTGCACTCTAGTGCAAGAGATTTTAAACACACAAAATCTCAGAGATTTTAAACACACACTCCTAGAAATACATATATATTCACCAACCAGGATAAGCCACGAAGGAGAACAGAGTGCAATGTGATTGCCTTACAGAGGGGTATGACCTTGTGCCCGAAGAGGAGGGGCTTGAGCTGAGATCAGGGGATCTCAGGTAACTGGACGGAATAGTGAGTGTGTCTACGTGTGTGTGTTGTGTGTATGTATATGTGTATATGTGTGTGTGTGTCTGGAAGCAAGTGACCATCCTAGGAAGAAGTCACATTTGCAAGCTTCCTGTAGTTAGAGCAAACATGTTGACTTTAAAGATGGAAAGAAAACCCAAGTAGGGCTAGAAAGCAGGAAAAAGTGATTCCTGGAGAATTATTTTCCCTTCATGTGCAGTTCTCTAAAAAGTATATCAGTTGGTTAGGACCATGGGGAAAAAAATACCCTATAAAATTAAATTTAATCTACACTTAGATTCTTGGTAAATAGTACACTATCCTGACAGTAGAATTAATTAGAATCTAAGAAATTTGGCTTTCAATTAACCACAGGGGTTTTTAAAGCACTCCATCCTGAGGATAAATGTGTAAATCTCACAAAAAACCATTTCCTGTTAGACACCTACTCAACAAACAGTAGCCACTGAGAAGAAAGAGGGGGTTAGCATATCCTCGAATCAATGAATTATATCAGTTTTCCCCAAAGTGAATTATTCTTGAATCACCCTTTCAATTTTTGTCATACTCGAATATCATTTGTTTTATGAAATGCAATATGTTTTATTTTAAGTCAACTCACTTTTGAAAGGGTTGAATATTGACTTTTAAAGCATTGATATCTGAAATTAGGGGTTTGACACACTTATTATTTTTTTTAATAGGCACTAACAGGATGTACTTTTATTAAAATAAAAACTTTTGGCCCATTATCACAACTATCTTAGACCTTCTATGTTTCTATTTGCTTTTCTGGGAACCAGGTTCAGAAACATCACCAATCACTCAGAAAGCATGTCATATTCGTTATTTGAGGCTCATCTACTAATGCAGGAAAGGCTGCTAATATGTTTTGCAAGTTTTTTTGTTTCTTTCTCACAAAAGTGTCAAAACAACAATAGCAATGACAAGTTTTTCATCAACGCTGAATTAAATAAAAAATCCAGTGAACCAGATTCCTATTCATTCCCCAAGCATTCCACTAGATCAAGGAAAGATTTTAAGTAAAACAATATTATTATCAATTTCTTGTTCATATTGTTTTTTCTACTTATTTTGGTTCAATTTTCTTGAGAAAGTGGCCATGACTTTTATGTAGTTTTCTACCTATTTTACCCATACTCATTTCACAGACAAAGAAATAAAAGTAAAGGAAATAGAATAATTCTCTCTAGAACCTGTCATTTCTTCGTACTCCCTTTCGGGAAAAACTACAATTCAGGATGTAGAATCCAGGATGTATTTCTTTTTTTCACGTTTTATTGTTTTGGACCTAGGATATGTCACATAATTGATATGGTAACATTTCTTTTTTTCTTTTTACTCTCACAACATATTATTAAATTGATGGCATTTTAGATTCAGAGAATATGTTTATTGGCAGGCCAGAAAACAGAAATCATGGTTTGAAAACCTCTCACTAAGGTTTCCAGTTCTGGGACCTGCCCAGGAAAGTTTAGGAAGGACTTCATGGGAAAGCAATGAAAGAGGAGACCTTATCCTGCATTGGGGTTTGGATACTATAGAAGTCTTGGAGACAGCTGAATCTTAGAGCCTTCATTTGCTTTGTACTCAGTGACAGGAGTCTACATATAGCTGCTGTGTGCAATCAGTTCTTGTAAGCACCAGACAGGGCTCTGTCTTTCCCAATGGGACAAGCAAGAGCTGTGATTGTGCCTCATTCACAGACTACAAAATCTGTCCTATAATTAGGATGCCAGATGCTGACTTCCTCTAGAGGAAGAAATATTGGGTAAGAAATGAGTCTGCAGGCCCTTGCACAGGGTGGGATGGGGATTGTTGCCTTTGGAGGTTGGTGAGAGCCGGGACTAGTGTGAAAGGGGAGGCTAGAGTGAGAAAGAAATTGCAACCACTTTCAATAAAATTAGACAAAGGATGCAATTCTGTAGAAGATAATGAAATACATGACAAGTGAAATTCTATAGAGTGGGCCTTTGTGGGAAAGGAAAGATCGAAAGATAGGTCTTTACAAAACTCCTGCCTCGTCAGCACGCCATGGTCAGCCTCCATCGCTAGTCTTTCAGCTAATGCTTTTCACCGCTGATTAGTTTTCTCTTAGCTCCTCGGTCCATAAGAGGTTTACTCCAATAGATTTTCAAAGGACAACTATTTTTTAAACAGACAAGAAGATATTTCTGTAGTCTGCCATGTTATACTTCATTATCTCCCAAGTTCCTTAGAGTTTAGGGTGTCACCAGTTACCCAGCAAGCTGATGTCCCATTGGATGTATTTGGAGCTCAGACCTCTCTCATGAGCTTTGGACGAGAGTAACCTACTGCTTACTTGCTATCTCTACTACTTGTTTTTTTTTTTTTTTCTTTTTTAAGCAAATCCATAGAGACAGAAAGTAGATTAGTGATTACCAAGAGTTGGGGTGGTAGAGGGGTAAGGAGCAGGATGAAGAGTGACTGCTAATGAGTATGAGATTTCTTTTTTTTCTTTGAGGAAGATTGTCTCTGAGCTAACATCTGTTGCCAATCTTCCTCTTTTTCTTTTTTTCTACGCAAAGCCCCAGTAGATAGTTGTATATCCCAGTTGTAGGTCATTCTAGTTCTTCTATGTGGGACGCCACCTCAGCATGGCTTGACGAGCTTCGCATAGGTCCCCACCCAGGATCTGAACCAGCAAACCCTGGGCCACTGAAGTGGAACGTGCGAACTTAACTGCTATGCTACTGGGCCGGCCTCTATCTCCACTTCTTTTCTAGGTATCCCAACCTGAACATTTCTAAATCTCTTGGATTCTCTCCAAACTTCACTTTGGTTCCAGTAGTCCCCGTTTCTATGAATAGCATCTCCATTTACCCAAATGACCTAGGAGTTATCTTTGATTTCTCTTTCATTTGCTACAGCCAATCTATTTTTAAGTTCTATTTTTGCCTTCTAAATATTTTTCAAATCCATCTGTTTCTCAACATTTCTACTGCTTCCAGTCTAATAAAAGGCACTATTATCTCTTGTCTGGACTACTGCAATAGACTTCTAACTGGTTCCCGCATCCTCACTTGCTCCCTTTCCAATCTAGTCTTCACATAGCAGGCAGAGTTATTTTTCTGAAGTATAAATCAGATCGTGTCAGTCCTCTTTTTAATGCTCTTAATGATTATGATTGCCTTTGTATGAAATCCAGACTTCTCACCGTGGCCTGCATTACTTCATATGATCTAGCTCCTGCCTACCTTTTCCTTCTTGCTCAATATTCTCAAATATTCCAATCTCTCTCTCTCTCTCTCTCTCTCTGCGTGCATGGGTCTAGGCATTTAGTAGTTCCTCTCCCTTGAAAGCTCTTTCTTTACTCTTTGGCTAGTACATTAGGTAGGCTAAGTTAGGCTAGGCTGTGAAACAAATAAAGCCCCAAACCTCAGTGCTTTAGCATAACCTACAAAGAATTTTCAGGTCCAAGTAACTCTCCTCCATCTGGTGACTCAGGGATCCAGGCTCCTTCCACCTCATGATCCCATCGTGTGGCTTTAAGTATAGCCAAAACAGGGACCCAGAAGGGAACTACATTACTTTGCTCATAGTTAAATGACCAGAATCAGTCACATGGTCTCATCTTGACTCCAAGATGGGCTACATGGGGAACACATAGAATTTTTGGTGAGCACTGGGTTTCTCTGCTAGGTCTCAGATTAAATGACATTTCTTCCAAGTGTTGGGTAGAGTAGTAGAGTTCAGAGCAGTGAGGGCTACAGAGTAATGAGGCAGCATGGCAATAGGATATGGTCAGACCTGTCATTATTGCCTTGTTAGCTGAAGAAAGAGATTCTATACTTTCCAAGCACTCTGACACCTTCTATTTAAACGTCCTACTCTAAATTTGAGGTCAAGAGAGTGGCCCCTAAACACTGGCTCTTAAACACTGCCATGAGGTAGGCTGTGGATAGCAAGATGTCAGAGAATTAATATGTGCTCCTGGCGTAGTCTGTAGATGGAACACATTATATGCTTCATCCATGTGTAAGCCACTATTTTTAAGTGTAACAGATGCTGTTGAGATGGATATATTGCTAATTTGTTTAAAGGCATTACTGATTTCACGGTAGGATTTTGCCATTATGTATTTTCTCAATCCATGAATACTAAAGTTATAGCTACTTTCAAATGGAGGCTGTGAAATTTGATGACAAAAGAGATCTTTGAGCTCTGAAAGGTTGGAAACACTGGTGTAGTAGAGGGAAATGCAGGGTATTCAGCTAAGTGCAGAGAGGAAGATCTGTAATACATAGTTCCTGACTCAACAAAATGGTTGGAGAGATGAGATATACACATAGGAAAAGATAATTGGATAGGCTATCAATGGGAATTAAATAACTGCAGACAGCAAGCATCAGAAGTTGTCAGAGATGGAAGAAAACATAGATGACTGGGTAGGACAAGGCAAGCTTCTTGAAGAAGCAGAAATGACCAATTACTGAATAAGAGGGCTTGGGTGTCCAGAAGCAAGCACGAGTCCAGAAGGTCAAGAATAGGCAAGTGAGAAGCTTTATCTCTTGTCCTCACCTCTCAGACCCACTGGGGATGGGGGTGGGAAATCTGCATTCTTAACCAGCTCCCAGATCATTCTAAAATAGGGGTTGCCAAGGAGCCAAGCTGGAAAGACACGGTCTTACGCACTCCCATATCTGCACTCCATTGAAAACTACCCTTTCTCATTTTCTTCCCTCTACTCTAAGCCTGATTTCCCAAGTATCTTCCTAATGAGAGGCAAAAGATCTTGGGAAATAAAAAGACTGTGTGGGGAATCTTATCTTTGTAAGAAGCAGGTAAAATGAGATGCATAATTTCATTTTTTATATCCCTCCAGGCAGAAATGTGATTTCACTTAAAAGTTGTTTTATAGATTCTTTTGGTTTGTTTTTACTGACAAAATAATTAAGTTGGGTCTAATTAAAAGTGAATAAATTGCTCGCAGAAGCTGAATAAATCAGTGCTGAGGTGAAAGGAAGAAAGTTCAAAAATCTACAGGGCTGGAAGCAATTAAAAGACAATAGAACACATTGATGGGCTCAATTCACCTCACTCAAAACATACTCACGGTTATGTGAATTACATGCTGACTGATACACCCAGAAAAGTCTGTGGTGGGGCATGCAGGGAGCAGGACCTGGGAAATTTGGGAGGGGAGGAGCTTTCTCAAGGTCAAATGGACTAGGCATATGGCTTAGTGCAGAGTGTGGAACCAGATTTTTGAAGTGGGGTGAGAAAAACTGATATTTTAGCAGCTGCCCCCAGAGTTTCCTTAGGGAGGGAATATGCTGTGATCAGCACTGGGATGAAAGGCAAGGGAACAAGAACTAAAGGGAAGAGGAAAAGGGAGAGGGGAAAGGAGGGGGAGAATTAGCTGGCAAGAGCATGAGAAATCAAAATTAAGAAGGTAGCGGGTTGGTGCTTGTGTTGTCAGAAAAGGGCAGGGGAACTTTTTTTAATTGAGGTATAATTGACAGGTAACATTATATTAGTTTCAGGTGTACAGTGAAATGGATTCAATATTTGTATATATTGCAAAATAATCACCACAATAAGTCTAGTTAATGTCTGTCACCATACATAGTTACAAGATTTTTTTTTCTTGTGATGTGAACTTTTAAGATCTATTCTCTTAGCAACTTTCAAATATACAATACAGCATTATTAACTATAGTCACCATGCTGTACCTTATATCCTCATGACTTACTTATTTTATAACTGGAAGTTTGTACCTTTTGACCCCCTTCACCTGTTTTACCTACCCCCATCCCCACCTCTGGCAACCATCAATCTGTTCTCTTTATCTATGAGCTTGTTTGGTTTTTTTTAGATTCCGCATATAAGTGAGATCATACAGTATTTGTCTTTCTTTATCTGACTTATTTAACTTTCATAATGCCTTCAGGATCCATCCACGTTGTCGCATATGGCAAGATTTTCTTTTTTTTTCTTTTAAGGCTGAATAATATTCCACCATATATGTGGGATTTTAAAATTTTTTTAAAAATAAAAATATTCACTTAAAAATATTTGTGATATTGTAATATGATATAATGTCCTTCCATACTACTTTAAAATTGTTATTAAAACTTTACAACACAGAGTGGCTTTGTATGAATGGTATCGTTTGACTGGAAGCAGAAGTCTAGAAGTCAAGAAGGAATTGTTCCCATATTTGGCTCAACATCATGGGGAGAAGATAAAAGAAGAGACATAAGAAAGAGTGGAAAATGAGAAATTTAGCAAATTCTAGAAATTAGAACCAGAAATGACAGGTAGAAACATAAGACCCATAGGAATCCACAGAGGTTGGGGGAGGTGGTAGCACAGGGTTTTCTAGAGGATATGAGATGGCAGTTCAGGTTGATTTCATCTGGATTTTAAAGGGCAGGGTAAGCCAAGCCAAGCTGACATCTGGCTTACACATCCCACTAACCAGCTGTGTGACCATGGGCAAGTCAGTGACTCTCTCTGAGCCTTAGTTCCTTCCTCTATAAAATGAGGGTAGTGGACCAGATAATGGCTAAGGCCCATGTATGTCTCTAACACTTTCACTTCTGGTGTAACTCTCACCCTGACTTTTCTGAAGTCAACGGGATGAGTGACCCTGATAAGGGACCTCACCAGAGGGCAGATTATTTCCTCCTGAGATGACAGCCTATCCATAAAACGTAAGTGAGCTCACAGCACACAATTGTTAAGTGGCTGATCCTTTCTCTTTTCTTCATCAAAAGGATGAAGCCCTTTCATCTATCTGTTCCGGTTGGGTTACTCTCTCATACAAGCTTTGGGTTGAACATTCTCATCTTTCCAAAGAAATAACTGAACCCTCTCTTTATTATTTCTCCCCTTTTATTAGATTAGTATTAACAACAAGGTTCTTAAAAGGCCTCCATATGTTCCAAACTTCTATTCCCCAAGTAGGGAGGAATTTCAAGAAAGATCCAACTGCCTATTGGACATCACCATCTGGACATCTCTTAAGAACGTCAATCTCAGTTTGCCCCCAAATAGACTCATTATCTTTACCCTATATCTGCCATTCCCCCTATTTCCTATCTCACGGAACGGCAATGTTACCCTTTCAGTTGCCCAAGCTTTTGATTCCTCTCTCACTCAATGTATCTAACCAATTACAAGGTCCTCTTGATTCTAACCTATCTGTTGCTTCTGTCCATGCTTCTCCAGGCCCATTGCCACTCTCATCTCTTGCCTTGATTACTTAAACAGTTTCATAGTTTGTCCCTGCTTCCAATTTTGCTCCCCTCCAATCAGTTTTTCCATGAAGCAATCAGAAAGACATCATCAAATTATAAATCCATTCATGTCATCACTTTTCTCAAAATCTTTTCTGGCTTTCAATTTCCCTCAGACAGGATAAGGAACAAAACTAACATAATCTACATCTTGTTCCCTCCATGAACTAGATATGGCCTCTCTTCCTAGCCCTATCTTATGTTAATCTCTCTTTCATGCTCTGCTCTAGTCATAGGAAATTATTTTATTTCCTTTCGTGTCTCTTGCACTGTCACAACCGATACCACCAGTACTCCCTGCTCCCCAACCCCTCAAAGCCTACTAATTTCCATTCATTTTTTAGGACTTAGATGTTACCTCCCCCAGAAAGCCTTCCTTGTCCTGAAGTATGATTGAAGGGCTACTTATGTACTTCTGTCCTTATCCCACTTTAGCTCCTAGTTCTGTGTACTGAGGCTACGTACTTGTCTGGATTGAGGGCTTCTATAACACAGTCACCACTCTACCCACCAATGCCTCCTGGGAGCAGTCATTACACTACCCCCATGTCTTATGGGGCAGTCACCATTTAACCCTCAGTGCCTCCTGGGAAAAATCACTACTCTATCTCGCAGTGTCTCTTGGGAGCAGTCACCACTTTACTTCCCACTGGAAGCAGTCACCACTCTACCTTAGTGCCTGGTGGGGTCGGTCATCACTTGACAGCAGTGCCTCCAGGGAGCAGTCAGCACTTTACACCTCTTTCCCCAGCACAATAATAGGCACCAAGAAGTGTTTGATTTGTTTGCATTTCAATATTATTTTCAAAAGTTTCAAAGAACTTCAACTCTATTATTCCATTTTACCCCTCAAACGATCCTTTGAGGAAGGTTGAGTCTGTATTACAGTGGTTCTCCCCAGTCGTCCGGGCTAAGTTCCTTAATACACCCATTTAGAAAAATCTGTGGTTAAAGAACTTGAGCACTCATAGTAGAAATTCCCTTTTCTTGTGACCACATTTTGGGAGTGTAATGAAAAACATTTTGAACAAAACAATCAAGGTAGCATACTACATAATGTCAATATAGATGACATTCATCCTTTTAAATAACAATGGATACAGCACAATTTCCCTCAGGATCTGCTCCCTAGAACTTTTTAATGCTTGCCTCTCCTAACACAAGAAACTTGAAATTAATTTTGTTTGTAGCTAAAATCTATTATGAAGCATAAAAACAAAATTGTTCTGATCTATGACTCAGGGCTTTTGACTTCTGCCTCCTCAGATCTTAGTGACTCTGAATGACTGGATATTTGAGATGAGCACGTTACTGGGGAAGTGTTGTTGAAACTCCCTTCCCATGACACAGGATTACCTGCCCTTAACTCTGCTCAGGAGGATTTCTGACTCAAGTACTTGTAACAGGATGCTGTCACACCTCTCAGCAAGGCTTTCTCTATGGACCCAGGGATCTGTAGGGAGATCACAATTCACAGGCTTTCAATATTCCTTATTTTTCAATATTATTTTGTATAAATCTTTACTTCCGATATATCGTTTTTATTTATTCCTAACCCTTTAGTTCCCCATTTTCTTAGAAATGACTTGATATTTGCATATCCTGGAACTGAAGTTGTCTGGGTGAACTAGAAGATCTGCAGAAATAAATTTGCTGATACTGAATTTTCATATTTGTGAAATTGTGGCTTGGAGGGTATGGCTGTGGATAATTCTGAATTTTTCTATATTTTACAGATTAATCTGATTGTCTTTTTCTCTGAAATAATAAATAAAATGAAAAGAGGTTAGGTGACTTGCTTAAGGTCACACAAATACACAGTAGTAGAGTTAACATCAGTTTCCTAATGCACAGCCCTGTCAGCTTGGCTTTTGGCTTTTCTGCCTGTGTGAGCCATTTATGTTTACTCCTATAACTTTAGACATCTGCAACTGCCCTGCTTGATTTTCTTAAAAATAAACTTTTGATTTCAGCATAATTTTAGGTTTACACAAAAGTTTCAAAGGTGGTACAGAGTTCCTTCACCCAAGCTTCTCCTAATCTTACAGAACCAGGATACATTTGTCAAAATAAGAAATTAACATTGGTACCATACAATTAATCAAACTACAGACTTTATTTGGGTTTTATCTGGGAATTTTTTAGTTTCTTAAATTACAAAGCATTTCAAATTAGAGAAAAGTACAGAGCCTGACCTCAGTGTCACAATGACACTTGGTCCTTGGCACCAAGAGACTCAATTGGTGAAAGAGTTGTTTCTGGATTGTTCATTTGTTTTAATATCCCTTTATTCCTATCTGAAACAATACTAAGTGACTTTCTGATGCAACCCACACCCAAAGCCAACTGTGGTGGCTTTCTGAAGAACAATAGACCACAGTTGTTAACCTGATTGTTTCCTAGAGTAAAGAAAAGTTTATTAATATCAGATGAGTAGAAGAAAGTCTATAAGATTGTGAAGGAGAATATGACTGTAGGCTCCTATGACAAGACCACAAATGCACAAAGAGACAGAATAAGAGAGAAGAGGCAAAAAAGGAATGAGAAGAAAGTAGAGAAACAGATTTCACCACTTAAATTGCAAAGGCCCATGGAGATATGAAGTAGCACAGAAATAAATCAGTCAGCCACCCCCAGCTTGAAGGAGAATGACAGAGTGATGTTCCCTGGCTGGACTGCTTGGTCGGGGTTGGGGGCTGCCCATGCCTCTAGGAAATCTTCCTCTTCTGAAGACTTAGTCCCAGAGGCCCAATTCCCCTTACTTCATTAAACCTTAATCGTTGGCGAGAGATCCTGGATGTTTAGAAAAACCACTGGGCCTTGCTTTTTATGTTCCTGTCTGATTGATTCTGATTGAGGCTGCTGAGGCAGACCCATGGACATTTCCTGGTGCCCAGAGGGATTGTTGTTATTAGTGCCATCGGGTCAATTCTGACTCCTAGCAACCCTGTGTAAAGCAGAGGGAACCCTGCCGGGTCTTTTGCGCCATCCTCTCACCTTCTGGCACTATATCAGCCAATGCTCCACTACTATTCATAGAGTTTTCGCAGCCAAATATTTTGGAAGTGGGTGGCCAGGTCCTTCTTGGTAGTCTGGAAGCTCCGCTGAAACCTGTCCACCATGGGTGACACTGCTGGTATTTGAAATACTAGTGGCATAGCTTGCAGTGTCACAGAAACACACAGCCACCACAGTATGACAACCGACAGATGGGTGGTATGGTTCCTTGACCTGGAAACGAACCCAGGCTGCAGCAGTGAAAGCGCCAAATCTTAACCACTTAGACCACCAGGGCTGGCTCCAGGGGGGTTGGCAATCATTTAAACATTTTTAGGGTGTTGTAGGGTGATCAGATAAATTTGTTATCCGATTTATAAAACAAAATTAGCATTGTCTCTGGGGCACTTGGTTGAGCTTATTATTCTGCTTTAGGAAACTGAGATAAAAGCAAATTAACATGTGTAGGTAGCTATACTCACCCTCCCTCCTCCCACCCCCTAATCACTTCATTCTGTCCTTTCATGAAAGAGCCAGGGAGATAACACCCCACCTGGTGAGTGTATACTTTATTTCCAATTTTCTCAAACTTTTTAGAGTTGCGCATGTGGGGATTTGGTGACATTTTACATCTTCAATATAACGGTCTCTGTCACAAGTCCTTCATAATTACCCAGACTATATATATTGCATCTAGGCACATTTCCTTTCCTTTGGACCATTAGAAAGACAAATGGCTTTGCTGCCCAGCAATGTGAGGAGGAACTGTTGAGTACAGCACCATGTGGAGCAGACTCTGATGGCGACAGAATGCGTGTATGGGTTTTGGAGTCTGAAACACCACAGGGTATGTATTGAGAAGTGAGGAAAAAGCAAGTGTGAGTTAAATCTCTTCCTCCCTTCTGCTGTGTTCCAGTGGCACTGAGACTTGTCTTACATAGCGCTGGAAGAGCTGTGTGAACAGGGGACAATCCATCCTAACTACGATTTGATTTATCTCCACGATGCCAACAAACCAAGGTTCCTGAATTAGCTCATGGATTAAAGACCCCTTAGAGACTGAGATTCAGACAGTGTGTATTGGTACCAGGATAGCAAAGAGACAAATGACACACAGCAGAGAGCCAAGCAACAGACTTGTGAACATATGGGGACTTGATACATGACAGATGTGGCCTTACAAATCAGTATAGACGGACAGACTACCCAATAAATAGTGTTGAGATCATTGTTGACTCATATAAAAACAACAATGACGACAAATTTCTACTTCACACTGCACACAAAAAATAAATTCCAGGTGCTTGAAAGACCCCCTTCCTGGGGATTTAAAACAAAATATAGGAGAATATCCTATGAACTTGAGGTAGGGAGGGAACTCTTAAGCCACAGATATCAATAATTAGGGTAAAGATTGATAAATTTGACCACGTTAAAATTTCTGTGCCCTAAAGAAGGTGGAAAAGCAAGTCACAGATTGGGAAGAGATGTTTGTAACATTATTACATACACAAATTCAAAAAGGAAAAGATAACCCAGTAAAAAATAAGAAATGATAGGAACAGGTTGTCCTCAGAAGAAGAAACCCAAATAGCTCTAAATCACTCAAAATTATTTCCATCTTCACTAGTAATCAGGGAAACGCAAATTAAAACAACAATGAAATGATACTTTGCTACACCAGTGGATTGGCAAAAAATAAGAAGTCTACACCAAGGTTTGGCAAAGATGAGACGTAACGGGCACTCTCATATACAAATTGTTATGACCACTTTGGAAAGGAATTTAGCTTTATCAAGCCAAGCTGCAAGTGCTCACACCCCTAGACTCAGCATTTCTACTTCTAGGTAGATACCCTGGAGAAATTTGTGCACAAGGAAATGCATTCAGAAACATTCATTGTATGAACAAAAATGTTACAAGTTAAAAACTGTAAACAAATCTTCATCAAATAGTACAATGAAAAAACAAACTGTAGCATAGTCACAAAATGGAATGTTATATGGCAGTTAAAATTGAACTATATCATCATGGATAAATAGCAAAATAACAGTTAATAATCCTAAATAGAGTTATATTATTATTTTGCTGTAGGTGCTACTGTAAGCACTTTGCATGTGAATATTAACTCATTTAATTCTCATAACCATCTGTGATGGGGGTCCTATTATCATCTCCATTTTATAGATGAGCAGACTAAGGTGTGGAGAAGTTTAATTACCCGAAGTCTCATAAATGTCAAGTGGCAGAGTTGGGCTGTGAACCCGCCAGTCTAATTCCAGAATTGGTGATTTAAACATTAAACCTGCCTCATCAAACAAACAGAATGCTGAGCAACAAAAATGTAATGTTGAGCAAAAAATTCAGTTTGGAAGTTGATATACACAGCATGATATATACACTCTATTATTTAGGGTTAGGTTCAGCTACATTTAACAACAACAACAAAAAGTGCCTTAAACAAGATATTTCTTTATGACATAAAACAAATCTAGAAGTAGATAATCTAAGGCTGATACAGAGGCTCCAAGGTCATGAGCAGACCCAAGGTCTGCTCCATCATCTTTAGCACTAGTTTCCAACCTCAAGGTGGTGTCAGGAACTAAAGAGCTATTGGAGCTTCATCCACCAGAGTTATGTTCCAAGTGGGAAGAAGGAAAAGAGGAGGAAGAGCAAAGGGTACACCTGCCAGCTGAGTCTCTTTAGGGGTCATCCCAGAAGCCCTGCCCAGTGACCTTTGCTTTCATCTCACTGGCGGCCCCCATAGCTGCAAGGGAAGGTGGGAAACGTAGTTCTTTAGTTGGGTGCATTGTTGCCCAGAATAAACTACATGTTCTGTAAGGAAGAAAAGTAAATATTGAGTGGGCCAACCAATAAATAACCATTGAGTAGGCAACTAAGAGTTTCTATCATAAATATCATTTATAGATGGTTTAAAAGAATACTATATATTGTGTATGGATTTATATATACTTATTATAGTATAAAAACATGCATGGGAATAATACCAAATTTAGGACAATAGTTATGTTTGGAGAAGGAGGGAAGGAGAGGGATTAGAGAGAGATAGACAATAAACTTCAACTATATCTCTAACTTAAAAAAAATCTAGAGCAGAAATGACATAATGTTAAAATTTGATAAGTTGGGTGGAGGGTAAGTCCTGGTGTATCTTTTGGGGGTGTATGTGTGTTTCCAGTTCTCTCTTCTTTCGTGTAGTTCATTCACTCTTTCTCATTTTCCTCTCATCTTGTAGAGAAGGGTCTAGATCCCCCAGTACTGCCTCCTCTGTTGTAAACTCAAGTCCTCACAGAACTTGGGACAGTTTGTTTGAAAGTATAGCATTTTTGGAGACAACCTGCTTTAACAGGAGTAAATTGGTTGCGAGTTTATCAAATGTCAAGCACTAAGCCAAGGCCTTTGCAAGCATTAACATATTTAATCCTCACAGGAACCCTGGGAACTAACAACTACCATTATTTTCATGTTACAGAAGAGGAAAATTGGGCTCAGAGAGGTTGAATGTCTTTCCTATGACCCCCATAGTTCACAGGGGCAGAGTCTAGATTGGAACCCACACTTGTCTACCCTTCTGAACCTGAGCTCATAACCACCTTGCTGTCCTAAGATGCTTTATGAGCTCTTTAGATGTCCAGTCACACTCTGCCCCATCTCTTGCTAGAACTTCTAGGAAGTGTCTCTGGTATGTATCCAAAAGAAGACACAAGGGATAATGCTGGGTCTGAAATGGAAAAACAGGCTGGGTTTACCCTAGGCTTAGGAGGATGTTGGTTTGGGAGGGCCACATAGGGCCTGGCTGAGATGATGAAGAAAGCAAGCAAGGAACTAAGTGCTCAGAGCAGGGACTTGATCTAAAAGCTAAAGAAATAAGAAGTGCTTCTAAAGGCTTTTGTTACTCATAGTCTTGCCTCTACAGGGCAGGAAGCAGCGAGGCATTCAAGGTGGAACTTTGGCCAGGAAGAGTGTACATACACTGATGTCCCCAGTGTCATTTTTCATTGAAATCTAAACAGGGCTTTGCACCAATCACCTGCATTCTCCTTGCCTGTTCAAGAGAGCTCCTTGAGGACAGAGACTGTGTCTGGTTCAAGATTTGCCACACAGCTGACACATGGCAGGAACCCAAACATCTGTTAACAAATGAACACATGAATGAATAAGTAAACTCAATAGGCTGGAGGTTGGGTGGAGTCCTCTGAATTGGGACTGAGCACCCAGCACAATAAATATCATATTAGCTTCAGTTCCTTGATGGCAAAGGTCAATGCATTATTGTGTTTGTACACCTTGCCCCTAGTGCTTGCTGAATAGCTGCTGACTTGAATTGAGATGAATTATGAAATAAAAACAAGGATTTATAACAATGGACAGCAATTGTGTGGGCTTTCTAGAGATCCATACATAGAGAGCCAGGAGGTTGTTTGAAAATGATCCCAAATCTCTAATGAGAACATCATCGTCCTCCTTATCAAAAACAAAATAACTATGGTCACCATTTTCTTTTTATGTGCCAAGCGCCGTGGAGTAGATTATTTCTAAAACTTACCATTGCTTGGCAAGGTAGGTGTTATTATTACCATTTTACAATGAAGAGACCCAGTCCCAGACGGTTAAGTGACTTTCTGAAGCAAATAGATCATAACAGCCCCAGTTAGGATTTAAATGCTTGTCTCTTCGGCTCTGAAGTCGACACAGTCATGCGTTGCTTAACAACGGGATTTGTTCTGAGAAATGTGTCATTAGGTGACTGTGCAAACATCATAGAGTGTACTTACACAAACCCACATGGTACAGCCTACTACACACCTAGGTCATATGATACTAATCGTATGGGACCATAAGTATATGCAGCCCATTGTTGACCGAAATGTTATTACGCAGCACATGACTACTTCTACTGTGCATTCTGCTATTGCGGCGGTCAGACTTTCTTCGTATCACAGACTGAGTTGCAGCATCAACAAATGGCAGTAAAGAAGTTGCATTTCTCCTTGAGGAAAGATTCTGGAACGCCCTGCAACTCCTCTGAAGACACTGGTGATCTTATTGCTACTCTGAACATACTTGAGCTGAAACTCCTAACCTAATTGTTTCCTGCTGGCAAATCTAGTTGACGTACTGTAAGCTCTTATTTCCCATAGGAGGGATGTTATGAATTGATATTGCCCTATGGAAACTTTGCATACCATAAAAATATCAACACTAATCATGAAAATAAATGAAGGGAAAAATAACCCCCAAATAAGTGCTTTTGCAAACATTTATTAAGAGGCAAAAATCAAATACCAAATACAAAGGCTCTGTTGTAATTTTTTTCTTTCTTTTTTAAAGATGCTTTACAAAAATCTGAGTGCAATGTGGGAGATCAAGATTTGGCCACCCTGAAATATATCTCTTTACCTTGATTGTTTTCTCTGAGGGACATTTGACCTCCCCCACTAACTGCCTAAAGAATTTGACATGGTGGCTCCTTCCTAGAACAGATCTTCCATCATGATGGCTGTAATGATAATGTAAAATAGATGTTACAATGGGAGGGGCACCAAGCCCCTTTTATCAAAAAACTCTATCTCTCCCTGACCAAATTATCAATAGATGACCCTGAAAAGAATTGTCCTCCTGCCCTCTGAAGTCCCAGACCACTACCCACCCCCAACACGCTCCTCGCCTTTAGCTGCAATACTTAAGCAAGCAGCTTAGACAGAGGGACGAGTTGCTCATTTCTGAGTTTCTCCCATGTATACATGTTATTAAACTTGGTATTATTTTCTCCTGCTAACCTGTCTTGTTGATTATTTGGCCAGCCATAAGAACCTTAAGGGAAAGGGCAGAGGGAGATTCTCCCTCTTCCCCCTACAGCAATGAAGTTTGAAATGAAAATGCTGGCTTCCTTTCCTGGCAACTATCTATCTAACAAGCTTCTTAAGCACTCTTCTTGGCTCCAGGGTTCTTTGAACTGAATTCAAATTAAAGTCAACTCTTAAACTTTTCTTCTGAGTCAATATGCCTGAAACCTCTGCAATCAGGCTTTGACCGGGAAATCTTGATCCTTGTTTTGTGATGCAAAATACTCTGCAATTCCTAGGCTCTGACTTCAACAGTTTCAGCTCAGCTCTCTGGAAGATTCTTCCCTTGCTTTTCTGCACTTACAGTTTTCCTTGAGTTTATAGCCCTCTCTTTCTGAAGAGCTCCAACTATCCTTTACTCATGCTGAAAACTTTTTCTTTAATATCTCACCGCATCTGTTAGCTTTTCAAAGAGACATGTTGCCTTGGTCAAAATTATGGCTTTGGTGGAGAAGCATATGATTTGCATGTCTGCTCATAAAGCCATGCAATCAAAAATTATTCCACCTCATGACTCAGCCCATTGCTTTTTCTTCTTCCTTATTGTTGTCAATTTACTCAGCTGGTAATTGGCATGAAAGGCTACATTGGTTCCAGTAAGTAGGCCAGTTTTAATATAGGTTGTGGGTGCTGAGGAGGGTGTGTGAGTGTGTCTGTGTGTGTGTGTGTGTGTTATGATAAAAATAGTATAAAGGTGGAACGTTGCCAGTCGGGCCTTCATTGGTTGGGGGCAGTGAGCACATACTGCTCCTTTTGAACCACAGGATAGGCGACAGAACACCTAGGGATTCACGGACAATGGTGCTCTGTCCTTATGAAACGGTAACACTTCCTGAGCAATGAGCATTCATAGGTGATAAGGGTGATGTTGACTTGATTTATAATACTGATTTTATCAAAGGGGAAAATAAGGTTTCAAGGTGTAAAATAGCTTCTGCTAAATCTTCAAGAGTCATCCCCGGGCTAAAGCCCACACTTTTGCCTCCTCCAGGCCCAGGTCCATTGCCATGAGTATCGTGGCATAAAGGAAGGAGCGCCAAACGGGGAATTCTGAACAGTCTGCCTCAGTGCAACTCAAAATTTCCAATGAAGCTTCTAGAAATTAAACGTTTCAACTCTGTCCATTTAGCCTAGTCATTATTATCTTTAGAGTCACAGAGGGGAATTTAATGTGAGAGCCAGAGGGAAGAGGCTGAGAAGCTGGGGCTGCTGTATTAGTCAACTGTAGTGGGCCACGTTCAAGCTGATGGGGGGGTTCATAGGCCAGTCTTGTGGAGGAAACACAAAGAAAAGCTAAGAGACCAGATAGATGGCTGCAAAGGCTCCTGATGGCCCGACCTTCTCTGGTTCTAATCCTTTATCAGGCTGGCTGCTCCCTTTGCCTTGGATTCTATGACATGCTCTCATTTCTTTCAATATACTCTACTTTATAAAATAAAACGAAAAAAACAGCTCCACATCCAGGCCCTTTTCTTGACGGATCTTGATATTGTGTATACAATTAGATCCAGACTACGTATTTCAAACCCCAGTTCTGCCCCTTACTAGCTGTGAGTCCTACTTATCCTCTTAGTATCTCACTTATCTTATTTGTATCGGGACAGTAATGATATCTACCTCCTAGGGTTGTGGGGATTACTTCAGATAATATTTCTAAAACATTAGAACAATGACTGCCCCCTAGTACGCGCTTTCTTTATAAGTGGTTGTTAGCTAAATATATTAAAAAAAACACATTGCAGGGGCCTGCCCAGTGGCGCAAGCGGTTAGGTGTGCGCGCTCTGCTGCGTTGGCCCGGGGTTCGCCGGTTCGGATCCCGGGTGCGCACTGATGCACCGCTTGTTAAGCCATGCTGTGGCAGTGCCCCATATAAAGTGGAAGAAGATGGGCATGGATGTTAGCCCAGGGCCAGTCTTCCTCAGCAAAAAGAGGAGGATTGGCAGATGTTAGCTCAGGGCCGATTTTCCTCACAAAAAAAAAAAAGCACATTTCAGGCACTTCATTGACCTGGGTTAAAAATTCCTTGATTCAGATTAAAATTTGTGTTTATCCTTAGAGTGGGTTATTATTTACTTGAAGATTACATTCCGTGGATTATAATCTATACAAAAACTAAATTTACTTAGACCAACAACATAAAGACTAAATAATAGAATTTAGCTTACTTCCTCTACTCCTAGTTAAAATCAGAAAAAATAAATTTTGAGGCTTCATTCACTCATTCATTCATTCATTCATTCATTCATTCATCACACCAGTTTTTCTATCTTTTCTCTTCCCATTGGGTTGTTTTAGCACCATGTGAATTGATCATTGGTGTCCTCACTGACTGTCTAACTGTGGTTGCTACTTCAGCTGCTCCCAAGTATTTGAAATATTCATCCCAGACCAAACGGCCTTTCCACCTGCAGCGAGCATGTCGAAACACAGAGAAAAAGACTCAGAGACTAAAAAAAGTAAGGCACTGAGAACAGGACTTGCCATACCAAATGGAGCAAATCTTATTTACAAATGACCTGTAACCCCTGAGATCAGCGCAAATAAAGAAGCATCTGTCATCTCTGGGAACATCCAATGCTCTTTACCCTGACAAGGGGCCTCCAAAGACCAGATTCCATTTCAATCTAATTGGCTCCTTGCCCTTTTCCTGCCTTCCTCCATCCATGCACAGCAAGCTAAACCACCTTGGGACGGGAAGCCAGCCCAGAGATGTGTGACATCTTGACAGCGGAACCAGGGAGTGGAGGCAGGACAGCGGTCCTGCTAATTAAAGAACAACCGAGGGCATTGATTGCAGCTTCAGAAAGAGCAGGCATAGACTGTGGTGCCTGGAATCTCAGAGTTCCTGCTGACGGCTGCGTTGAGGTAGAACTTTTCCCTTCATCAAGGCAGAATACAGAGGGAGTCTTCTGAGTGGACCATCTAACCTATGTGTGGTCTACCTTTTAAGGCCCTCCTTAATGCCAGTGACCAAATTTTCTAAGCCACAAAATGGACAAGTATGAGTGTATGAGACAAACAGTACATATGTCAAGCAGAGATATCATGAGAAATCCAGGCTGTCTGAATGTACTTCTTTTTACACTTCTACTCCTAAATATTTATCAGGCATGTATTAAGATTAAAACACTGCTGTAGAAGCTGATGATGTAGCATGAACTTGACAGATGAGATCCTTACCCTCGTGAAGCCTACATTTTGAGGAAGGGGATAGAGGGCAAAGAAAAATAAACAAGATCGTATTAGACTGTGTTTAGTTCTCTGAAGGAAGCAAGCAGGGAAAGGAGGAGAATCAGGACAATAGTAGCTAACATTTGCTTTTTATGCACTAGGAATAATTCTAAGCATTTTGTTGTAACAACTCGTTTAACTTTCACAAACCTTATTATTTCAATTAATTTCCCCATTTGGCAGATGAGAAAGCTAAGGCAGAGAGAAGTTAATCTTAATTTGTTCCCAAATGGCAACTCCATCCTTCCGGATGTTGGCCAAAATCCTTTGTGTTATTCTTACTTCTTTTTGTCTGTCTGTCTCTCTCTATTGTACCCTATACCCAATCATATGCAATCAATCAGGAAATATCACCTTCTCTACTTCAATATATATACCTAGTCTGACGACTGCTCGTGACCTCCACTGATAGACTCTGCTGTGAACCACCATCATTTCTCAACTGGCTCATTGCAATCAAGTCCTAAATGGTCACACTTCTATTCTTGTTCCTTAGAGCCCATTCTTAAAAGAGTAGCCACAGTCGTTCTTGAAAATATGTCAACTGATTTTACGATTCTGCTCAAAACTCTCCAATGGCTTCCTATGTGCTCAGAGTAAAAGTCAAAGTAGCTTAAGTTCCTTTGTGGTTGTATTCCTCAGTTACTCTGCAGTTACAACAGAAGGCCCTACACGTTCCGACTCCTCCTCTCTTCTCTGATCACCTTTCTAAGCATCCTCCCCTCCTGCTCATGCTTCTCCAGCCACACTGGTCTCCTACTTGTTCTTTGGGTGCACCAAGCATCTGCCATCTCAAGACTAAGAACCTGCAGTTGCCTCTGTCTTGATCCCCACCAGGATCCCTTGATCATCTCTTCTGGTTCTTCTTCCAATGTCATGTTTTCATTGGGGACTTCTCTAACTACCCTATTCAAACCGTAAAGCTCCCTATACCCCAACACTCTTCATCATGCTTCCTTACATTTTTTTTCTCCAAAGCATTTATCAGTATCTGATATATATTTTTACTTTTTTTGGTTTGTTTACTGCTTGCTTCTCACTACTAAAATATAAACTACGTGAGGGCAGGGATTTTTGTCTGTTTTGTCCATTCTGTTTTTTAGATTGCCTAGAATAGTTCCTTGTATGTAGGAGGCATTTCATAAATATCTGTTGAATTAATGAATTAGAGAAGAGGATCTATTCCTCTGACTTGATAATAAAAAAAAAATTAAGATTGAAAAAGAGAATGACACCTGATCTTGAAGAGGAAGAAGAGGAAGAATCACTACAAATAAGATGAAGGAAGGAAGGAATGTTTACAGAGGAAGTATAATTTGAAGCTAAATAAGAGGGACCAGGCATAAAAATAGCCCAAATATATGGAAAGCTAAACGCTTGTTTTAGTTCACGGCAGTTCAGTCTTCACTGATTACCCTAGATCAGTCAGTCACCTGCTCAGCTCACTAAAAATATCCATGCCCTTGGAGAAGTGACTCTCTTTAGACCTTGCGGGTGAAATAAGGCAGTGCACCAAGGTTTAATTACCCTACCCAGCTCTAATTGCCTGGGACTACGTCACAGGCTTATCAAGGGACTGTCATGGGGAAAATGTGCCGGCTTCTTATCATTGACCATCCCGAATGCCACGTTTGTGGGAAGACGTACAGGGAAGGAAACGGTAAGATCTGTGAGTCAGGTCTTTAACAATCTGAAAACTGAGGCCCTGAACTGGGACTTTTTTTCTTCTCAATTGTATCTCTGTAGGAGAAGGTATTTGGGGGAAAGTGTACACAGAAGGCTGATCTCAATCACAGAATATGGGTCTGGGGAAGGTTTGCCTTTTCCAAAAACACACAACAATTCCAGGCAGCATCAAGAGAGCCACTGAGAGCTGCACAAGACTAACTCAGGATGGAGCAAGTTCTGGTCTTGCCAAGACCATGCTTCATAACATGGTCAATGTTACTCTTGGGTGCTGTGGACTCTTGCTCCGTGCAGTGGTGTGCTGTTTGCTGACACTAGTGGGGAGTGCAGGGCTTTTCTCAAGATAGTTTCCCGGAATACAAGCCCAGTCATCCTTGTGAGCCCAGAAAGAAGCCCAGGCAAGACTATTGTGTAACCAAAGGTGAAACAGGCCCAGACATTTGTAGCAGCCTGGGTATTTTTGGAAAACACATTTTCATCTTCAATTTACACCAGATCTGGAGTGGAGCAAAGTCATTACAACGTGTTAGCTCCAGTTCATCCCAGCCCTGGACAGCTAGCTTTGTTCAACAAACACCGTCAGGTGCCATCTCTAGGGGGCAGGGTATCCCAAGGCTGCTGCAGGAACGTGGTTTCCCTGAGTTTGGCATTTTCTTATTCACAGCACACTGAAGTGACATCCTCCTGTCCTGAGAAGATGATGGAAGGTTGGAAAAGGAAACAGAGAGAACAAATGAGTGAGAGAAGTGAGACAGACAGAAGCAGAGCGAGAGAGAGAGAGAGAGAGAGAGAGAGAGAGAGAGAAGCGTGAAGAAAGAACTGAAGAACAGGAGAAGGCTTTTACTGACAGCTCTCATTTATTGGGTACCTACTACACATCAGCATCATATTAAGTACTTCCAAAGCATTAACTCTGAACCTTACGAACACCGCAAGGGACAGCTATCTTTTATCTCCATTTTCCAAAGGAGAAAACTGAGGCTTAGAGACGTTGGTGACCAGCTGAGGCCACACAGGTAAAACTGGTCGAGCCTGCACAGGCCTGTCTGGCTCCAAAGTTCATGCATTTCCCAATATGCTTTGCTGAAGTGAAGGCATGTAAGGTCAGGAAGAGTGTCCTTGCTAGGCTCTGTGTGGTAAAGAGTTTAACCTTGCTCCAAAGACATCTGCCCTTTGCCCTAGCCTTCTGTGGAGTAATCTCTAAGCCCTTGGAATGTCATACCCGAGAGTGTTTTTGTTTACCTGGGGATGTTGAGTCGTGCTAGACAGCATAACAGTGTGATTTAGGGTGGGGGCTTTGGGTCACACGGTCTCAGCTTGATTTCCAAAGGGACTGGAGACTGAGATCAGCCATGTGGACAGTCAGCTACGTCTGCATGATAGAGCTCCAATAAAGACTCTGGACACTAAGACTCAGGGGAGCTTCCCTGGTTGGTAATACTCCACGCATGTTGTCTCACATCGACGCTAGGAAAGTAATACTGTCCACGGCTCCTTGGGACGAGGACAATGGAAACTCTGCATTTAGAACTTTCTTGGAATCTGCCCCATGAGTCTCTTTCCTTGGCTGATTTTAATCTGTACCCTTTCCCTGTCATAAATTGTAACAGCTTTCAGTGAATTCCAAGTCTTGCTAGTGAATTACCAACCCTCAGGGTAGTCTTGAGAACCCCCAAACTTGCAACTGGGGTCAGAGGTGAGGGTGGGCATGTGGACTGCGCTCCCTTGAACTTGTGGGCTCGCTTAGCCCTCTTGCTGGCAGCTTCATTCTTCTGGCCTGTGTTCCTCTTTTCTCTCCTTGTTTCAGTAACAAGCCCTGGAATGAATCACTGTCTCGTCCGGTTCGGCCCCCAAGGAAGGGACTGGGAACACGGGGCGTGGGGTCAAGCCCAGGAAAGTGAAAATCAGGCAAAGCCTGGGAAGGGCAGGTAGGAGCTAATGAACGGGTATCTGGACATGGCGGACACAGAGGGGCCCTGATCCTAGTCTCAGCTCTGCGGCTTGTTTGTTTAAAGCATTTGAGGGCTAGAGGTTAAATCTCTGTGGGCCTCATTTTCTTCATCTGTAATATGGAGATACTAAATTATCACTAGGTCCCTTAAGGCTTCAGGTTTTCTGGAATTTCATGATCTGACAGCATGGAAAGAGTAAACGCTTGGAGGCTTATAATCAGAAGAGGTAATTTATTTTTCCATTTCCAGATATTCTTGCTGGGCTAGTTCGCTTGGTTGTTAGAACACAGTGCTAACGCTTATCGTAATCACAGATCTGAGCCCCCAAGAGGGCAGTTTACAGCACCATTCCTTCTGCCCTCTTGCCTTCCATCCTTCTCCTCCTTCCGACAACACTTGTGTTCCATGTGTTCAGCCACTGTGCTAACAGGGATTACAAAGATAATTATGACACAGTCCAGCCCTCCTGCCCTAAAGGAGCTTTTAATGGGCTGAGTGGTTGGGTCATGTAAGCAACTAAATAGATTATCTAAATAAAATAAAGGCTAACTATGAGTAGAGGTACAAGCAAAGTTTGAAGGAGTAAACAAATGACTCAAAAGGTGACTACGGTAGTGGCTGCAATAATGGCCTAGGAGGGACTTGAAACGAGAATTTCAATGGATAGAGACTGGTCAAAGGGACTTTCTGAGAGAAGAAAGTGGCAAGGATGAAGGACAGACTTTTTAAGTGTAGAATGTGTTCGGGGACTGGCCATAGCCAATGACCCTGAGTTATGAAATATGGCAAGGGAAGTGGCTGGCACAGCAAAGAGAGCAAGAAATGAGGTTGGAGAGACAGCCATCAGAGCACAGATAGCCTTGTCTATCAAGTCGAGGTTTTATTTTACTTGGTAGCAAGGAAGAGCCTTTTGAAGGAGGAAGGATAATACTTGGAAGCTGCCTGCTTTGAAGCTGCACTTTCTTCAGTCTTGTTCCTACTGTGCTTCCTTGAATCAGTGGTGATGCTGATAACAATACTGATGGTGACAACAACAATATAAAAAATCATAGTGTGCATCACTTAAAAACAGTTTTTAACCACAGTTTCAAGCCCTCGAACTGTTAGGCCCTGTGCACAGTGCTTGGTGGAAATCGTTTCATGCTGACAAAGCCCACAATGGGCACATCCGTCCTTGTTTCAGAGATGCAGAGCATGCAACTCTAAAATGGTGAGGCTTGCACAGGACGCCATAGCTGGCAGACTGAGGACCAGCCTTGACCTCTCCGCTCGGACTCAAGTCTGTGCTCTTGACTTCTGTCCCACACTAGTCGCTATCTCACTTCTTCCTTACCCTGCATGGGAAAATATTACTCTTCCCATTTTATAGATGAGGAACCTGAGGCAAATAAAGATTAAGTCATAAGCCCAAGGCCACACAGTGAGGATGGAAATTAATTCTTTGGCTTGCTAATGCACTTTCTCCCTGCTTGATGGGAGTTGTAACGATGCACGCTAGATACAGCTTGCAAAGCTGTTGCATATGCTTAAGGCTGAATGAGCTGCTGGGAAAAATCAATATTTATTCGTCATTGGATTGGATGACTGAGTCTGCAAAGCATTTCTCTTTTGCATGTGTACGTTGCTCACAAAGCAGCTCCTCTGAAATCGTCTCTACTCTCTCTTAGGTCTTCTGGACAGTTTGCAGAGTGTTTGTCCAGTTATTCTTCCTCTTCTGGAAACTACACCCCTCCTACTCCCAGCACCATGTCTCTACCATATGACCCGCCCCCTGGTCACAATTAGCTGGACCTGAGTGCGTTCTCAAAATCAGCTGGGCCAGATTCTTTCTAGACTTGGAGTTGATGGCGAGTCACTCTAATGGCAGAACGCTGGGGGGAGGGTCCTGTACCTCTGGGGCTGAGGCCCCTGGGGCTGCCCTGGCCCTGCCCACCCTGAGGCCTGGATTCAGCCATTCTTTGGAGCCTGTATGACACCCCATTAACCTTTCCATTAATAGCTTTTAAAATTTTCTCTAGTTTGAAGTAAGCAAACTGAAGATTTAACCAAGAAAATAGTTAATTTTGATTACAGAATCTATAGGGAAGATGAAGAAGCTGCTTTTTTATGCAACAATAGTTTCTTTCACTATTATTTTTGGTTCGTTTTATTTTATTTTATTTATTTATTTATTTATTTTTGCGAGGAGATCAGCCCTGTGCTAACATCTGCCGATCCTCCTCTTTTTTTGCTGAGGAAGACTGGCACTGGGCTAACATCCGTGCCCGTCTTCCTCCACTTTATATGGGATGCCGCCACAGCATGGCTTGCCAAGCAGTGTGTTGGTGCGCGCCCGGGATCCGGTGAACCCCGGGCCGCCGCAGCGGAGCGCGCGCACTTAACCGCTTGCGCCACTAGGCTGGCCCCTGGTTGATTTTAAATGTTAAAAGTCATAAACACAGGACACCTACTGAGATGAGCCAACCTTGTTTGCGGTTTGTGGGTCTCAGGAAAACACAGGGAAACAAAATGCTTCTAATGTTTGAGTTCAGAGCAGCCGGTGGTCCTGACCCAGCCTCTGTCATGATGACCAGCCAGGCCATACCTGGGCTAACCCTTTGTGGGTGAGTCTGGCTGTGCACAGGGGAGGCTGTCTGGCAAGTGAGCAGGTGGTGCTCCTGACACCTTTGCAACTGTTTGACTGGGGTGAGGTTACATGAAGGGGGTGAGGTTACATGAAGAGGGTCTTTCCTGAGTATGATGTGATGGCTTCCTGAACCCTGGGCACCAGGATCTGGAAGGAGAACCTGGTGAAGTGATCAAGGGGAGAGATACGAGATCAAGAGGCAGATGATGATCTTGGCTCAATACAGATACAGTTCTTGTTGCTATCTTAGAACAAATTCATTCATTTATTCAACACATTTATCAAATGCCTGATAATAAAATCTTATTTATTAAGTGATTTATTAATTTTTAAGTGATTTAGTACATATTTGTTACTATTATTTATTAAACCTGGTTTATTAAGTGCTAACCACACTCCAGGCACTGTGATAAGACCTCAATTTGTATTATTCCTCCATTCATCCAATAAAAAATAATTACTGAGTGCTTGTTATATGTCAGGCATTGTTTCAGGCCCTGAGGATAGAGCAGTGACACAAAACAAAACAGAACAAAGCCCCTGTCCTCAAGTGTCTGTGTCTGCGTGTGTGAAACAACTGTGTGATACTTCAGACGGTGATAAGTGCTATGAAGCAAAATAAAGCAGAGTAAGGGAGCTGGTATTGGGGACGTGGTTGCTATTTTATGAAGTGAGGTCAGGGCAGCCTCTAGGACAAGGTGACATTTGGACAGAGACGGAAAGTAAGGGAGGAAAGCCATGGGGATATTTTGGGGAGGAGAATTCCAGGAAGAGAAGAGCCAGTGTAAGACCCCAAAGTAGAAGAATGCTTGTCATTTTTGGGGAGAACAAAGAGACCAGGTCAGCTGAAGCAAAGAACGGAAGGAGGAAGAGCAGTTTGGACGTTACTGAAATAATATTGCCACTTGAGAGACTATGGTGGTTTAAACCAGTGAGCTAGTGTTGGAGAAAGTGATAAATGGTCAGATTCTGGATATATTTAGAGGAGTTCAAAGGATTTCCCAATGTATTGCATGCTGGGAGAAAGAGAGAGAAGTCAAGGACCAGAGTGCAATATTTAACACAAGCAACCGACAGGATGGAGTTATTATATATTGTGAGATGGGAAGACTGTGGAAAGAGTTGGCTTGGGACATAAGGTCAGGAGTTCAGTTTTGGATATGTAGGTTTGAGATACCTATTAATTATCCAAGTGGAGATGACCAGTAGACAACTGGGTATTTAAATCTAGAATCTGAGGGAGAAATCTAGGTTGGAGAGAAACATTTTCAAATCATCAATATGTAGGTAGAATTTAAAGCCACGGGATAATATGAGATCATCTAGATAGCAAGTACAGAGAAGTGTCCTAAGATACCAAGTACAGAGAAGTGTCCTAAGAATTGAATCCTGGAAGACTGAAAAAGAGCAGCCAATGAAGTAGGAGGAGACCCAAGGGAGAACGGAATCCTGAAGGCCAATGAAGAAAGTGTTTGAAGAAAGAGGAGTGATACCTGGCCATTGGATTTGCCAGTATGAATTTCCTAACAAGAAATGCTCTCACGGAATGGTAGATACAAAAGCCTGATTATATTGATCTAGTAGAAAATGCAGGGCAAGGAAAGGGAGAGAGTGAGTCCAAACAAATTGAGGCTAATAGAAGTAGGACAATGGAAAGGATACGAGGTCAAGAGAAGAAGTTTGTTTTGTTTCAAGGAGGGGAGTTGTCATAGCATGTTTGCATGTTGATGGGGACTGAGTAGAGGTGGAAAACTGATGTCCTAGATGATAGAAGGACTAATTGTAGGAACAATGTCCTTGAGTAGAAAAAAGGGAAGGGCATCAAGTATACAAGTGAAGGAATTAATTGCCTTAGATAGGAGCACTGAAAATTAAGAAGAAAGACAGAGAAAATTGGCACAGATGTAGGTTGGGAGGTAGATTTGTTGGTGGGAATGTGTGGAAGTTAACTTTTGATTGCTACTGATCTCACAGTTTTCTCAGTGAAATAAAAAGTGAAAAGCCTGAAAGTGAAGAATAGGCAGAATGCATTGGGAGTTTGAAGAAAGAGAAGGTATAAAACACTCACAAAGAAGAATAGAAGAGTGTCTGTGCTAGGGAAAGAATTTTGTTTATCCTAAATAGCCCCATAGGTCAGGTATTATTACGTCTATTTTGCGGATTAGGATACTGAAATTATAGAGATAAGTAAATTGTCAGAAATATACAGTTAATGAATAGCAGAATTTGGATTTAATCTTGATCTGTCTGCTCTTAATTATTGTGGAGGATAAAATAATTGCATAAGACATATTTCTTGTGGCTGTGGAGTTCATCCCAATTGTGAGGGAAAAAAATCTCCTCGACTTCAAAGGTAAACAACAACCCAAGACACTATATGTGATGTGCCTGCTGAAATTTTAGAAAAACCTTACTCAAAAGAGACAATGTTAACTTGGAATAGAATGGTGGAAGGTTTCATGGTGGGACTTGAGTTAGGATTTAGATGATAGGATCTGGATAATTAAAAAAGCACTAGAGAAGGCACTCAAAGTGAGAAGTGGATCAAAAATACAGAGATGGAAAAAATAAAGGAATGTTTAAGGAAGGGGGTATTGGCAAACCTAACCTGAGTAGAGCTCAGTACAAACAAAACTTTTTATGTGTTAACAAGTTTCCTTATGAATGGAGATAATTTTAGCACTGAGAAGACAAGGTGCAGAAGTGGAGGAGGAGTTGTGGGGAGGGGCCAGTACAGTCGGTGAAGAGCAGTTGGTGAGAGTGCTGGTGAAAACATCTCAGTCTTTGTAGCAGGGGTCACCAGAGGACTAAGTCAGGGGAAACCATACTCATTGTAGAAAGAAGGAGGAATAATTCCAGGAGGGAAAGAGCCAGAGAGGGGATCACCAGGTTCTGTCTGCCATATCTCTGGCTGACCCCTGAACTATGCATGCATGGAACAGACTCCAAGAAGATCAACTAACGATAAACAAAAAAAGTTGAACTGAGATGAGGGCTGCTGCCCAAGAAAAAAAGTTTGCGCTCCAATTCCAACTAAGTTAAGTGCTTGCTAAAAGAAAAGAAACTACATCTTGTAGAAAAATAACAAGATCCAGAGTCTCCTTGCTGAATATTTACAATGTTCAGGATATTCAATATATATGATCCAGGAAAATGTGACCAGTTCTCAAAGGAAAGACCATGAACTAAAACAAATCCCAAGATGACTCAGATTTTGGAATTAGCAGACATGAAATTTAAAGGTGCTGTTATAACCACCTTCAATGATGTAAAAGAAAATATGCTTGCAGTAAAAGATTAAAAATATCAGTGGAAATATAGGAACAATTAAAATGCAGAAAATTAATATTCTATAACAAAAAATAAAATACCAGAAATAAAAAATTCACTGGATAGATTTAATAGGAGAATGGAAAGGACAGAGGAAAAAGTTAGTGAATCTGAAAATAGGTCAATAGAAATTTTCCAATGTGAGGAACAGAGAGAAAATGAGCAGAGCCTCGAGCACTTGTCAGATGATATAAAACAGTCTAACATACATGTTATCGAAGTCCCAGAAGGACAGGAATGAGAGAATAACACATAAAAAATATGTGAAGAAATAATGACCAAAAACTTCCAAAATTTGATAAAAGATACAAATTTATGGATTCCAGATGCTCAATAAACCACAAGCAGAATAAATATG
Source organism: Ceratotherium simum simum (assembly GCF_057802395.1). Classification (NCBI taxonomy): domain Eukaryota; kingdom Metazoa; phylum Chordata; class Mammalia; order Perissodactyla; family Rhinocerotidae; genus Ceratotherium; species Ceratotherium simum. Next base: position 18,160,838 of record NC_141903.1, on the reverse strand, counting down.
AAAAAGGCCATAGGCACACATATGTCAGTGACTATGAAGTGCCAAGGACGAGAGCAAATCTTGAGAGGAATCAGAGAAAAATGGCACATTACACATAAGGGAATGATGATTTGATTAAAGGCCAGAAGAGATCAGAACATTTTTAAAGAGTTAAAAGAAAAAAAATCAACAGAATTATTTAAGCAGAAAAAAGAATTCTTTAAGAATAAAGGCAAAAAGACATTTTCAAATAAAAGAAAACTATGAGCATTTGTTGCCACCAGACCTGCACTCCGAGAAACACTAAGGGAACTTCTTCAGGCTACAGTCAAATGACACCAAATGGAAACTCAAATCCCCAGAAAGGAATAAAAAGCGTCAGAAGTGGTAAATAACTGTGTAAATGTAAAAAAGACTAATTTTTTTTTGCCTTTTCCTTCTTAATTTGTTTATAATACATGTGCCTGTATAAAGAAAAAAAATAACATTGTCTTCTGGGATTTTTATGTAAGTAGATGTAATACATATAACAATAGCATACAGATGGAAGTAGGAGAATAAAGGGACTTGTATGATTGCAAAGCTGTCATATTTCATGTAAAGTGGTATACATTAACTCTAAGTAGACCATTAAAAATTAAAGATCTATATTTTAGGACCTAGTAAAATCACCAAAAAAATAATATTAAAAAGTGTAGCTAGGGGGCCAGTCCCATGGCGTAGCGGTTAAGTGCACGCGCTCTGCTGCTGGCGGCGTGGGTTTGGATCCCGGGTGCGCACCGATGCACCGCTTGTCAGGCCATGCTGTGGCAGCCTCCCATATAAAAGTGGAGGAAGATAGGCACAGATGTTAGCCCAGGGCCAGTCTTCCTCAGCAAAAAAAGAGGAAGATTGGTGTGGATGTTAGCTCAGGGCTGATATTCCTCACACACAGACACACACACAAAAGTGTAGCTAAAAACCCAAGAGAAAAATTAAAATGGAATTCTAAAAACTATTAAAATAATCCAAAAATTTTCAGGAATGGAGGAACAACAACAAACAACAAGACCAGAGGGGGCAATTTGAAAATAAATAACAAAATATTAGACTAAAATGCAACCATATAAAAATTACATTAAATATTAAGGAGCTTAACACTCCAATTACAGTGCAGAAATTGTCAGAATGGATGAAAATCAATGAATTAAAAATAAATAAAAATCCAATAAAATTTAAAAATAAGATAAAAAGACAAGGATGGGATGAAAGTAAATAAATGGAAAAAGATATACCATGCAAACAGTAAGCATAAGAACTCTGGAGTGGCTATGTTAATATCAGGGGGAAAAAAGATTTCAAGACAAGAGTAAGGAGAGAAATTTCATGATCTCCTCTTATTGGCCCTGGCTTTGCTCTGTGGAGCCATGTTGAAAAAATTGTCATCTTTTCCCTGAGAGTTCTCTTCAAATATCTGAAGGGCTGTCGGTTTCACCTCTGGTCTTTTCTTTCCAATACTAAACAATCCCAGTACTAGACTGATTTTTCTTCCCTTCCATAATCAGTCCGGAAATGGCCTGTGGCCTCAACCCAAAACAAATGCCGAATTAGGCAATGGTACATTGGCACCACCTGTCCTCAAGTTACTTGACAATTTCAGCTACTGCAAAGTACAGGAGGCCCTGGAATATCACGAGTTCCTGCACCAGTTACGTTTTTCCAGCTGAGTTCTGCAAGGAGTAGTAGAGATGCAAGTCTTTGGACCTTTGCCTGACCTCCATCCCCGACATGTCGCTGACCTGCTTTGGGAGATCACCATCCCTTGACAGCTCTTTAACTGACTCGGCTCACATCTCAGTGGGACTCTACAAGCTCACAGAATAGAAATGTCCTCCTCAATCCTCACGTCCCTTGCCCTAGCCTCCATCAGGAAGCTATTCAATGTAAGTAATGATCTTTAAGAAGTTGCACGCTTTTTCTGCAGGCAATCTCTGCTGCGTCCATTAGTGGACAGAGCCCTCTCCCAGGCTTGTACAAACAGCTCTCCTGGAAGCAGTCATGCTTTATGAACTGTTCGCAGGGTAAGCCCATCACCAGCTGTCAGCAGCTCAACACTATTTTACCCTGAAGAGCTAGAAAAGGAAGGAAAGACAAGTAGCTCTGAAGAAGTGCTTCTATAAATTTAGCAAACAGAATGTCTACACAGAATCATCTGATGCTTCTCATTTTGTTAACGCCATTAGTCAATATATCCAGCCTCCCTATAAGGTCCAGAGGGACGATGGGAGCAGTATCTGCAGGACCCCCCCCCCCCCATTCCATGAGTGAGGAAGAAACTAGACTGAGGTCCTAATCCTGACTCTGCCTTGAGTTGCCTTCAGTGATAGTTTCTAGAAGTCTCTTCTTGTCTAGGAATGTGCTAGAAGAGCCTGTGGGTAACCAGCCTGTCAACTGCTATTGCCAGGATCCAATGCAACAACGACAACAACAGTGTGCAAAGAATGGGAAAATTAATTGTTAAATCTGTTTGGCACTATGCATTTTTCAAGGATCCTTTCTATTCTATAGCTCAGTCGAGACTTGCACTATCTTTCTAAGCAATTAGAGGCACATAACATTAATTCCATTTTAGCCTGATAGGAAACTATGCTGCAGAGGTTAAGACAGTCGCTCAAGATAACTTAACAGTTAGTAACAGATCTGGGGACTTAGGTCAGGTTTCCTAATTGCTGTGTAGGGCTCTTTTCATATATTGTTCTGCATAGACCCCCATTATCTTCATCTAAATAACCATTATTTCCAGAACTATTTATTGAGCACTTATTGGATGGCAGGCTTTGGCCTAAGCGTGTCACAAATATCGCTCACAAACTGAATCATTAGAACAACCCTGTGCAGAAGAAATACATATGAAAACTGAAGCTCAAATAGGTTGAATAACTCACCAGAGTTATTTTCCTATCCATGACAAACTGATATGTAATCTTGAGCAACTGACAACCTCTATGACTCTTGGATTACTGGAGTTAGTGTTGTCTTCTCCTGGTCTCCCAAAGGCTAGCTAGCATGGGGACCATCTGTGCTAATGAATAGGAACGTGTTTTAAATTGTGTGAGGTGATAATCCTTTTCTCACAGCTAATCAGTGGCAGAGCTGGGATTCAAATCTAGGCCTCGCATTTCCAGACTGAGGGTATAAGCATGAGGCTATACAGCATACTAATTACATACAAAAAAAGCCATTCCGTAGACCCCTCATTGCTGATCACCTACACAGAAGAAATACGACTCCATGGTAAACACTTAAATCTTTGTTGATTAAGAAAAGACAAGGTCAGCAAGTCTTTTGAATCCTTCCATCCTACAGGGCTGTTTCCCTTACGCTGGACACACAGGCAGCAGGAAGGTAACGGTGAGTGGGGAGAAAGGGGCAGCAGCTGCTTCGGTGGCTGCACCTGAGGTTCACCTCTTTCTTACAAGTCTTTGCTTTTCCCCTGTAAGCAAACAAATATCACCAAGGAAACAAGGTCTCTTCTCCCCTGCCATTCTGAATTCAAGTGTAGCCACTTCAAACGGCAGTAGCTACTTTTGGAAAAGGAAAGGTGGAGGGAGCGAAGGAGGGCATATGTTGGTGCCTAAGAAAAGAAAGAAGGGAAAAGTGACTTGGGGCATTTTTCGGGGGTCTTTTGGGACTTCCTGGTTTCTAGTTTTGGCTGAGGTCATTGTAGATATCCTATGGATATGTTGGCCGGCAATCTCAGAGTGACTGAAAGCTCTGATGAAATAAGTTTAAATTGCTTTTTAAAAATATTTATTTTTACAAAAGTTCCTAAAGCAATCCTCTGGCTGCCTGAAGTCATTACCTCCAGATACTTCTAGCTGAAATAGGAGAAAAGGGAATGAAGTGATAATTAAAAATAATTATAATGGTGATGATGATAGTGGTAATAGCTGTATTGAATGCTTACTACATGGACAGCATTTTGATGAACACTTTCTGTACCGTATTTTATTAAATCCTCACAACAACCCTGTGGGGCTGGCACTATTACTGGCCCCATTTTGTAGATAATAAAACTGAAGCTAAGAGTTTCAGGAAGTTGCCCACAACTCTGAAACTGGTGGATGGATAGATGAGCCAGGATTCAAACCTAGGCTGTGGTCTGATTATGGAGTTCAAACTCTTAACCTCTGTGCTTACATAGTGTGACATATGCCTTCAAGTAATTAAGTAGTAATTACTGGATAAAATTGATGAGAAAAAGATAATTTTTTTTTTATAATTTTATTTATTCATTTATTTTTTTCCCCCAAAGCCCCAGTAGATAGTTGTATGTCATAGCTGCACATCCTTCTAGTTGCTGTATGTGGGACACGGCCTCAGCATGGCTGGAGAAGCGGTGCGTCAGTGCACGCCCGGGATCTGAACCCGGGCCGCCAGCAGCGGAGCATGCGTACTTAACCGCTAAGCCATGGGGCCGGCCCAGAAAAAGACAATTTAAAAATATAAAGAAAAAATAAATTATGCCCCTTGATAAGAGAAAGCCTGTCTGGGTGAGTTTCACTGCCTTAGCCAAGATACTTGACATTTCTTTTCAATTTTCTTCTAGTCTCATATTTGAGGGAAGAGGAGGAATGATGAGAGAAGGGAGTTGGAAGCAAGAGGAGGTGGTGAGAGAAGTCAATCTGTGAAGGATTATTAAGCTAAAGTTTTTTAGTAACTGACTTGAGGTCAAGTAGCCAGGAGAAACTGGAGTGATGGCGAACCACTGTGATCTTGGCCTCAACCTATGACCCAGGGTGTCCAGACAAAGGACATGTTTAGCAGTAGGAAAATACATTGAGTTAAACTTTTTATTTAAAACGTATCTAAAATATCATAAGGATCAGAAAACTACAGCTAAATGGCCCCTCTGAAATCATCTAATTCAATGTTCTCACTGGGATTTATTTTGCCCTCCAGGAGATATTTGGCAATGTCCGGAGGTATTTTTGCTTGTCACAAACTGGGGAAGGGGAGGGTCATGCTAGTGGCCTGTAGTGCACAGAGGCCAGGAAAACTTATCATCCTGCAATGCCCAGGACAGCTCCCACAACAAAGGATCATCCAACACCAGATGTCAATAATGCCAAGGTTGAGAAATCTGCTCTGGTTCAACTCTCTACAAGCTTAAGGTTTAGTTCCATGTTTTATTTAAAAGTTATATTTTGTCAGTAAAGTGTAAAGAGAATAAAGCTCATGAGAGGTTTAACTTGTTATTATTTGTACCATCAGCTCCAACCTAATCATGCAAATTAAATACCTTATGTTTGATCCCAGACAAACTGGATATCAGCAGTGCCTCTGCGAATCCAAGGTGAGCCATGACCTAGGGTCTCAGAGAGAGCTGCGGAATTCACTGGCCTGAGGGGCAGAGCCAAGGACTGCTGCATTTCCCCACCCCATACTCTCATAAGCTGACTCTATTTCCCAATGCTGTTGTTTCTCCCCTGCCCAGGACACAATTCTCTTTCTTTCCCAGAGATCAGAAAAGCACGTTTCTTCCTGGTTAGAACCATGGCTTTCCAACTGGGTTCCTAGAGCCGAAGTTTGCCTGAAGACGCCTCATGGGCTGCCAGGCCCCCATCTCCCTAGGATCAGTGCAGTTCCTCTTTTTTTCCTTTCTTCCTTTTTTTTTTTTTTTTTTTTTGCTGAGGAAGATTAGCCCTGAGCTAACATCTGTTACCACTCTTCTTTGATTTTTTTTTTGACTTAAGGGAGATTAGCCCTGAGCTAACATCTATGCCAGTCTTCCTCTACTATATATGTGGGTCGCTGCCACAGCATAGCTGATGAGTGGTGCAGGTCCGCACTCTGGATTTGAACCTGTGAACCCGAGCCACAGCAGCAGAACGCACCGGACTTAACCACTATGCCATGGGGCCAGCCCTAGTACAGTTCCTCTTTTATTTATATAAGTACAGTGGTTTGGGGGCCTGTTTGTTTCTAACCGCTCTGGACAGATTTTCACCAAATTTGGAGTATATTGTTTGGGACATTCTGACTTATAATTTACTCTTTGGGGTAGACATGAACATCTCTTTGAAAGACCCTATGAAGCACCTCAAAGACAGATCAGCTAAGACTGAGGTACAATACAGGCCTATGTAACTGTCAACTGGGAGAGACATTTCACGTGTACTAAGTCCCTGTGCAGAGTAAAGTCAAATAGCGGTTTCACTATGACCCTTGATCATAAGCTGTAGAAGCATAGCTCTGTAAGGCTGGCTCTCATCTGCAACCAGCTGCTTCTTACGTGGGCATCTCTGCAGTGAACCAGGGTGAACAGCAGAGCAGTAGGGTGGGAAAGGTCTTGGGCCCTGAAGGCAGCCTGCCTGATTCCCACACGGAACTCCGTGACCTTGAGCAAATTACTTAACATTTCTGTGTCTCAGTTTCGTCTTAGGGCTGTTGTCAGCCTTGGTTGAGTCACGGTGGGTCAGATCTTAGCATAAATAGTGCCTGGCGTACAGCAAGCTCTCAGCAAGGATTAGCTGCTGCTGTCCTTACTGCCATCACCATCATTATTATGCCTTAGCCGTACGTAATGGACACCAGCTGATTCTATTTCATATGCTGGCATTCTATGTAAGGTTTCTTTATTTTTAAAAATGGTTTTCTGCTAAAAATAAATATGAAAAACCACTGGGCAGCTTCATTTTCACATCAAGAGCTTTTAAGACTAAATGACACCCAATATTAAAGCCAGATTCCTCTTATTTTGAAGCATGAATCAAAATTGTCACATGATGGAGGGGAAAAAAAAAGCTCAATGATACAATCTTAGGCCAAATGATACAGCACTGAGAAGGCGCCTTCCTGCCTCTTCTTCGCCCTTCACGTTTAAAGAAGTCTATACAATCCTTCAGGCATTTACTTTCATTCTCACTGTCCATCACTGGAGTTTGTTAAAGACATCAGCCAGGTCAAGTGGGTCGGCATCCTGTGTCCCGCCGGGATCTGGGTAGCTTGATTGGTGGAGGGTCTTAGAGGAGTACCAGAGACACTTATTGAAGACTCAGTTCAGTGATTGCATTTAGTTACCCTGGACTGCCTGGGTTCAAATCCTGGGCTTTGCCACGTACAAGCTCTGTGACCTTGGCAAGTTATTGAACATCTCAGCCATAGCCCAGAGAGAGTATGTAACTCACCCAAGGTCACACAGAAAATGGCAAAGCTAGGACCGGAACCCAAGGGTCTTGACCAAAGATTGCAAAGTGGCTGCCCATGGGCGGGTGCAGTTTGCAGATGGGCTTAGATTGCACAATGTTTTGAAAAAGTTTGATGTAGCTGCTGATACTGGCTCAAGACAAGGTTGACATATGGGAAGCCATATTGTAGAAAAGAAAAACTCTACTGTAACTTTGAATGACCTCTGACACACTAACCCAGCCAGATATGCACCTTCCAGGAGATCCAACTGCTCTGTAGATTTTAGGACCCCTGCTTGCGCATGTACCTCCCAGCTGCGATAAGACAATAACTTTGTTTTTTTGAGTTCCTTAGGAATGTGATGACCCCCGAACAGGGAGTCTATGCTGATAGCCATCATCAAGGGAAACGGAAAGATCTGGTGTGGCACTCCCAGTCTGTAACACCACAAGGTCAACATTCCTAACCCCCTCCCTATAACCCAATGGCCTCTATAACTGCTGTAAGATTTCGTGCCCCCTAAAGATGGTTCTTTTGGACATGAGTTGGCCATCTTCCCTCTTGCCAGCAAGCTGTAATAAAAAAGTCCTCTTTCTCCTACCACCTTGCCTCTTGACTATTGGCACGTCTTGCTGCCAGCAGAAGGCCCCATGTTGGGCAGTAACACTGCCACAATTTAAAGGAATTGGGAGACTTCACCTAAAACTCTGGAGTTCTGGCTATTTCCTCATCAATGAAACAGGAGTCATTATAATATCTATCTCTCAGAGTTGGCGTGAGGATTAGTTGTGGAAGCTCTTAGTACAGCGCCCCGTCTGTCAGATCGTCACAGCGAGCTGTGTGGTCGGCAGCGTGAAAGCCAGGATTCGAAGCTTTCTGTCTGTCTCCACTCTACAACTGTCTTTCCTACCCACTCGATTTTACCTCCCTCACACCTCTGCACTTGGAGCCCATACTTAACCGCTGTGCTAAAATAGCCGCTAAGCCTCCCCGGGAGAGGAGCTGTGAAAGGGGGTAAGCAGGAGGGAGGAATTATTTAGCATTAGGCTGGGGCAGGCACTTCCTAGTGGCTTTAAACTGATCCACTTACGTAATCCTCAGAACAACTGCATGAGGTCACTCAGGTTTTCCACTGTGTAAGTCTCCTTTCTAAACTAATCTGTAAGCACCTCCAGTGCGGGCCTGGCATCCCAGACCTCTGAACATTCACCACCATTCACCACCACGCTCTGTGGGATGATCAAGACCGTCTCACTCCCTCATGAGGAAATTGGGCCCAGAGATGGGAAGCGAGTTGCTCAAGGTCACACAGCAAGTGACAAGCCTGGGACTTGAACCTAAGGCTCTTCACCAGTGGTGGCACATTGGCTGCTCATGACTGTTCCTAGACTGCTGATGAGTTTGGCCTACATCACATTTTGGGGGAAAAAAAATTAGTTGTCAAATTAAAAAAAAAATTGTGAGATTTCACACACAAATCTGGATTCTTGGCTCTTCGTTCGGTTGGGCCTCCCCGGGTCTCAGTCCCACAGGCCACAATAACGGGAGTGGAGGAGACTTTGTCCTTATACAGGGCAAGCACCCCAGTTCACTAGCATCCCAAAGACTCCAGCCTAAGGGACAACCACCATTTTCCCGTTCTGCAGCTATTATGTCGCTTGCCTGGCTTCCGTAGGCATTTGAATTTGCAACACTGAGTTCCTGACTAGCCCTCTTCTAGCCTTCTGCAGTGCCTCCTATAGTGCTGGACTAAATTAACCAGACAGCAGCCCTCTGAATAACCTGTAATGGGTTGAATTGTGTCCCCCTAAAGATATGTGGAAGTCCTAAACCCCAGAACCTGTGAAGATGACCTTATTTGGAAATAGGGTCTTGGCAGACATAATCAAATTAAGATGAGGTCATACTGAATTAGGGTGGACCCCAATCCAGTATGATGTGTCCTTATAAGAAGAGGAGAAGAGACAGATGCAGACCCAGAAGGAAGACGGCCATGTGAAGCCGGAGGCAGGGATTGGAATTAAGCTACCACAAGTCAAGGAATGTCTGGGCTTACCCAAAGCAGGAAGAGGCAAAGAAGCATCCTGCCCTAGAGGCTGAGGAGGGAGCATGGCTCTGCAGACGCCTTTATTTTAGACATCTCACCTCCAGAACTGTAAGAGAATAAATTTCTGTTGTTTTAAGCCCCCCAGGTTGTGGTACTCTGCTATGGCAGCCCTAGAAATCTGATGTGCAGCCCTATCCTATAGCCCTTTTATTTCTTGTTCTCATAGCTTGCCTTTGTCTTTGTTCTCCCTTTTTCTCCTTTCCTTCTCTCTTCTCTTCCATCCTCTGGTACATCTCTATCATCCTTCTCCCTGTCTGCCTCAGGACCACTATGGACTCAGCCTGACTGATGTCTCCCAGGATGAAAAGGTCGCTGGGCCCAGTTCGGAGTCTGGCCAGTAGGGAGGCGAAGGGGAGTAACTATGGCAGGTGTTGACCTGGCTGACAGCTAGGGGGCACAGTTGCCAGGCTGCCAGAAACAGCAGCAGGAACCTGAAACGTGTGGAGCGAATCACTGCAGTACCACCTTTGGAAGCTGTGAGAACAACAAGCTTGCCCGCGACTTCATGTGAATTGGCTCAGACACCTCCTCTCCCTCCCCAGCATCTCAAAATCGACTCCAGTAGCTTCTTAACATTCAGCGCAGCCCTCGCTGGTAAAGCTTAGACAGGCCGTTCCCTCCCTACAAAGCAGGGCGCTGACAGCTTTTTTTCCTTTCTTTTCCTCATTGCTTAATCTGTCCACTTCCTGATACCGATAGATTTTTAAATGAGCCTAGAACAATTGATAGCATTTCCCAATTAAAACCAAATACCCTTCATCCACCCTTTACACAGCCACTGGGTATGAAGGAGCACCGGGGAGCATAGGCAAAGCTCTCTGTAGCTCTCTGCCTCCCACCATCTCTGCCTGCAGAGATGCCCCCCTGCCCCCACCCCACGGGGCCTGGCTCCTGCAGAGGGGCTCCAAGATGTAGGAGTGACTTCTAGATGCCAGCTAGAGTGATGCCGGCTGAGAGTTCTAAGCAGTCTAGGGCTAGAGTCAGAGACAGGATTTTTCCCAGTCCTTTTTGATGTCAACTTGTTTCATAACCACTGAATTCAGATGCTTCCCTCAGGACAGGAAGAAATCCTTATACAGCCATAGCCATTGATAGAAAGTATGAGAGACGGTGGGCTAAGGATCTGGGGAAGCATATCCTCTCTCTTTTTTTTTTTTTTTTGGTGAGGAAGCTTGACCCTGAACTAATATCTGTTGCCAATCTTCCTTTTTTTGCTGAGGCAGATTATCCCTGAACTAACATCTGTGCCCATCTTCCTCGATGTTGTATGTGGGATGCCATCACAGCATGGCTTGATGAGTGGTGCGTAGGTCCATGCCCAGGATTCAAACCTGCGAACCCTGCACCACTGAAGCAGAGCACGTGAACTCAACCACTACGCCACCAGGCTGGCCTCCTCTCATTTTTTTTTTATTATTATAAATTATCAGAAATGGAAGAATGCAGCCACTGCTTACTGAGTGCCTGCTAGGTCCTGTGCTTGGCCCCTTACATAAATTATCTCTAATCCTTATAAGAACATTTGAGAAGGATAATCTTTATTTTACAGATGAGGAAACAGACACACACAGAAGTTAAATGACTTATCCAAGACAGCACATCTGGTAAATGTCAGTGCTGAATCTAGGTAGTCTGAATCCAAATGCATGCTCTTTCTGTTACTCTGGGAGTAACTTATTGCTACTTGCTGGAGGGAGCATAAATGAAGTGCCCATATTTGGGGACCGTGCTCAAGGCTACCTTAGAGGGTTGACAATTGCAGGGGCGAATTTATTTATTCATTGTCTTATCCACTGGGAGAAGAAATGCCTGGGAGTGGTAGCTTTATTACACACATAGAGTTCTATCTTCTCAGACCTCAGTGCCCTCCTACAGTAAGATTCTTGGAAATGCCTCCCAGAGAGATCTAGATAAGCACAGCAGCAGGAAGGAGTCGGGAGGTTCACTCCTCTTTCTACAATCCAGCTGCCCTCTCCATGGAAGCGCCAACTCCTGTTTCAGTGTCCACACCTCTTTTGAAAGCCTTGTCTTATTTATTCCTCACCACCACCTGGGGGAGTGGGGCTCACTACTCTCCCTCCAACACAGAAAAGGAAACTCTCTGAGAATTAAGAAACTTGTTCAAGATTAACATGTCAGCTATTGTGGTGCTGGGTCTCAAATGCAAACCTTCTGACTTCACGTACAGTCCTGGCAGTTAAAATGGTGGAAGCCAAGATCTTGCATGGTTGTATGTATGGATGAGCCCAGCCTTTGGAGCAAGCTTGTGGACCATTAAAAGAAGATCAGATCAGCACTGGACTTGCTGGAAGAGAGAATAGAGCATAAGTGAGCACATGTGAGGGTCACAGATGGAATCCTCTAGCCAGCAGCTGGCCAGCTACCACCAGAGACAACTCATATAGGCCACATCCTCTTCTCACTCCATCATGTCCCGCCTTTGGCATTCTCACTGTAGATTTCTCCCAACATGACTGAGGTTGTTGCGCTCCACAAGAGCTAAGTTCCTGGATATCAGTGCAAATAGCAACAGGGGAATTAAATTTCCTTCTTCATCCAAGGCTAAGAATGACCTCTAATCTTTCGTGTGCAGTACTGCAGGACGCAGAAGGAATGCAGGTTGTAATTAAAGATAGAGAGTAAGAAGATGCTCTGAATTGTTCTGCTGTGGCTGCTCTTATGAACTGGACGGTGGGGTCTACACAAGATCTCATTCTAGAATTCCTCTCAGATGTCCTAAGCTAAATATGTCATATTCTCATAGGGTTCCATGAGGCCTGTTTCAAACTCTGAGCACATCCACACACAAAAGCTTGACAAGTGCCGTTCTAAAGGCTTAACATGGCTCAACCAATGTCACTTCATTATAATCAACCAAAGTGACCTCCAATCCACTCCTTCATCACTGACCCTCCTTTAGTGAATGACCCCGCCAGTCACTCAGCTGCCCAGCAAGCTGGCCTTCAGTTTTCACTTCTCTCTCTTTTATCTCCAATAAGTGCTGTTGGTTCTAATTCATAGAACTTCTAGAATCCATCCACACGTCTCCACTGCCACTAGTCCTGTCTGATCCATCATCCACGCTCTTGACTTTAGAGTCTCCCTTATTCCCTCCACCATGACTCGTTGGCTCCAGAGCCATCCTCCACTCTGCTACAAAACTGCTTAAAACACTTTAATGGCTCCTCATTGCCTTTCAGGTAAATTCCAAACCCTTAAATATGACTTATTACAAGATGTGTCACAATTTAGCCCCTGCTAACTTCTACAGCCAAGCTTGTGCTTCCTTCTAAGCCCTCTCACACTCTACTCCAGCCACAATGAACTTCCCACAGTCCCCGAAGTCCCAGGTTTATCTCTCCTCAAGACCTGTGCACATTTCACTCATCCAACCAGGACTTTTTCACTTGGTCTACCCTACCCATTCTTCAGATGCCGGCGTAGACATTTCCTGTGGGAAATCTCCCTCTCCCACCCCCAAACACCACCTACCACCTACTCCCATTGCCCTCTGTACTTATGCCCCGGAAGAACTTGCCCCTTACATTGTCATTGTGTATTCAGTTGTCTTTCTCTTCCAGACAGAACGCTCTGAGGTTATAGACTGTTCATTATTAAGCACAGCACCTGGCATGTGGTGGGCACTCAATAAATATTTATTGCTTTCTTTTCCTTCCCTCACAGTTTCCTTGGTACTGACCACATCAGCCACAGTCAGTTTCTCTCAAACATGTCCCCAGCATCCCCAGGCTCTTTGCTCCCCTTTTATTTCCCCCTCATGTTCTCCTCTCCTTTCCACTCAGAAAAAGTTGTTTCCGGCTCATACCCTGAAATGTCACTTCAAAATATTTGACAAAAAGCAGAGAGAAGCTTAGTGTTGTTTTCCTTTTTTCCTCCAGTCTTCCATAGTGACAAGATGAACCGAGCACGGATTGGATCTGAGTTGCCATGGTAACTGATAACGGTCTAGTCCTTTCACTTTCTTTGTAGGGGAAAAAATATATCTCTTTTTCTATAACTAGCAAGAGAGAGGATTTATCTTACTGTCTGATAGATATCTAATAGCCCAAAGGACTTGTTCTCAATTACCTAACGCTTTCATTCCATTCCAAAAACTCTTTGCTGCTGGTCAAAATGGTCCACCAGGACTGACACCGTCATTGGCACTATCCCCTTGGTTGTCACTCTGGAGTCCCACAAAGGCTTGGCAGGAGGAATTCTGAGATGTTTGACCTAAAGGATCTGGAGAAAGAAATGTGTGGGTGTGTATGTGTGTGCACACATGGAGACGTGTCTGTTTGTGGTGGGGGACAGGTACAAGGGAAGATATATTTCACATTTTCGTCCTGGCTGAGCTGTCATTAGATGTAATAACTCAGGGACTCTCTGAACACAAAATCTTTACATAAAGATTAGAAGAAGATTCTTTGAGGCCCAGGATCAGTGTGCATCCTCTAATTGGCTATATGTGTAGGAGGTAAAGATGGCTACTCATAGACATTCTTGACTTGAAGTAGGGCAGCCACATTGCCAATCT